>NC_133661.1:251991040-252349373 GCF_037893015.1 Macrotis lagotis
TTAGTATGAATTTTAACAGACAGAACCTGACTTATTTATTACTTACTGATTTGTTTATGAATCAGCTCTGTGCAGACAGACCAAAGGTCAAAATTAACATCAGATTAGGAAACAAAATAAGCAATGAGAAGTAGATACTTAATGTACTTACAGTTGCATCAGCTTAATTTATTCAAATGAACTATTGTTACTGAAAAGTGAATAAAGAAAAAGGTGTTGGTTTAATTATCATGATATGTCTAGTTTATTCACTATAAAGAGGTTTAGCCAGCAAATAATCTTTTCCAAACTTGGAGACATGGAAGCCTTGGACAATTTAAAATATAAACTCTTTTGAAAAAATTTCCAAAAAGGGTGAATCATTATTATCCCAAAGAATAATGAATGGTGGTAGGAAAAATAAATCTGCAAAAAGTCTCCTTTACTGGAACTTAATTCTTCTGTCTGATAAATTTGGGGATCCAGCAAGAATCAGTAAGTGAAGGGCTATATAATGTCTCAAAATCCCACCCCCATCTTCAAAACTCAAGTCTTGTTCTTGTTGTCACATCACCATTACTCACCTTCCCTCTCATGCACCTGCACTTCAATTAGTCTCTCCTGCTGGTGACATCATCACGTTATGCTCCTGTTCAGTCTTTGTAAGTAGTCCTACTTTGTAAGCTCTACTTTTTAAGTAGGCTCCCACCTGACTTTTCCTTTCTACTTTACATCTAGAATGAAAGTTTGAGTTGCCCACTATAGCCAGATTTCAGGCTTTCTACCCTTTCAACAGGGACCTGAAAGAAAGCAACTTTTTACTCCTTAACCAGCTTTTAATTCATTACACCAATGTATTGTATGTCAACACCAAATTATTTTAGCAGTATGGACTTGAATTAAATTTCTCCTCTGTGTCCTAGCACCAATCAGAAGAAAACTTGGAAGCTAAATAAATGAGAAGATTCCAAGCCCATTATACTAGGTGTCACTCCTTAAACAAATCCTGGCCTTTTTTGATTAGTTTGTGGTAGGTCCCACCTCTATGGACAGTTGACTTTTTTTTTAGGTTTTTTTTTAAAACAAGGCAATAGGGTTAAGTGGCTTGCCCAAGGTCACACAGCTAAGTAATTATTAAGTGTCTGAGATGGGATTTGAATTTAGGTACTCCTGACTCCAGGGCCAGTGCTAGGCAGGCCACCTAGCTGCCTGACACTTTACTTTTAAACCATTTTTGCAAAGACAAGCCTACTCTGACCCTTCACTCAAAGTGTTCAACTTCAGGCATCTCTTCCTTTCCTTTCTTACCCATTTTGCTCAGAGGTCAAGTCAGTAACCATAGAGGCAGCAAGTATAACAGAGGGAGTTTGAGGCACCTTCCCTCCCCCACCCTCCTGATGAGAGGCATCAAAACTGTAATCTGCAGATAAAACCGGGAAGTCATCCTTTTTCTTTTACCTTTTTTAATTGTAAATTAAGTCACTTTGGAATGAATTTAAATCATTTGGCTCTTGTGATGACCTGATTCATAGAAAGGGCTCCTAATGCAAAGATATAAAGACATTCTCATCTATTTTTCTTTTAGTAAAAAACTTTTAAACATTATAAAACACTATCATCTTAGGGTTATAGATTTTGGACTCAAAGGAACCTCAAGTCATCTGGTCCAGTCTCCTCATTTTATACTTGAAAACAGAGGCTCAGTGAGTTGAGTGACTTGTCCAAGATGATATAGGCAGTGTTAGGGCAAGGAACTCAGGTCTTTCATTGCCACATTTAATGCTATTTTCATTATACCATGCTGGCAGGGGAGAGCCTATAGACTAATGGATCAAGATTTTGGTTTGGGGGGTCGCTAGGTGACGTAGTGGTTAAAGCACTGGCCTTGGAGTCAGGAGTACCTGGGTTCAAATCCGGTCTCAGACACTTAATAATTACCTAGCTGTGTGGCCTTGGTCAAGCCACT
Source organism: Macrotis lagotis (assembly GCF_037893015.1). Lineage (NCBI taxonomy): Eukaryota > Metazoa > Chordata > Mammalia > Peramelemorphia > Peramelidae > Macrotis > Macrotis lagotis. The sequence goes on from NC_133661.1 coordinate 251,992,986, forward strand.
TAACCCCATTGCCTTGCAAAAACCTAAAAAACCAAACAAACAAAAAAAAAGATTTTGGTTTGAGTGCCCATGATGACTTAAACACCAAGGGTGACTGATTTGTGAACTTTGACCTGAGCATCAGAGAAAGGTTTCTAATAATATTACAGCTTAAAAATCAAATCTGATATGAATATTGAAGTGGTATTTAATCAAATAATGACTATAGTCTTGGTCCGGACAGTAGAGATTTCTGTTTTGTTTAGGTGGGAATGGGGATAAGATTAGGGACTGGACCAGTGATAGGGACATTCTAGATAAGAAAATCCCTATTAATACAGGTTGGTAGAGGTTTGATGATTCCCTGGAGACATTCTCTCACCATCTGCCCTAGAAATAGAGATTCTACACTATCCATCTTATTAACTTTATGCCCTTGTCATCCCAGTGGGGTTATATAGCTGATGTCCAAGCGGAAAAATTATCAGGATGGATTACCTTACTACTGTACATACTGGGCAAGTTTCAGAAACCTTAATAGCAATTAAAGAACTCCACTCTAGTTTTCTAAACATGAGAGAAAATTCCAAGAAACACTGAGGTTCCCATTACAAGACCCTGAGATTGAGACACCTCAGATCCCTTAGTCACAATAGTACACTCTATGTAGTCAGAAAATCTTGATAGCAGCCAAATATCATGTTCTCCCTCTCTCCCCCATAGTACTCTTTACTCAAGAAAATATCCCAAGAAATACAGAAATTCCCACTGAAGTTTTCTGATATGAAGCTTAAAATCTTAATTGAAAGGGTCACGTATTAAGAAAAGTTCTTCAGGATTTAGAAGCACTAGGAATGATTTTAGTTTGTTGGTCAGGTATTTTTAGTCAAAACGTAGCTGCCATTGCAGTTATACTATGTGAATTAAGTGAAATCCAAAAGAATTTTGGATAAAGCACTGTACTAAAGTTAGAAAGACCTGAGTTCAGGTGTGACCTGGCATGATTTCTAGTTATATGAACCCTGGGCAAGTCACTTAGCCTCTGCCTGCCTCAGTTTCCTCCTGTACAATGAGGACAGTAACAAAACCCATCTCCCAGATTGTTGTGAGGATCAAATGAGATAAAATTTCTGAAAGGTTGTAAACCTTAAAAGTGTTGTGTAAACACTCTTAGTATAAATTATTATTTTATTATTAAATATTGTTGGGTAATGAAGATTTATATTACTCATGTTTTCATGAAGATAGAAGGGTAGAAAGTTGAATTCAAATCAGTTTCTAGACCATGTTTCCTGAATGGTACAGAATAATAGCAAGATTTTCTTGAATCTGTTGGTGATTGTATGTGAAGGGTAAGTTGGTATTTCACATAGAAAGTTCAAATCTATCCTTTATAGCCAGATAATCAATCCAAGTTACTACCTTGTTGACTTCACTACAGGGATACTAACTTTTCCTTTGCTGTGGCACTTTTGAGTTCCTTTAAAATGGTCATAACGATTCCCAAATTCAGGAATAGGACTGGAGGCTTCATTAGGCCCCAAGTTTTTAACTCAGAAGATCCAGTTTAGTTAGCACTGTTGTACTTTTTGTATTTATATTTCTTTTTTTCTTTTTTTTTTTTTTGGTTTTACAAGGCAGTGGGGTTAACTGGTTTGCCCAAAGTCACACAGCTAGGTAATTAAGTGTCTGAGGTCATGTTTGAATTCAGGTTATCTTGACTTCATGGCCAGTGCTCTATCCACTGCACCACCTATATCTGCCCCACTATTGCACTTTTTGAAGAACATCTGGGATTAAGGTTCTAAATCAAATTGTGGGTGAGAGGCACCAATTCCCCGCTGTTGATGTTCAAATCATTTTATTTTGCTGCACAATGACTATTTTTTTGTATGCAGTACTAGATACAAAAGTATTTTTTTGGTGCAGTTTACCTCCATGATTGCAGAAAATACTGCATTTGGAGAAGCACTACTACCCATATTTCTGACAATTATTAGTCACCAGGGTACTAAAAGGGTTTTAGTTTCGCTGCAGGAGTTTTTGTTCTATAGACTCATATTTAGTTTGGTGAGGTTCTAGCAGCCAGCAAGGAAATAGGAATGCAGGGGCCTGAAACTTGGTGACAGTTGTTACACATAATTGTCTCATGAAGAAACACCACCAGTATTGAAAAATGATGACAGATAGTTACTTATCTGGGAACCATTTAAAGATCAGGACATCTCTGGAAATTAAGTTGTAGATGAATGATTGAATATAAGAGACATATCCCAAATTACATTATGTCATACATGGTGAGTCTCATTGAGAGGGGGAATTTAAAATTGTGGATTCTGCAGAACAGTTTATAAAAATGATTCTAACTGCCACATTTTCAGAGTTCATCTTTATTGCATGTACTTCAAAATCTTAGGGCTCTTCATGCTTTAGAATCTGGTAACTAAGAAAGTAGAATTAGAGATCATGCACCAGATAAGGAAACAAACTGTTGTGTGTAGAAAAATCAGTCTTAAATAGCCACTTCCTTGCTTCTCCAATTTTTTTTTGCAGGTGTAGTCAGAGTGAATACTCTGGATGGCAGAATTTTCAGGTAGAAAAGTTATTTCCCAAATTTTCTGTACTTTAGTGCAGAATTTAAAATATTCAGAACCTGATCAGATGGTACCCCTTGAATGGGCTGATTGGTGAACTTTAGTTTAAAAATAATGAAATAATGAGTTAGACCTAGAGCACTGGGCCTAGAGTCAGGAACTGAGTTCATATCTGATCTCGGACTCTGGACCAGTCACTTCATGTCAGTCTGCCTCAGTTTCTTCAACTGCAAAATGGTGATAATGATAGCACCTACCTAATGGGGTTGTTATGAGAAACAAATGAGATAACTTCTGTAACATGCTTTGCAAATCTTATTTTTTTGTTTACACATTACACATGAAATAAAAATGTTTCAGTTCTATTTTCTTTCTTCCTTTAGCTCTTTCCTCATTCATTGAGAAGGCTAAATTTGGAGATCCTTTGTTTCAGGCTTTCTTGGAGGTGACGCACAAGGACTCCTACAATCTTGAAATGTTCTTTGGGAGTAGATGGAATAGAGTGGGGTCTTACAAATGTTATACACCTTATATACTGATTTCAATAAGGGGGACATAGCATCATCATGATTTGCAAATATGGAATTTTCCAGAAACTTTCAGATCATCATTGCTAGCACTATATAGTGCTTTAAAGTTTGTCAAGTATTTTACCAGTATAATTTAATTTTAACTTTTTTTAATTTTAATCTTTAAAACAATTTGACAAGTTCTTTTATAATCCTTCACAGATGAAAAAATGGGGGATATAGTTAAAATGCCTTGCCCAGGGCCATATAGTTTAATTCCTTACTCCATGTCTAATACTCTTGAACTGCTATGCCACCTACTTGCCTTTAGTGATTATTTTTATTTGCTCACCTAAATCAGAAACAGTATGTTTCTGGTTTTCCCAAGTTTTTAAGATGCTAAGCCAAGTTATGATATACAGAAGATTCCCTCAGCAAAGAAGATATAAAACTTCATCCTAAACACATTAATACAAAATATTATGGAAGGCAAATTGCAAAGGTGTTATTTAAGTGGTTATGGGTGTAGAAGAGGTGTGAAATAAGAATTTATTAGGCACTTGCCCTAGCAATTCCAGATTATGTTCCTTTATAGATATGATTTCATTTAATCCTCAGCAGTCCTGAGAGGCAGATGCTTGTCTTAATCTTTCAACTACAGTTAAAGGAACTGAGGCTGGCAACTGTCAAGTGATTTGGCCAGGCTCCTACAGCTAAAAGTGTTGGCAGAATTTGAACTGAAGTCTTCCTACTTCAGGTTCACGGCTCTCTCTCTTCCCTGTGTTCCAATCACCTCAGCTGGTTGGAGGGTAAACTTGGCCAATAGACCCCCACTTCAATGTCACTATTATGAGAAAACCTTCCAAATTTTTCAAATATGTATTCTTACCTTTGTACAGAATCTTTATTGGGACTTTATAGATGGTGATATTGCTTTTGTTTATTAAAAATACACCAAGGATCAATAATTTATTCAGGGAATCTAGAATACAGTCATGGCTTGCTTCCCTGCTGGCTTCACTTTACTAGAACTTTACACATTTAACATTTATAGGAACACTGTCTTTGTGGTTTTTCCCTAGCCTAGAGGAAAAAATAATAGTTCTTTGCATCTTACCACTCTCCTGCTCCAAAATCTAGGATATTAACTAGTTAAACTAACCAGTAAACTACTAGTAGGGAAACACATTAAAGGTGGTCACCAAGTGGAAAGTCTTCTTAAGTTCAAGGGATTCTGTGGACTGTTGGGCACAGCAGAGAGATTAATATGGACTGCTAATAGGGTACTGATATTTGGAGTATGATCTAATGCAGATCATGGTATAGTACAAAGGATGTGACAGGAGTCTCCATCTTGTAGAGTCCAAGCCATTTATAGGCTTAGCATGTAGGCTTCAACAAATGAATCCCACCTGAAAGTTTTGAAACTCTTTTCTACCACACCCTTTGATGGACAGTGTCAATTTTATATTTATCCTAGTAGGGCCATTAAGTTCAGGGTAAAGCTATTTTGAAGAGAAGCTGAATAGGAAAAAGCAAAAAAGATATTATCTTGGGTTCTTGAGAACATTGGTGTCATTCATGGTAGCATCTGGATTGTGAGTTACAATGGGTTATCATGCCTTCATTTAATTATTCTATTTGGTTGCAGTGAATCAGATAAAGTCTCTTTCAAGATTCCACTGACAACTGACCCCGAATTAACCAGAGGAATAGCAACATTCCCAGTAGTCTGTTTTGAGCATGATGCACTTAGCACCCATTCTTTTTATAATCTTATGCTTTCTTTTTAAAAGTTATCTATGGAGAGGGAGCTAAGATGATAGCATAACAGGAATAAGTATGATGAGCAGCTAGGTGGCACAGTGGATGGAGCACTGGCCCTGGAGTCAGGAGGATCTGAGTTCAAATCTGATCTCAGACACTTAATAATTTACCTGTGTGATCTTGGGCAAGTCACATAACCTCATTGCCTTGCAAAAACCAAACAAAACAAAACTTTTCCAAACAAATGTAGAAAACATACCAAACTGAATCTTTTTTTTTAGGTTTTTTTTTTTTTTGCAAGGCAATGGGGTTAAGTGGCTTGCTCAAGGCCACTCAGCTAGGTAATTATTAAGTGTCTGAAGCTGGATTTGAACTCAGGTACTCCTGACTCCAGGGCCCGTGCTCTATACATTGCACCACCTAGCCACCCCCAAACTGAATCTTGATGAGAGAAAAACAAATATTATTATTCAATTAAGTTATCTTTCCAGCCCAGATTCCTCAGATAGGAAAAATACAGAGCAATCTGTTGATACTAGAGATGTGACCTAGCCAGGAAGAGATTGTATAGAGCTTTCTAAGAGACCTGTGAACTAGGGCAAAAGAAGATTCAAGACTTGATGTCATGCAAAATGTATAAAAAGGGGTCAATTGACTCCTGTTTCATTTAAGGTGGGTTGAGGAGGGAACTTGTAACCAGAGAAAGCAATATATAGTAAGGGGTGGTCAAGGGCCCTGGATTGTGTTCAGAGAGGAGCAAGTTGAGAAATAAGTAGAAAGTTCCATTTTGACCCCAGAGGAAGAGTGGGATCATAGTTCTTTTCTACTCCCATCTATAGCTTAAAGAGGAATAACCAATTGCAGGAATCTCAGACTAAAGACAAGCTTGCAGTTCTGTCTTTCTAAATCAACAGTTTCCTAACTTGTTGATAGTCCCTGAATTCGTGAACAGTCTCCTGTTTCCTAGATCTAAACTCAGTTCAAAAACTTGTACAGCTCAAACTAGGGGGACAATGATCAGACTTCATCTTGTATCAGATTTTGGAAGTACTGAAAGCTCCCCTAGCCTGAGTTTTCCCTAAGAGTCTGGAATAACACAAAATACATTATCTCCAAGAAAACACCAGGCATTCCCTTCAGATTTGCACAGGGCCTGGCTCTAACATCAAGTCCATAACTAGACTGGAAAATTAGCAAGCAAGAAAGAGTCCTACCATAAAAAACTATTATGGGTGTCAAGGAGGCTAAGGACACAAACCCAGCAGAAGAGAATGACTCCAAAATATCTATAAGCAAACCTTAAAGAAAAATACAGCTTGAGCACAAATTCAACTAAAAGCCCTGAAAGAGTTCAAGGGAAAAAAGAATGCTTTTTTTAAACAAAGTTTATAATGTTTTTATAAGCAAAATGAGAATGATAGAGGAAATAAGAACTATATAAGAATTGTAAAGGGAATTAACAACTTGACAAAGGAGCTACAAAAACTTGCCCAAACAACTGAACATCCTAATAAACCAAATACAAAGAAATCAATATCTCCATGAGACAGCAAGAAATAAGAAAACAAAATCAAAAGGACTGAAAAAATAGAAGAGAACATAACATATCTCATAGCATAAATAACTGATTTTCAAAACAGATGTAGTAGAATAGGTTTAAGAATCATTCAACTGCTTGAAAATTGTGACTAGAAAAAGAGCCTTGACCTTATTTCAAGAAATCTAAACAGAATATTGTCCACATCTCTTAAAATTAGAGAAAAATATTAGAAATAGAATCCATTGGTCACCATTGAAAGAAACCCCAAAATTAAAGCTCCCAAGAATATCTCAACTAAACTCCAGAATGTACTAGTGAAAGATAAATATATTACATTCATCCAGAAAGAAACATTTCAAGTAAGCCACAGAGATAAGATAAGATTAAGCATCTCCACTATAAAGGAGCAGAGAACTTGGAATGTAATATTCCAGAAGGCAAAGGATATATAGGTTTCTAGTCAAGAATAATGTAAGCTAGCAAATCTGAGGATAATGCTACAAGGGGAAAAAATTTATCTTTAATGTAATAGTGGCCTTCCAAGTATTCTTTTTGAAAAGACCAGTGTTGCATAGAAACTGGAAATTCAAACTTGGGAGTGATTAGAAATATGAAAAGGTAAAAAAAAAAATGAAACAAACAATTATAAGGGACTAAATAAGGATAAAATGCTTATATTTTGAAAAATATTTATTTGCTATTTAATTTTTTCCAGTTACATGTAAAAACCATTTTAATTTTTTTTTCAGGTTTTTGCAAGGCAAATGGGGTTAAGTGGCTTGCCCAAGGTCACACGGCTAGGTAATTATTAAGTGTCTGAGTCCGGATTTGAACCCAGGTACTCCTGAATCCAGGGCTTGTGCTTTATCCACCACATCACCTAGCTGCCCTGTTAATATTTGTTTTTAAACATTAACAATTTCCCCCAAAAGTTCCAAATTCTTTCTCTTCCTTCTCACAAGCCTCATTGAGAGAGCAAACAGTTTGATATAGGTTATAAATGTGTAGTCATGGAAAGCATTTCCATAATAGTTGTGTTGTAAAAGAAAACATAGGATACCCTCCTTCCCCCCACTTCCCTGAAAATGTTTTAAAGTTTTTTTAAGATTATGTTTCAATCTATAGTCTGAAAACCATCAACTCTGTCTCTTGAGATGGATAGCATTCTTCATCATAAGTCCTTCTAAACTGTTTAAATTGTTTTAATTCACTGTTTTGCTGAGAAAAGTTAAGTCATTATTTTAGTCAGGGTATGTACACACAAAGAAGTCTATACAAACAAGGAGGAATGGTGGGGTGTAACTAATACTTGAATCTCGATCTTATGTGAACTGACCTCAAGCTTATCTTTCTCTCTCTCTCTCTCTCTCTCTCTCTCTCTCTCTCTCTCTCTCTCTCTCTCTCTCTCTCTCTCTCTGTATATATATATATATATATATATATATATATATATATATATATGTATATATACATATATATATATATATATATACACACACACCTCAATCTTATGTGAACTGAGGGAAGAATACACACAGACATAGACATACACACACACACACAAATATAAACACACCCTGTACAGACGATAAGGGGGAGATTAAGGGACTGATTAATTCTGAATAAGCTTCTAAAGATTTATAAAATGGGGGCATCTAGGTGGTGCGGTGGATAAAGTACCGGCCCTGGATTCAGGAGTACCTGGGTTCAAATCCGGACTCAGACACTTAATAATTACCTAGCTGTGTGGCCTTGGGCAAGCCACTTAACCCCCATTTGCCTTGCAAAAATGTTAAAAAAAAAAGATTTATAAAATATAGTTCTTTTTGAGGTGGCAAAGAATGATAATCTGAGACTGTCCATAAATTGGGGAATTAAATGAACGAGTGATGACAATATGTAAATATAATGGATTATTGTGCTTCAGTGGTATGATAGAAATTTGAGAAGATGTACCTGAAGTGATACAGAATGAAATGAATAGAACCAGAAAGAACAATTTTATGTAGGGACAATATTTTTAAAAATTCACTTTTACTTTATTTTTATCTTTGAATTATGTGTCTCCCACCACCCCTCCTTTCATTGAGACAGTGAGAAAAAAAAGAACAACCCCATCACAAGCTTGTATAGAAGGACAATAGTCTTTAAAAACAAGCAGCTTTAAAGATTTAAGAACTGAAGTCAGTGACCATGAACTAATGATATAGATCATGCTACTTACCTTCTGATAGAGAGGTAAAAGTCTCAAAAGTGCAGGACAGGACATATATAATCTTTTGGATTTTGCTAGTGTAGAAATCTCTTTTATCTGACTTTATAGGAATCATGTTTTTCTTTTGTTCCTGATGGGAGAGGTAGGTGGAAAGAAAGGAAGGTGAATTTAGGTAAGTGGGGAAAAAAATTTTAAAAACCCTTGTATTTGCATAGTGGTAGGGAAATGTTCTCCTTCATTGTGTTGAGAGCATTATCAGTCATGGCAGACACTATATAGACTATTAGAAGCAAAGGATAGTACAACTTTTCTTTGTTTAAAGATGTATACAACAGCATTTGCAGTATTACAGCGCATGTGTTCATTTGTGTATTTGTGTATATGGGGATTGGAGAAAATAAAGAAAAAGAGAGCACAGAAGATATTAAAGGTCTCTTGAATCCTGGGTTCTTAGAATGGACATTGGGGAAAATATAAAATACCTATTTTTTAAATGTTTGATAGGTGGTTTTTGATTATTTTAGTTCATAATTAAAGGAAATGCTATATTTCATTTAAAAGTTAGTGAAAGTAAAAATATAACTTTTTTTTTCTCCTATCCCACCCCTTCATGAATTCCAGGTTAGGAATTTTTACTACAGTAGTTTGACTGAGAGATAGAGCCAAGAAACAGTGTCAAAACTGATTTATCCTTTAATTCCAGTAGGAGGGTAAGGAATGAGAAAGGACTATCAAAGTGTGGAGGGAACAGACCATAGATACAGGCCCCAAGAAACCTGGCATTGTGACCAGCCTAATTGAAGGGGGTGGCGGCAAGTGCCATCTCTTTTTAGATGAATATTCAAGACTATGGGAAGGCAGCAACAGGAAGCAGCAATACTATCATAATAGGGTTAAAGTTTGATAGATAATTAAGAGTGAGACTTTTTCATTTTGATAGAAAGTATAGCTCCTATCAGACTCATCAGAAAGACCCAAGTTCAAATCCATCTAGACATTTATTAACCATATGACTGGGCTGCTAGGTGGTGCAGTGAATAGAGCACCGGCCCTGGAGTCAGGAGTACCTGTGTTCAGATCTGACCTCAGACACTTAATAATTACCTAGCCGTGTGGCCTTGGGCAAGCCACTTAAGACCCATTGCCTTGAAAAATCTAAAACAAAAAACAAAAAAAAGCATATGACTCCAGGCAAATCACTTAATCTCTTTAATCCACTAGAGAAGAAATTGGCAGAGTATTCCAGTATTTGCCAAGAAAACCCCATATTCAGTGATTAAAAAGTCAGATATGACTGAACAACAATATAGCTCCTAACTTTTTCTCAATCCTTCTTTTGCCAGTCTTTGTCTTAATGATCTCATCTACTCCTGTAAATCCAGAGTTTAGAGAGTAATCTATAGATTAGACCTTTTGAATCTTGATTGGAAAATAAATTGATACTACTTCATTTTTCTTTTTATTCCTCATGCCTTACACATAATTCACAATTAATAAATGTTTATTGAATTAAATAGAAGTTGTAGATAAAGCTGGAATTGGGAATTAGATGGATTCTGTAGCAATTTTGTAACATTTTCTTTGACAATGGAGCAATTACATTTAAACTTTAAATCCTCAATCCCTGATATCATATTGGAGGAAGAGGCAATATGATTTTGAAAGCATTGAAGATTTGAGTTTCAAAATACTTAAAAGTGGGAAAGATATAGGGGAAAACGGGAAATTCACAGTTAACATCTTTGCCCATATTTGATTATCAAAGTACCTGAGGGCTGCTATGACTGTATTGACCTGGGTTTTCATGTTTGCCTTCCTTTGTCTTCAATCTCTAACCTTCTTGCAGTCTACGCCCTATTTTGCCATCTGACTCTTTGGAGGAGCGTCCCATTATACACTTCCTTGGTGATGTTATAGGTTCAGAAAGAATCTATTGCTAGAAGGTTGTAAATTATACTTTGAGAAGTTCCTGCATCCAGGAGTTACCCTTTGCCCAATTCTAAATAGTATTCCTCCCCCACCCCATTTTTACCTGAGGCTGGAACTCACAGGATCATAGACCTAGGCTCATGTTGTGAAAGAAGAATTAGAACGGGGGGGGGGGACCATGAAAAAGAAAAAACATAAATCGTTTTAAAAAGTGAACACAGTATGCTTTGCTCTGCATTCAGACTCCATAGTTTTTCCCATTGGATGTGGATGGCATCTTCCATAACAAGTCTGAAGAGAGAATTTTTTATTTTTTTGCAAGGCAGTGGGGTCAAGTGCCTTGCCCAGGGTCACACAGCAAATTATTAAGTGTCTAAGACTGGATTTGAACTCGGGTACTCCTGACTCCAGGGCCAGTGATCTGTCTACTGCACCACCTAACCACCCCGAAGAGAGAATTTCTTAAAAGACTGCTATATCTGTGTGATGTAGAAAGTGCGGAGCTCTTTTAACTTAAATGCTTTCGGCTGCAGGGGGACTTTTCTTCTTTTTCTGTGATTGTTTTGGAAAGATGTGTTCCTTTTTTCCTTGATCTGCCTGCACCTGCATTTTCATATAGATATTATTTTAAGTGATGGTTAGATTTTTAGATTGTTAAATGGTTAAATTTTTAAGTTCATCTTATGGACTAATCTTGGAGCCTAGCCCATCATTTTAAAAATGACTTGTTTCCAGGCAGTAAAATTTTAAATGAACTGATGTTATTTCATATAGCTTTTGGAATCTGAGAATCTCAATTCCAACCTGGCTTTTTACTGTCTGTCTGCTACCTGTTTGACCCTGGCTAAATAACTTAACTTCTCTAGACCTCAATTTTTTTCCATCTGTAAAGGGAGGGAGTTATATATTAGACAATCTTTAAGGAACCTTCAGCTCTTCCTTTGATTTCCTAGTCTTTAATCTACATCCAGTTACTTCTGGCCCAGTATTCCTTTAGTGCCAACTTTGATGTAGTACTGAAGATTTTTGCTATTTAACTCCAGGGGTTTGAGGAAAACTTTAGTTGAAAGTGTGACTCTAACCATGATGCTGCATTCAAAGAACATGTACCTTTTGAAAAATAAGTCCATTTAACAGTACAATAGATTACTTTCTTTTTTAAAAATTTATTTGTATTAAAGATATTATTTGAGTTTTACAATTTTCCCCCAATCTTGCTTCCCTCCCCCCACCCCCCCACAGAAAGCACTCTGTCAGTCTTTACTTTGTTTCCATATTGTACCTTGATCCAAATTGGGTGTGATGAGAGAGAGAAATCATATCCTTAAAGAGAAGAGAAGTCTAAGAGGTAACAAGATCAGACAATAAGATATCTGTTTTTTTTTCTTAATTAAAGGGAATAGTCCTTGCACTTTGTTCAAACTCCACAGCTCCTTATCTGGATACAGATGGTACTCTCCTTTGCAGACAGCCCGAAATTGTTCCCGATTGTTGCACTGATGGAATGAGCAAGTCCTTCAAGGTTGAACATCACTCCCATGTTGCTGTTAGGGTGTACAGTGTTTTTCTGGTTCTGCTCATCTCACTCAGCATCAGTTCATGCAAATCCCTCCAGGTTTCCCTGAAATCCCATCCCACAATAGATTACTTTCACACAATCTGCTTTCCAGCTAAACTAGACCCACTAGATTCTCCATTCTTGTTCTGCCCTCTTCTGTCTCCATGACTTTATTCAGGCTATCACCTTTTTTCTAGCACCTTATCCGATGTGTAGTGCCCACCAAGTCAGAAGGAGATTTTTCAGATTTCTTTAGATAAGCTTACCTTTTATTCCATCTCACCCTGATATTCTGTTGCAGGCATGCTTTCTCCCTATTTACATTGTAAACTTTTTGAAACATAGGCCTTTGTCACACTGTTTCTCTGGTACATTGCATTGCTTGATCAGAATACTTCCTACAAAGTGGGCATTTAATAATTGCTAACATGTTTTTGAATGAATAGATTGATGAAAGAAAGGGGAAATGCAAGTGTTCTCCTTCATGTCCAAACTCTAAATTAGGAGAGATATTGCTTAAGATAAACTTCCCCAATCCCCAAAGACTTAGAAAATAAGCAGGAACAGAATTTTTAGAATTCATTTTTTAAAAATCAGACCTGTAATTTCATTTGATGTAGTTGAATTCTGATAAAGAGACATTTTCTACCATGCAAATTTGGAACTGTTCTACAGTTTATAGTTTTAGAGAGTTGAGGGGATGGATTAGGATGGTAAGAGGGTTGTCAGTGATATCAAACGCTAATAGAAACAGGGCCAGTAAACCATACATAATGATCCCTGGGGGCCTCTTACAGACTTATAAAACTATATCTTAACCTTACTTGTATTTTTATTTATTTTGTTAAATATTTCCCAGTTATATTTTAATCTGGTTTTGCCTACATTTGGTAGTGTTTGGGACCACATTATACACCACTGGATTAAATAAATTGCATATGGTCATGTATTATGTGTCAGGGCCAAGTCTTCTAGACTACCAAGACCAACTTTCTATTACTGCACTGTTGTCTCACTTGTAATTAAAGGTTAAAGAAACAAAATATTCTTTGGTTTCCAGGGTAGCTAGCAAATTAGTAGGTTTCTTAAACGAGAACTAATCCTGAGGAAAATAAAGGGGCTCTGGGAAGAAAAGGTTAAAATAAATTTCAAAATAATTTATATTCAGATTTGTCAGTCCTCAAGTAAATTATTCAAAGATATTTCCAGTTTAGTTGATATTCTTCATAATAGCCAAATTTTACGTTTATTTTTTTTGTTGGAATTTCCTTGAGATTGTTAAAAAAAAGTTATTTGTAACAGAGTATCTTCAATTGACGATACTTTGCTTCCGACAGAGCATTATTTGACTAACACAATCTGTAGAGTACTTCGTGGCCAAGTTTAAAATTTTAAAAACTGTTTTTAATGATATTTTCTGTTACTTACATCACCATAGCATCCTATAATATGCCAGAGAGCAATCTCAAAATACAAATAGTATATTTTTAGAGAGTCAAAAAATGTCAGTCCATTCAATCAATTTGATACTTAGGAAAAAAAATTTAAAAATATTCAGTGTCGCCTTCTCTCTGTTCTCTCGGCCTGGATGGCGGCAGCATGGGTAAGTGCCGTGGTCTTCGTACTGCTAGGAAGCTCCGCAGCCACAGGAGAGACCAAAAGTGGCATGACAGACAAAATAAGAAAGCACATTTGGGCACTGCCTTGAAGGCCAACCCATTTGGAAGAGCATCTCATGCCAAAGGGATTGTCCTGGAAAAAGTTGGTATAGAAGCCAAGCAGCCCAGTTCTGCCATCAGGAAGTGTGTGAGAGTCCAGTTGATTAAGAATGGCAAAAAAATCACTGCCTTTGTTCCTAATGACGGCTGCTTGAATTTTATTGAGGAAAATGATGAAGTTTTGGTTGCTGGATTTGGTTGAAAAGGCCATGCTGTTGGTGATATTCCTGGAGTCCACTTCAAAGTTGTAAAAGTTGTGAATGTTTCTCTTCTGGCCTTGTACAAAGGGCAAGAAAGAAAGACCAAGATCATAAAAATTGTATGATGTCTCTGTCATAGTAAAAAACTTTCATGTAACAAAAAAAAATATTCAATGTCTTAACACCTATGGACTTCTCACTTTCAAGACTTTCTTGTTCTTTATATTTTTGTTACATCTACTTTTGCTTTGTTAATGTCTTAATTGTTTCCATTTACATTGCTGTGGTTACTGTGTATATTGTTTCCTTGACTCTATTTCACTCTGCATTTATTCATATATCTTTTTATTTCCATGCTTTTCTGTATTCATCATATGCATCATTCTTGTAGCATAGCAGTAGCCCATTAAATTCTTGTACAATATAGTCTGTTTAGACTTTTCCCAGTCAATAGGTCTCTGCTATGTTTTCAACTCTTGTGTTGTTTATTGTTTATTGTTTAATTGTGTCCAGTTCTTCGTGACCCTTTTTATAAGGTTTTCTTGGCAAATATATTGGAGTGGTTTGCCATTTCCTTCTCCAGTGTATTAAAGCAAACAGAAGTTAAATGACTTGATCAGGGTCCAACAGCTGATGAGTATCTGATGTCAAATTTGAACTCTAGGCCCAGCACTCTTATTTACTTAGCCATTTAGCTGTGGCTAACTCTTAGTTGTCACAAAACATGCTGCTGTAAATATTTTGGAGTATATGGGGATTTATTTCTTATCTTTAGCTTCCTCAGGGCATAAGCCCAGTAATGAAACCTATGATTTAAAGGGTGAGGACTTTGTAGTTCCTTTTGCATAATAACATTGTTTTCCAAAATGATTGTATCATTTTACAGTTCCACCAGATATTGTTTGATTCATAATAAAGTAGAAATTAATATATATTTTATTTTTCAATAAAAATCATTTTTAAAATAACAGATATTGTTTATTTGTTTGCTTTATGGTAATTTGTTCTTGAAGTATGATCCAGTGGAGAGATCGTTGGACATGGAGTGTAAGGATCTGCTTTGAATTCTCATCTCTAAGCATTTACCACCTGTGTTACTTTAGATGAATTGCTTAACATTTCTGGACCTCAATTTTCTCATCTGTAAAATGAAGGGGGTACTGTCTTAGATATTCCCTTGTTAATAATGGACAATTAAATTCAGCAAACATTTCTTAAGATGATGACTAGATGACTTTCAAGATTCCTTTCAGGGGCAGCTAGGTGGAACAGTGGATAGAGTATTGGCCCTGGAGTAAGGAGGACCTGAGTTCAAATCTGGCCTCAAACACTTAATTACCTAGCTGTGTGACCTTCGGCAAGTCACTTACCCCATTGCCTTGCAAAAACCTAAAAAGATTCTTTTAGTCTTAAACATATGATCCTGTGAATGAGCTCTTGAAACTAATGCAGAAGAGCAACAGAAATATCACTAGCATCAGTATTTTACTTTTTTCCCCTAGTATATTTTTATTATTTCATTTAAATTTCTGTTACCGGTATTCATTTTTTAAAATTTTGATATCAAATTCTTTCCCTCCTTTCCATCCCTGCCCCTTCTTTGAAAAGGCAGATAATTTGATAGCATTTTTACATGGAATGTAATGCAAAACATTTCTATATTAGCCATGTTACAAAAGAAAACAGACAAAAATCCCCCCCAAAATTAAAAAAAAATAGCATTCATTAGTCTGCATTCAGAGCTCATCAGTGTACCATTTTTCTATTATAGGTCCTTTGAAATTGTCTTAGATCTTTTATTGATTGGTGGTTTGGTTCTGCTCACTTGACTTTGCCTTTATTCATAATATCCCAGGTTTTTCTGAAACCATCTTGCTCATCATTTTTTATAGCACAGTAGTATTCTATCACAATCCTATGCCATAACTTGTTCAGTCATTGCTCAGTTTATATCCCTTTGATTCATAATTCTTTGCCATCACCATAAGTAGTAGCATTTTCAAACATTAAGATCAGTGGAACATAAATTTATAGGAGACCGTACTAATTCTGGAGAAAGTAACTATAGATATTTTTAAGTTCACACAATCCCTGTTTTATGGATCCTTTTGCTGCTTACTTGATCTAGTGCTTATGTTTTTAGGTACCTGTTGAATCATATCCCTATACCTAAAGATAATGTTCTTGAAACTTATTGTTCTAATCTTTAGTGATTTTATCCACATAGGGAAGTTAGATTAATTTGGAATTTGCTTCAAATATGATCCTCTTAGTTGTGCCAGTTTTGGAGAGAAGTCTTTCCTGAACAGCAAGTTGTACTTTGTGGTAGAAAGAATGATGGAGATAGGTAGGGTAGAGATCTGAACTTTTTAGTCTTGGTTGTCTTATAGAGAACTCACATAGGGTGTTAGAAGACGTGATAACGAGACACCCTGAAGGTCTCTTTGAAGAACTTTAGACTTGATAGTACAGCATGGGAGATACTGGCACAGGCCAGCCTAGCATGGCATGTCTTCATCAGTGTTCTATGAGGAAGGCAGAACTGAAGCAGTTCAAAGGAAACAGGACATCTGTAAGTTTAGAGTACCCACCCTGTGTGTTCACATGGACTGTTCATGCCCAACCTGTGGTAGAGTATTCTGAGCTCATATTGGTCTGATCAGCCACAGTTGGACACACTATAATTTGTCTCAAACATAGTGATGTCATTTTGGTCTTCAAGAACCAACCAGTCTTGACTGTATATAACTGTCTAGCTTGTGGTTTTAATCAAATTGCTTAACTCTGTGACACTCAGTTTCTCATTTTAAAATTAGATAAGAAACTTAAGAAAGCATGTCATGCCTTCAGAACCCAAGTTTTAAGGTTCAATAGTTGATTGTGCTTATATAGAGCAAGTCACTTAACCTTTCTGGGACTCAATTTCCTCATTTATAAAATAAGGGGAGTTTTCCTAGTTAATCTATAAAGTCTCTTACAGCTCTAAGACATAATGATCTTTTGCATTTACTATATCTGAAATTAAACAGTCATTTTTCCTTTGTAATGTAGTATCATATAAAGATCATAAGAAACCTGGGTTCAAATCCTGACTCTGACATCAACATTGTGATCATGGAATAACTTAACTTCTTAGTTTAATTTTTCCATCTATCAAGTGGTGATAGTAACATATTAACTGATTTACCTCATAGGATTGGTATGGAGTGGGAAGAGTGGTGGATTCAGTAAGGGACTAAATTTCAGGCTGCTATCACTGCTCTGCAATTGAATGGCCAAGGACTATAAAATTAAGCAAGCATTGATTAAGTAGATAAAGATTTGTAGAAGACCCTGTCCTTTCATTTCTTTGAGTTTCTGTTTTCTTATCTGTAAAGAGTAATACAATTACTGCCTCTTAGGGTTATTATAAAAAAAAACACGTTCTCATAAACCATATATTAAAGTGCTTTATAAAGGATGAGGTGGTAGTATTTATTTGTAATCCTGGAAGTTACCTGCTTTTGGTTTGGACTTTTGGTTTATACTTGTTTATACTTGTATAAAAATCCTTAGTGCTAAGTGCCTGCTCAAGTCTGTCAGATTCTTTTTTTCTTTTTTGATTGGGTAAAGGGAAAGAAATTTTTTTCCAAGAGAAAACTTTCAAATAATAGTTTTTGTGAACTATATTTTTATGAATAAAAATTCCATAACCAAAAATATTTTGGAAATAATATGATAGCTATTTTTTTATTTTTCTTTTTTTAGGTTTTTTGCAAGGCAAATGGGGTTAAGTGGCTTGCCCAAGGCCACACAGCTAGGTAATTATTAAGTGTCTGAGACCCAATTTGAACCCAGGTACTCCTGACTCCACTGCGCCACCTAGCCTCCCCCTTTTTTAAAGATGTTCTATAGAGCAATCTCTCTTTTTTTATAGGTGTTTTTTTTTTTTTGCAAGGCAATGGGATTAAGTGGCTTGCCCAAGGCCACACAGCTAGGCCATTATTAAGTGTCTGAGGCTGGATTTGAACTCAGGTACTCCTTACTCCAAGGCCAGTGCTCTATCCACTGTGCCACCTAGCTGCCCCTATGATAGCTATTATTAAGAGATATCAGATGTCAGTGACATAGTTTAGCCATTAAAGAATAAATTAGCTATAACACTTCATTGAAGTAGTAACTGGAAGAGGAAAAGAAACTTAAAAACATGGGATGGGGTTTGGTTTGTTTTTTCCAAGGCAATGGAGTTAATTACTTCCCCAAGTTAAGTGTCTGGGTCAAGATTTGAACTCAAGTCCTCCTGACTCCAGGGCCAACTATCTATCCACTGTGCCACCTAGCTGCCCCAATATATTAATATGATATAGAAACAATTATAAGAATTTAATTATATTTTGAAGCTTGTCTGTATCAGCTAATTACTCATCAACAGACTAATTTCTAGATTCTACCTTTTGAACTTAATATTTGTTACCCAATTAGTTCTCTGCAAAGACACCAGTAATTTCTAAATTGCCCTCTCTAGGTTGATTTTTTTCTCAGACCTAATCCTCAATTTATCTGCTATATTTGACACTGATACTCATTTCTTCTTGGACATTCTGTGTTTTCTTAATTGTTGTGACACTCTAGTTCTTCTAGCTGTCTGATCACACCTTCTCTGGCTCCTTTTTTGTCTTTTCATCCATAACTAGGTGGAACAGTAGAGTCAGGAGGAACTGAGTTTGAATCCAGCCTCAGACACTTGATACTTAATAGCTGTGATCTTGGCAAGTCAGTTAACCTTGACTACCTCATATCCACATCCAGGGCCATCTCCAGTCATCCTGATTCATTTTGGCCACTGGACCCAGGTGGCTCTGGAGGAGAAAGTGAGACAGGCTGGTGACTTAGTATTCATTCATTTGACAAATCTTACTGGTTTTGCCTTTACAGTATCTCTCAATTCCTCAATTTTCCTCTACTCAAATAGCTGCCCCCTTACTTTGGGCCCTTATTGCTTCTCACTCAGATGCTATAATGCCTGTTCTGGTCTGTCCAGGGGGCCAGTGCTGCACTTTCCTTAAGCTAAGAGATGACTAATGACTTCTCTGCTCTACCAACTGCAGTGGTTCCCTTTTGCCTTTCAGATAAAGCAATTGGACTTCTATAGAATGTGATGCAGCTAAGTTGGCTTTCTCTTTGTTCTTTATCCTCCAAGCCTTTTCACCTGCTACCCCCCCCACCCCCCACGCCCCTACCCCCGTGCCTGGAACGAGTCTCACAGAATCTTCCTTCATTCAAAAATGAACTCAACGTGCATGTTTGTGTGTGTAGTGTGGTGTATAGTATGTGTATGGAGGGTGTGGTGGGTGGAGTATGTGTTTATGTATGTCTGTATGTGTATATCTGTGTATAAGATAAAGCACTGCTACTGGAGTCAGGAAGACTGAGTGTGAGTACTGTATACAGCATTTATAGCTATGTGACTCTGGGCATGTTCATTAACCATTTTGCTTAATCTCAGTTTCATCAGTTGTAAAATGAGATGAGAGCCACAACTAACCTGGCTTGTTGAAGTATTGAGGGAAATAATGTTTCTTAAGAACTTACCTCCTGGGGCGGCTAGGTGGCGCAGTGGATAGAGCACTGGCCCTGGAGTCAGGAGTACCTGAGTTCAAATCTAGTCTCAGACACTTAGTAATTAATTACCTAGCTGTGTGGCCTTGGGCAAGCCACTTAACCCCATTTGCCTTAGAAAAACCTTTTTAAAAAAAAGGAGATTAGCTCCTGCCAGACACACAGTAGGCCCTTAATACATGCTTGTTTCCTTCCTCTTTATTGAGGCTACCTAAATGTTTATATGTGCTTGTCTCCTTCATTAGAATTAAAGATCAATTTGTTTAGGTATTGTTTTCATTCTTTGTTCTTGGACCTCTAGAATCTAGTACAAGATCTGGCACATAGTAGACTCCTAATAAATTCTTGTTAAGTGATTACTACAATGAACCACTTCTGTCTGCATTAAAAATCATCCAGGTGATGATGGAGAAGTCATGCTGCATATTGTTTCCTCTTCTTGTTAACACACCTGATAACTAAGTGAATTGTGAACCAGGCTTCTTGAGTCTGTGTCACCAGTTTGCACTGTTTTCTTACACAGATCATTTAACTGTAGTGTGTCAATGTTGTCATTGAGAAATGGAAAACAGAATAGATGCAGTGACTCCTACGGGTCTTTCCAGCTCTCAAGTTCTGATTCTTAACCTGTTTGGTCCCCCTGCCTCTGCCCTGAAGAGCTGCACTATTGTCCTTTGCTGTTGTTCTAGTTAGCCCAGTCCAGTTCTTCTGAATAAAAACTTTGAGCTGGGCATAATTGATGAGTGGGGTTGTTCACTTTCTGATCTTGTCTGGAAATTGTTCACCTTTTGATTTTGACTTAGAGGAAATATTCTAGTATTCAGTTTGCAACCTGAGGCCTCCTGGTAGTTTGAGTAAACTAGGACCCAGCAGCTATAGGGGTTGGTAGTGGTAAGAGAGGAACTAGTTCTTGCAATGGAAATTTCTTTGGTTTTTGTTCTTTAACCCAGGAAACATCTTGTCCTGGACCTCTAGCAAAGTATATTGTGCTGAAATTCTAGTTTAATAAAATACAATGTTGAACTCTCTATTAAAACATATTATAATGGGATTTTGAATTTAATGATAAGCAATTTCAGCTATTTTATTACCTTTTTATTAGATAAGTGAGGAAGTTATGAATAAAGAATTAAAACTGAAGTTTAAGGACATCAGTTTTCTAGACTAAGCAGTGTTTGTTTACTTAGTGAATTAGAAGATTGTTTCCTGTAACCCATAAGTTTCCCATAGCCACAATCCCTGAATTCTAGTCAATTTTTCTTTATCTAATATATCAAATTTTCATTTATTCTTGATCTGTGTATGTGAACAATTTGTTATTTGTTGTTAAAATGTTTTTAGTTTATATGTGTATGTTAGGTATTTATATTTCACAGTTATTTTAATCTATCTTCAATTGCAGGTTCCAAGAATAGGGGATTAGAATCTGGCTCAGTCTAGAATTGACCTTTCTTAGTACCCTAATAATTGTTATTGGTCCCAGCACAGTGCTACAGCCCAGAAAATAATTTCTCTGAAGGCCTTGTCCTGAAGCTAATAAATTTGGGAATTGATGGATTGGTAAAAAACAATTGAAAAGCTGTGAATAATGGAAAATGACTCATAAGTTGAGTATATTTCAAAAGCAAGTAACAGATGATGATAATAGGCATGCAGTATAAGTGAATGTGAGTGGATTTGAAGGTAGTATAAAGCTGAATTTGTTAGCTATAGAATCAAAATTTCAAAGGGAGGAAAGTGAGGGAAGAACAGGGGTGATGGACTGGAAAGACAAGAAGGAGTGGAGTGTCTGAGAGTTGTCATGAGTCCAAAAACTAGAATTAAGAATTGTGAAGCATGGGGAAAATTGAAGAATAAGAGGTTATAATGAGACAGAAAATTTCCGAATTCTAGTCTTTGGAGGTGGAACATTTGTGAGGTGAGGATGTGGTCAAGTATATGACTCTACCTCTTTGGAACTCAGGTGGAGTGAAGGTTCAGATCATAGGAGTTTAGATATTTGAGGAAATATCAGTGTGTGTTTGAGGTATTTGAGGAAAGATCAGAATGTGACAGGCACAGTGTGAGACATTCAAAACTAGTGAGAGTGGCCAGAGATATATTATCTTCTGGGGGTGAGCAAGGTTTCCACAATTTCGAGAAAATGGAATAAATGTTAGAGAAAAAAGTCTAGTAGAAAGAGCAGCTTGTTAACAGTAGAAAGGGATTCCTATTGGGGCACAGTGGAAAAAGAAGACAGTAGATTATACAGTGGGCAATCTGGGTAAGGATATAGGCTGCTAAAAACAAAAGTTCAAATCACCTGCCTAAAAGGTGAGAAAAGATTGATTTTTTTTCTTTTTTGGGGGCGGTGGGGTTTGTAAAGCAATGGAGTCAAGTTACTTGCCCAAGGTCACACAGCTAGGTAAGGTTGAATTTTAATTCAGATCCTCCTGATTCTCCACTACACCACACAACTGCCCCTAAAAAGATTGATTTAGAAAAATTTCAGAAAAAAAAGGTTTATGTTTTAAATAAGCTAAGTCAGTATAGTGTGGACCTAACTCTTGTTATTTGTTATTCAGTCATTCATATCCAGTTGTATCTAACTCTTTGTGACCATGTGAACCATAGCATGTTAATACTGCCCTTGGGGTTTTCTTGTTAAAGATATTGGAGTAGTTTGCCCTCTCCCTCTCCAGTGGATTAAGGCAAACAAGGGTTAAATGATTTGCTTAGGATCACACAGCTAGTAAGTAGTCTGAGATTAGATTTGAATTCAGATCTTATCCAGCCTTCTACTCTTTGAGTTACCTATCTGCCTCAGCTCAGTCATAGGAGATAAGTAGAACATCCATCTTTTACATAAGTGATGTTTATAACTGATAACCACCTAAGAGAGCTGCAAATAAATTAATTCTATCTTTTAAACATGAGACTTTGATTTAAAAACACTAAAAAGCATAAATAAAATTTTCTCTGCTTTGTGAAGGTGAAAAAAAATGCTGCCTAGGTGATTTGTCTAGTTAAAAAGTAGCAGAATTTAAAACTGACTTCTTCCGGCATAGGACACAGACACCAACACGCTTACTTATCAGTTTTATCCTGACCTCTAACATTTACTAATTTATGTATCTGTAGGCAAATAATTAACCTCTCTGAGTTTTAGTTTTCTCATTTGTAAAACAGGCATACTAATACTTCCATGCTTCTAAGAATCTTAAAAGGCATCAAGTTTTACCCCTTCTTTTTTTACAAATGAGAAAACCGAGGTCCAAATCATATTTTATTCTTTCCAGTATACCATGGATTGTTGGGACAAATAGTTTGTAAATCATTAAGTACTATATAAATTCCAGTTATTAAAAATGCAAACTAAACATTTTAGAAAACTGTTTGAAACTGTGTCCCCAAAATGTCATTAAATTGATTATAAAAATGATCCACCAGTATACCTATGTCGGTACCCTATAGGAAAAGATCTGATATTTAGAAAGAAATATAGGTAGTCAAGTCAAATTAAATGCAAAAGCAGTTCCTGCTTTCAAGGAGCTCATAATCTAATTAGATACATGAAAATAATTAAGTACAAGATAAAGACAGGATAAAGTTAAGACAATCACATAGGGGCAGCTAGGTGGCACAGTGGCTAGAGCACCAGCCCTGGAGTCAGGAGTACCTGAGTTCAAATCCTGCCTCAGTCACTTAATAATTACCTAGCTGTGTGGCCTTGGGCAAGCCACTTAACCCCATTGCCTTGCAAAAAAAAACCCCTTAAAAAAAAGATAATCTCATAGAAGAACTAGCTGGAAAGGGGAGTTAGAAAGGCTTCTTGTAGAATATGAGTTTTTAACTGATACTTCAAGAAACCAGGAGGTAGGTGTTCAGGCATTAGAAAGCCTTTATCCTTAAAAATGCTTCAGTTTGGGTGATGGAGTGCCATGTTCAAGGAATAGCAAAGAAGCAAGTGTCACTGAATTACAGAGTACCTGAAGGGAGGAGGAAGGTGAGAGTGGGAAGCTAGGAAGGGGCCAAGTTTTGGAGGGTTTTAAAAAACAAATAGGATTTAATGTTTGATCCTGTAAGTAATTGAAAGCCACTAGAATTTATTGAATTGGGGTGGGGCAAGGGGGTAGTCATGGTGATAATGGGGACACAGTCAGACTTACTTTAAATAGACCAGTTTGACAGTTGAAGAGATGAAGTACTGGTATGGAGAAAGGCTGGAGGCAGGAAACCAACTGAGACTAATTTCTGCAATCCAGACTTGAGGTGATAAGGGTGATGGCTGTGTCAGAATATAAAAGGAGATGCATATAAAAGGCAGAGGTAGAATTGATAGGTCCTTATAACAGATTGGCTTTGTGACAGATGGATAAGAAAGAAGGAGGAGTCAGAGATACATCCAGGTTGTTTCCTGGATGATAGGAAGATTGTAGTATCTTGAATAGTAATAAGATTAAGAAGAGTGGAAGAGAAAGTTAATGAGTTTAGTTTGAGTTTATGATGTCTACAGAACATACAGTTCAGTATGTTAAATAGGCAGTTGAGATGGGATTGTTGGTTAGTAAAGAATTTTGATAAATCCTAGAATCATTAATTCCAAGTATTACTAATAGTAGTAATAAAATAATACTTAGCACTTCTGTAGTGCTTTTTAAGATTTTTCAGAGCACTTTGCATATAATTTTCTTATAACAATCCTGGGAGGTAGGTGCTATTTTTATTCCTGATGAAGAAATTGAGACATAGATTAAGAAACTTGTCCAGGATTACACAGCTAGTAAGTATCTGAGACAAGATTTGAACCTCAAGTCTTCCTGACTCCCAAATCCTGCATTTTATCCATTGTGTCACCTAGTTTCCTCAAGATTCATTATCAAATTGATGATTGAATGGAGTTGAGGAGAGATAGGTGATTTTAATTAAACTTCTAATTTTTATGCCAATCAGTATTAATCAGTTTAGTATGATTCCATAGGGGTAGATTATTTTTAGTGCTATACTTACCTAGAGAAAGTAATATACATTTAGTCAGACTATTCAACTAATTTTAATATATGAATTGCATATGTTAATACACAATTTACATATATTTAGAGATAATTAGATAAGATATTCTTTCTTATAATACACCTTTTAAACTCCAGGCTATACATCATTGTTTACTAATCTGCTATAAAGTTTACTTGCCTAACCAATGCTGACTAGGGGACCTCCACCCTTTTGACCTATAGAACCATGGATGGGGAAATAGTAGGACTGACTCCCAGACTACCACTATCTTTTACTTAATCATCATGATCAAAACCAACCTTGGGTGGGATGTCTTGATGTGACAGCTAAAGTCCCTCAGTTTATTTTTGTATCACTGGACCATTCTCTCTTCCCTAACATGGAGAGGGGCCCATCTTATGATTATTTAGTCAGCAAAGATGACCCCTGCCTTGCCCACCCTGTGACTTCATATGCTAATGCATCATTTCTGGCTTCCTGGAAGGGTAGGAACAAGCTCTTTCAACCAAGGAATTGTATTTTACTTTGCCTTTTCTGTCTGTGTCTGGGTAACAATGCCATGAAATTATAGTCCTAGGGAAAAGGTGCATCCCGGATCATGAGGAAGATCTGAGGTCTTAATCATCAAAGGGGTCCAAGTCCCTTTAATGAGTGATTATTATCTCAGATCTCTGGCTCAATTTCTTTGATTGTAAATTGTGAACCCCACAAGATTTCGGCAGGTGATAGATAGGATAAGAGATAGAAAAGATCACATTCCAGAACCATTGTGAAACTGGGAGAAGACAATGTCTTAAAACCTTAGTAGGAAGATGGTGATCTACAATGTCAGAGACTGAAAGAGGTCAAGCAGGATGAGGTTTGAGAAAAGGCCATTAGATTTAGTCCATTGTCAACTTTGGAGAGAGAATGTTTCAATTGAGTGGAGAGGTTGGAAGCCAGAGTGCAGGGAGTTAAGAAGAAGGTTAAAGGAAAGGAAGTAGAAGCACCTATTGTGAATGGCCTTCTCTAAGGAATTTAGCTCTGAAATGAGGACTTTTTGAGGGTGGTGGAAACATGGGTGTGTCTTTTAAGCAGCAGGAAAACAGCCAGTCAACTGGGAGACTTTGAAGATTAGTGAGAGCAGCCAAGACTACAAAGATTTGAAATTCAAGCACAGGTCTTTGAAACTCTGGGAAATAATATCAGAAAATAAGGAGAAGATGGAGCTAAGTTCTGAGTCTCACAATCTCTAGAGTGTAAAAGATAGGGGAAGGCTGAAGGGGGTGGAGAAAAGGGAAATGGCCAATCAGAGCATAAGAGCTCTGTGAGCTCAAGGAGAAGCTGCACTGATGAACTGAGGGAATTCTTTGTCCTCGCCATGACCTGCAGTCCCGTTAATCCTTAATGCTTTGCCAGGCCATCGCTCCTCTTCAGGCTGTACTTTCTTCCCTTTGCAATTTCAGCCCCTTGGTGAATACTGTCCTCTGCTCATAAAGCCCTGGCTCCCTTGTTCTGTTGCTTCTCAGCCCTTGCCAAGCCCCAATCCTGGATCACTGCCATCTTCTCTGCCCCTCCTCACTAACATGGTGCTGAATGGAGTTGGAGGAAGTCATGCAATTACACTGACTGGATCCACTACTCATTTGTTACCTAATCACAACTGGCCCACATGGCATCCAGGCCATCCTTTTACTCCTCCCTAATTGTTTCTTTATCTTGGTTGCCTATAAGAGCTGTTTCAAACCATTGCTTCTTTCCTCAAGTCTTTCACATGATTCCCCCCAACCCCCCCCCCCCCCTCTCAACTGAATTCCCCTTTTGTGCTTATTAAGTAATTCAGGCCTTTGCTGAGAGTTTCCTCTTCTCTCTTCATCTCACCACCCCTCTTAACCTTACAAATCCTTTATATAATTACCCTCCCAACATCCCCACCCCTAAACTTCACTGTTTCCTCCTTTGGTCACTGATGATGAGTTTACCCTTCTCTTTGCCAAGGCTAATGCCTCCACATGATCCCATCCTCTCTCATCTTTTCCAGCAGATTGCCTCACAGTTGCTCCTTTCTTCCTTTCTAATCTTTAATACTTTCCCACATACTTAATCCCTCTCTGCTACCTACAAGTATGTCCTATTAATTCCTATCCTCCAAAGACACTCTCTAGATTCCATCATCTCTACTAGCTGTCGTTCTATATCTCTCCTAATTTTCTCAGCCAGACTCTTTGAAAAGAGTTCTTCTACTTACCTTTCCTCTCTTTTATATCTTTTGCAATTTGTATTCTCATCTCATCACTCACTTGAAGCTCTTTTTTCCAAAATTTACTAGTGATTTCTTAATTGCCAAGTTTAATGATTTGTTCTCAGTTCTTATCCTTCTTGACCTCTATGCCTCAGTTTACTCCTATCAGCCACTCTGTCCTCTGTTCTCTGGGTTTTTGTGACTGCTTTCTCCTGGTTCTTCCCTACTTATCTCCTGAGTTATCAAAAGTGTTACAAGACACATACACCAGCACTCCATTGTGTTGTTGAATCAGATTAAAATATAGATTCAGTTACTTTCTCTCTGTGTGGGTAACTCCCAGATCTATGTTTCCAGCCCCATGTCACCAATCACCACCAACTAGACCTTTCAAACTGGATGTCCTGAGGATGTCCTTCAAAGTCTCCAACTCAACACATCCAAAGAGAACAATATCTTTTTCTCCAAACCCAGCTTTCTTCTGAATCATCTTGTTAATGTTGAGGGCACTTTTCTTGGGGTCATTGAGGATCACAATCTCAGTATCATCAGTTTCTCCCCCTTTTCATACACACACACACACACACACACACACACACACACACACACACACACAATGAATTGCCCATTCTTGTCTCCCAAGTCCCTTGGTTTAGGCTCTCATGACCTTTTACCTAGACTACTTTAAGAGCTTTGTAAGTAATTGTATTTGCTTCTAATCTTTCCCTACTTCAGTCCATTCAACAAAGTGAATTTTCCTGAATCATAGATCTTTTCCTGCTACTCCCTCCACAGGCTCCAATGGTATTTTATCAACCTCTAAGATAAAACCTCTAACATAAAATGTTCTGCTTGGCATTTCTAGTCCTCCACAGCTTAGCCACATACTTACAGTTCAGCCATACTATAACTTATTAGTAACCATAACTAACACGTGACCCTCCATCTCTCATCACCAAGCTTTGATATTATCTGTCCATCATGCTTAGAATCCATTCCTTTCTCACATCTGCCTTTTGACTGCTTCCCATTAGCTCAGGCACCAACCTTTTCCTGAACCCTGCCCTCTCACCCACCCGCACAGACAGTTGTCGACTTCCCAAGATTATCTTTTAGTCATTCATTTTGTATATATTTCGGGTTTATATGTATTTTCTCAACATGATCTAGAAAAGCAGTGCTAAGGTGTTCTTTTCCTGACTTCCACTGGGATCCTAGAGTATTTATTGTTTGGAGGGAAAAGCAAAGTTTGTATCAAGGCATCAAATTGGGATAGTCTTGGCTGTGGAGTATAAAGCTTTTCAGGAAATGGTTCTGCCAATCACATTGATTGTTCATTGATATATATGCTGTCTATCCAAGTAGGAAGTGTGCTCTTTAAGGGCAGGAACTGTTTCAATATTTTTTGTCTTTTTATCTTTGACTTTTTATCAATGCCTATCATAGATTTTAATCAAGTATTGATTGATTTCCATTTTATAGATGAGGAAATGGAGGGTCAAAAAATGAATAAATATCACCTCTGCTCTTTGATTCAAAGTATTTTCTACATCTAGGCCTCTTTATTTCAAAACTGCCTTCTTCATTTATCCTGAAGCATTAACCTGAACATCTTATTTGCCTAAATATTTTAAGGCATAAAAGTTTTTATTAGGCTCATCTATTGTTAGGATTTTTTTTTAGAACAAGATTCACTAAGTCATAGCTGATATTCCTTCTTGAAGAATAATTTTGAAGTATGTATGCAAGCATATTTCATAGCTCAAGACAGAATTATTTTAAGGAATAAGTTTTGTTAAAGGGGAAGGAGGAATATTATAAATCATTGATAACATAAAACATTAACTTAAGCCATCAGCAATATAGATAGCAGCAGGGTGAGCTGAAAAAGCAATGGTAACTAAGGGTTTTTTTCTGTGGCTCCAGCTGTGATTTTCAAGTCTTTGTTTAAATTTTGAGTTCCTTTTGTGTTTGAGGGAAAAGCAAAGCTTGTATCCAGGCATGAACTTGGGGTAGTCTAGGCTTTGTAGCATAGAATCCTTTCAACAAATGGTTCTGCCACCACACTGATTTATTTGTTCACATTTTCAGTCCTGTGCTATTTAAGGACCACAGATTGTGCAGTGATGAATCTTTGAGCTCAGATTTTAAAGAGACATTTGCAGAAGATGGCAAGAGGAATATATAACCAAAGATGAATACAGAAAAGTAACTGGATCTACTAAGAATAGTATACAGAAAAAACCAAAGCCCAGAATAAGCTGAAACTTGAGGGAAAAGAGGGTGAGAGCAACAGAAAGAGATTTCTTTAAATGTTTGGAACAAGATGAAGAAAAGAAAGAAATGGATTCCCTGCTTTGGAACAAATATAAAGTTCACAGGGGACAGAAGGACAGCTCCTATTTAGCTTCCATCTTCTCCATCAAGCAGAATCTCTTGAGTAAAGATTTGGAGTTGGAGGACATGATTTCTATTTTAACATTGCCATTTGTTTACCTGGATGAACTTGAGAGCAAGTTAATTTCTCTGAGCTTCAGCTTGATCATCTTTAAAATGAAAACTTTGACTTAGGTGATCACTAAGATACCTTCCAATTCATGAGCTATCATCATATGACCTTCAAAAAAGGAGTATTAGGAAAACTGAGTAAGAATGAATTAAACTCTGTTAAATGAAGACATTTTTAAGAGACATAACTGTTTTAAAGAAGTTCATACACAAGTCTAGATAAATTGCATCTGAAGGTACTAAAAGAAGTGAAGGATGTGATCCCAACACCACTGTCAGTAATCTTTAAGAAATTATAAACTCTATATCTGGCAAAATTCAAGGATGAATTATATTATTAATTAGATAATTTTGTGAATACATAAAAGAGCAAAGCATCCTAAGTTAGAAGAATGGAGTTAAACAAAACAGTTTCTTATCTTTTTTTTTTCTTTTTGGTATCCTCAGTGCCTAACATAGTAGTTATTTGCAGTAGGACAGTTTTAGGACCCATTCAAAGAAATGTAAAATCCAAGTGAAAAGAAGCAAAAGTTTCCCTGTTCTCTGCATTATTCAGGCATTTGGTATACTGTGTTCAATTTGGGATACTACAATTGATTTATTTTTTATTTTAAGCAAGAAATTTATTTAAATAATAAGATGGGGGCGGCTAGGTGGTGCAGTGGATAGAGCACCAGCCCTGGAGTCAGGAGTACCTGAGTTCAAATCTGGCTTAAGACCCTTAACCCCATGGCCTTGCCCCCCCCAAAACCCCCCAAAAACCTAAAATAAAAAAAAAATCTTCATTTTGTCACTGCAGATACTGGGGTATGGACTAGTAAAATGACTTACAAATGGCAGAGCCAAAGCTCAAGACCAACTTTCTGATTTCATATAAGAGTTTTTTCCCCCAACTGACCACATAACAGTTTGATAGGTGCAGATTCAGGGAGGGGGCATTATATAAAGGGAATGACATGAGCACATATATAGAGATAATGTAGGATAATACAGAAGATTTTTAAGTAACCAATGAGTAATCCAGTTTAACTGACATGCAGAGCAGGGAGGATAAATTGAAATGATATTTTGGAGGGTCTTGAATATGAGCTGAGGAACTTGATTTAAAAGGCAGAATTGTCAATGAAGATTTTTTTTAGTAGGGGTATAACTTTATTTCCACATTGTGAAGAAAATGGAACTGGATGTTTTTAAAGTGAAGTTCACATTCTAGAATTCTTTGATTTTTCTGTAAGAATGATAGGATTTAGGGGCAGCTAGGTAGCAAGCACAGTGGATAGAAGACCAGCCCTGGAGTCAGGAGTACCTGAGTTCAAATGCGGCCTCAGACACTTTAATAATTACCTAGCTGTGTGACCTTGGGAAAGTCACTTAACCCCATTGCCTTGCACCCCCCCAAAAAAATACTAATAGAATTCCCCCCAAAAGTTCTAAAAGACTGAAGTTTTTTCTCTACCTAGTCTGATTTTTCTGTCTACTTTATTTCTGATTTTTTTTAATGTACTTCAGTTTCATTTCATTATCCTGCCTTCTGCCTCCTTCAACAAGAAAAGTCCTAGGTGACTTATTTATATATGGCTTCTTTTATCATGGTGTAGAAACCAGAGTTTTAAAACCAGGAAAAGTAAATTAACACTGGAAAACTTTAGTTGCTGAAAACCTTATTTTTTTTTTTCAAATAAGGCTTCACTTAACAAAGTTTTTTAACTTCCCTCTGTAAATTGGTTCTCTTCCCCTGAAAACAATCCTAAATATTCTCTGAACAGCTTTTTTTCCTAATCCACCAGTTTTATGAGGAGAGCCTTTTCCTGTCTTAAGCATTATTATCTTGATAAAAACATTGAAGAAATTTTTTGTTGGTAATTTGGTGAAAGAGTTGAATATTCTTGTCCTAATTACTCCTGCATAGAATAGATTAAATTCCTCACTTTTTATTTTCCCTTTGAAGAGTAACATTCATTCTTTTTGTTTTTTTGAGTTTGTTTTTTTTTAGGTTTTTGCAAGGCAATGGGGTTAAGTGGCTTGCCCAAGGCCACACAGCTAGGTAATTATTAAGTGTCTGAGACCTGATTTGAACCCAGGTCCTGTCTCCAGGGCTGGTGCTTTATCCACTGCACCACCTAGCCACCCCAACTTATTCTTTAGAGGCTGCTCGGTAACTGATAAAAGATAAATTGATAAATCACATTCAAAACTGTCCCAGTCACCCTACAAAAAGACTGGTCCTGAGGACCCAAATGACTCTGGAAGAGAAGGTGAGACTGGTGGTTTTGCACAGCACTCTTT
This sequence comes from Macrotis lagotis, assembly GCF_037893015.1. Lineage (NCBI taxonomy): Eukaryota > Metazoa > Chordata > Mammalia > Peramelemorphia > Peramelidae > Macrotis > Macrotis lagotis. The sequence goes on from NC_133661.1 coordinate 252,024,603, forward strand.
CCCCCCCCCCCCCCCCCCCCCCAACACACACACTTAACTCCCAACTCCTGAGCTTATTTTGGCCTCACCTCTAATCTCAAGGTCTTTTTCAATAATAAAGGAAGAACAGCAGCCTCTGTCAGTTTGTCTTTCTGTCTTTCTCCTTTTCTTCTCATGCTTGTGAGTCCTCTGCCCAAAGACCTGGTAAGATTTCTGGTTTATAGGCCCTAAATTTCTCTGCCTCTCCTTTATTGTCCAACAATGGGTCTCAAGCCCACTTGGATATTTTTCAGGTCCTGATTGATTGAGAATGAATGAACATAGTTATTATCTCCATTTTGGCCTATAACCCTAAGAGTCTTCCTCTCCCAGATTGATTTTTTTTTTTTTGTTCTATGCAAAAGAAGCTCTTTGTTGCTTTTCTTTCTTAAATGCTTTAATCACTTAGATACCCTGAAAGTCTTACCCTATTCTTTTTTGGAAGTAGTCATTCTTGACCTATTGTCTTCATCTTTCTCTTACCTAATCTATTAACTAATGGGCATTGCCTTAGACAGTGATCTGGGGAAGATCTTAGTTTTTAAAAAACCAAGGTCTTCCACTGCATAAAGGGCCATCTCCAGTCATCCTGATTCATATCTGGCCACTGGACCGAGATGACTCTGGGGGAGAAAGTGAGGCCGGTGATTTGCACAGCACCCCTTTAAATCCAATTCACTTGCATGCCTTGGCATCACATCCCTGATGTCATGATCTTTTTTGGAGATTGAAGGAAAACAACAACAAAGTCAAAAATCTTTTTAAATAGAATCAGCCTAATGAATAAAACAGGAGACCAAGATGGAGTAGATTTCATTCTTTGACACTGTAACTTGCCTGAAGGCTCACTGTTGCCTTTAGAATAAAATATGTAAAGTTTTTCAGGCTGTTGTCTGGGTCTGTTTTACCTTTATAGTCTTGTTTCATATTATTTCCTTTCACAGACTAAGCTGAATTAATTAGTTCCTCTCCACACACTGCCATCCCTCATTCCTTTCATCAAGCTACTTCTCAGAATTCTTCTCTTACTTCATGTGCCACTTCTCCCACAATCCTCCCAGTTGATAATATTCTATCCCTCCTTAAATTAGCTTCTGTTAAAGGAATTGTCTGAACAGTCTTCTCTTTAGAAGGGAATTTTAGTCACAATGTGTTGTTATAAATCTGGAGGACTCTACATTGGAGTTGGAATAAAGAAGTCTGGGAAAGGACTCCCCCCAAAAAGGGAAGGAAAATTGCATTAACTTTTTATCAAGTTTAAGTCATTTTTGTACTTTTTATGGGATGAAATCAAGGCTGACTTTTATTCTCTAAATTGTAGCTATAGATAGAAAATTTTCAAGGAGCATCTATGTAGTGTTATCTTGAAATGAGGTCATCCTCAATGAGGTAATAGCAAAAGGCAATATGGTCTTCAAGAGTGGACCACATCTTTATTATCACTTAACTGAAAAATGTAAAGAACATAAGCTCTATTATGCTTATTGTTGATTGATTTTTTTAATTGATTAAATAATACAGAACTCCATGTTACAGGTTCTTTTTCAACAAGAGGTCTTATAATTCATCAAAATCAATATTCCTTCACAAAAATAACCTGCTCAATGACCCTTTGATCTTTTTTTGGGGGGGGGGTTGTTTTTTGTGAGGCAGTGGGGTTAAGTGACTTGCCCAAGGTCACACAGCTAGGCAATTATTAAGTGTCTGATGCCAAATTTGAACTCAGGTCCTCCTGACTCCAGGGTCCATGCTGCCCCTGACCCTTTGATCTTAAACAAAAGGCATAGCATAATGGGGGGAGGATTTAGTTGTAGTTCACCAAAGATTTTTTAAAATTTATTTATTTTTCCAACTACATGAAAAGATAGTTTTCAGCAGTCATTTTTTTGGTAAGATTTTGAGTTCAAATTTTTCTCCCCTCCACCCTTCCAACCCCCAACAGAGAGCAAGCAGTCTTATATAGGTTGTTCATGTATAACTATGTTAAACATTTCCATATTAATCATGTTTGGAAAAAAGGATCAAAATAGAAGGAAAAAAATGAGGGGGGAAAACCCATAAACATAAAATAAAATTAAAAAATTGAAAATTACATTTTAGTCTGCATTCAGACTCCATAGTTCCTTCTCTAGATATGGATGAAATTTTCTTCTCACAGGTCCTTTAGAATTGTCTTTGATTATTGTACTGCTGAAATGAGCAAGTACATCATAATTATTCATCACATAATGTTGCTGTAAGTACAGTGTTCTTCTAGTTCTGCATAGGATCAGTTATCTAAGTCTTTTCCAGGCTTTTCTGAAATCCTGCTGGTCATAATTTCTTACAGAGCAGTAACACTCCTTTACATTTATATACCAAAATTTGTTCAACCATTCTCCAGTTGATGTGTTTTCCCCTCAATTTTTAATTCTTTGCCACTACAAAAAGAGCTACTTTAGATATTTTTATACGTGTGGGTTTTTTACTCTTTCTTATGATCTCTTTGGGATACAGATCTCATAGTGGTATTGCTGGATCAAAGGGTGTGCACAGTTTTATTGCCCTTCGGACAGAGTTCCAATTTCTGTCCAGAAAAGTTGAATCACTTTACAACTTCACCAGAAATGCATTAGGATCCCAGTTTTTTCACTTCCTCTTCATCAGTCATCATTTCCCTTTTTTGTCATATTGACCAATTTTAAAGGTATGAGGTGGTACCTCAGAGTTACTTTAAATTGCATTAATGATTTGGAACATATTTTTCCATATGACTATAAATGGTTTTGATTTCTTCATCTGAGAACTGCCTCTTCATATTCTATGATCATTTATCAATTGGGGAGTGACTTGTATTCTTTTTTTTGGCAAGGCAATGGGGTTAAGTGGCTTGTCCAGGGCCACACAGCTAGGTAATTATTAAGTGTCTGAGGCTGGATTTGAACTCAGGTACTCCTGACTCCAGGGCTGGTGCTCTATCCACTGCACCACCTGGATGCCCCCAAGTGACTTGTATTCTTAATAAATTTGATTGAATCATCAATATGATTTAGAAATGAGTCTTTTATAGAAATGCTAGTTGTAAAAATTGTTTCTCAACTTTATTCCTTTTATTCTTGGCTGTATTGGTTTTATTCATGCAAAAACTTTTAATTTATTGTAATCAGAATTAATCCATTTTGCATTTTATAATCTTTATCTCCTTTAGTCATAAACTGCTCCCCTTTCCATAGCTCTGACAGAGCAATTTCTTGTTCTCCTAACTAGCTTATGGTATCACCTTTTTTGTCTAGATCCTGTACCCATTTCTACCTTATTTGGTATGGGTGTGCTATCTTGGTCTATGCCTAATTTCTGCTATACTATTTTCCAATTTTCCAAGCAGTTTTTGTTAAAAGAGTGTGTTCTTATCCCCAGAAGCTGGAATCTTTGGGTTTATCAAACAAATGCACTTTAGTCATTTACTACTGTTTCTTTTGTACCCGAACTATTCTATAGATCCATCATTTTATTTCTTAACTAGTACCAAACAGTTTTGATGACCGCTTGCTTTATGATATAATTTTAGATCTGCTTTGGCTAGGCCACCTTCCTTTTTATTTTCATCAATTCCATTGATATTGTTGATCTTTTGTTCCTCCAGATCAATTTTGTTAATTTTTCTAGTTCAATAAAGTAATTTTTTGGTAGGTTGATTGCTGTGGTACTGAAAAAAAGATTTAATTCAGATAGAATTATCATTTTTATTATATTAGCTTGATCTACCCATGAGCAGTTGATATTTCTTTAATTATTTAGACCTGATTTTATTTGTGTGAAAAGTATTTTATAATTGTTTTCATAGTTTCTAAGTTTGTATTCTCAAGTATTTTATGTTGTCTACAGTTACTTTAAATTAAATTCTCTTTCTATCCCTTGTTGCTGTGTCTTTTGAGTAATATGTAGAAATGCTAATGATTTATATGGATTCATTTTATATACAACAAATTAGCTAAAGTTGCTATTGTTTCAAGTAGTTTTTTAGTTGATTTTCTAGCATTCTCTAAGTATACCAACATATCATCTTCATAGAATGAGAGTTTTGTTTCTTTATTACTTATTCTAATTCCCTCAATTTCTTTCTCTCTCTTATTGCTAAATCTAGCATTTCTTTTTCTTTCTTCCACCAGCAGGCATTTATTTATTTGTTTGTTTGTTTATTTATTTAGAGTATGGATTTTTGCTTTATTTTTGTTCTTTGTTGATAATTTAGCTAATAAATAATTGTGGTTCTTTAAAAACATTATTCTATTTATTTATTTATTTTTCCAGCTACATGCAATGGTAGTTTTCAATAATCAATTTTTTCTGCAAGGTTTTGAGTTTCATATTTTTCTCCCTCCCTCCCTTATATTCCCCCTTCCCTGTGATAGAAAGCAATCTAATATAGGTTATCGATGTCTAACCATTAAAGCTAACAATTCTAATTCAATATTAAAGAATAGTGATGATACTGGGATCTTTGTTTTATCCTTAATTTTATTGGTTACCATGGATTTTTGCTATTGTGATGGAGATAATGCCCTGAGGGCTTCTCATTAAAGCAAAGTCTATATTTTTAATATCAGCATTCTCCTGGTATTGTTTTTTTGGCAATGAGCTCTGGAATACAACAATATTTAAAGAACTAAAATGGAGGGGCAGCGGAGCCAAGATGGCAGCATGAAGGCAGCATTTCCTGGGAACTCCTTCCCCCTAAAACTCAAATTATGTCTCAAAAGTCAAATTATGACTCTGACCAAAATTTAGAGAGGCAGAACCCACAGAAAGACTGAGTGATACATTTTCCCAGTTGAGGACAACTTAGAAGCTCCATGGAAAAGGTCTGTTTCATCAGGACTGGGTATTGGAAAAAACCCCAGGGCCACAGTACAGCCCAGCCCAGGCATCACTGGGAACAGCTTGAAGGGCCAGTGAGAGAACTCTACTGCAACAGAATGAGTGTGGAGTGAGGAGCACCAGCCACAGAACCTGCAGTGAGAATTGGGAGAAACCACCCTGCACCTCCAGAGCACAGCCCACAGATGGTAAGGGGGTCAGGGGAGACTGCAGAAATCTCTCTGCTTTTCCTGGGCCAGGACTCTGCTGTTTACCCACTCAGATACAGCTTGTGGTTTGACCTTCCATACTAAGATAGCAGGGACCTCCTCACAGCTCCAGGGTAGAGGGGAGTGCCTGTGGTTATCTGCATATCAAAGCACAGGCAAGAGAGCATAAGATCTTGGAGGAATAAAAGTCCCAGTGGGGTGTCTCCCCAAAAAACCCCAAAGCCTTGGAAGTGCTGTAAATTAGTCTTGGGCTGAGGAAATGAGTAAAGAATAGAAAAAGAAGAATCTAACCATAGAAAATTACTTTAGTCCCTTGGATGATCAAGACACATACTCAGATGACTACAAAATCAAAGCTTCCATATCCAAAACCTCCAAGAGAAATAGAAAATGGGTTCAGACTATGGATGATCTCAAAAAAAGACTTTAAAAAGCAATTAAGGGAGTTGGAGGAAAAATTGGGAGGAGAAATGAGAGCGAGAGCAATGCAGAAAAATCATGAAAACCAAATCAGTAGCTTGGTGAAAGAAAAACAAAAAATACAGATAAAAATAATATGTTAAAAACCAGTTTAGGCCAAATGGAAAAAGCAAAACAAAAGGCAAATGAGAAGAATGCCTTAAAAAGCAGAATTGGTCAGCTGGAAAAGGAGATAAAGTTCTCTGAAGAAAATAACTCCTTCAAATGCAGAGTGGAACTAAAGGATGCTGATAACTTTGAAAGAAATCAGGAAGAAATAAAACTTCCAAAAAAAAACAATAATTAAAGAAAATGTGAAATGTCTCATTGGAAAAAGAACCAACCTTGAAAACAGATCCAGAAGAAATAATTTAAGAATGATTGGACTACCAGACTTCATTTTTCAAGAAATAATATAGCAAAATTGCCCCGAGATCCTAGAAGCAGAGGGAAATAGAAAATAGAAATTGAAGGAATTCACTGATCACCTCCTGAAAGAGATCCCAAAAGAAAAACTTCCAGGAATATTATAGCCAAATTCCAAAACTCCCAATTCAAAGAGAAAATACTCCAAGCTGCCGGAAACAAACAATTCAACCACCGGGGCTCCATAGTTAGGATTACATAGGATCTGGCAGCATCTACGTTAAGGGCTTGTAGGAATTGGAATATGATAGTCCAGAAGGCAAATGATCTTGGTTTACAACCAAGAATCAACTACCCAGCAAAACTGAACATCCTCTTTCAGGGGAAAATATGGACTTTCAGTGAAACAGGGGACATGCAAACTTTCCCATTGAAGCAACTGGAGCTGAACAGAAAGTTTGATCTCCAAGTACAGGACTCAGGTGAATCATAGAGGGGGTGGATGAGAAGGACTTAGTATGAAGAACTTAATGATATTGAACTGTTTATATTCTTGCATGGGAAGAAGATAATGATAATTCATATGAACTTTCTCACTTATAAGAGCTGTTAGAAGGGGCATATATAGACAGGGCACAGGAAGGAGCAGAATATAATGGTATAATATAGTAAAAAGATGGAATCAATGAATGATAAAGGGAAGTACTTGGAGGAAGAGAAAGGAGAGGAAGAAGGAGCTAAGAAATTTCATGTGAGTCAAGAAAAAGCTTTTTCAATGGAGTGGAATAGGGGAAGGCAAGGGGGAATGAGTGAGCCTTCATTCTCATCAGAAACAGCTTAGAGGGGAAATAACATACACATTTAGTAGGGTATAGAAATCTATCTTACCCTAGAGAAAAATGAAAAGAGATGGATGTGATAAGGGGGGAATAGGTGATAGAAGAGAGGGAAGATTGTGGGAGAGGGTACTCAGATACAACACACTTTGGGACAGGGCCAGGATGAAAGAGAGAGAATAGAATAAATGAGAGTGGGGAGGAATAGAGTGGAGGGAAATAGAGCTAGTAATAGCAACTGTGAGAAAAATATTGAAGCAACTTCTCTGGTGGACTTATGATAAAAAGTGCAATGCACCCCAGAGAATAGAGCCTTTGGAATCTGAACACAGACTGAAGTACATTTTTTTTCTCTCTCACTATTCTTGAGGTTTCTCATCTTGTGGGGGAAGGGGGTTTATGTTTACTCTTATAATAAAGTTATTGTAATAATATAAAATAAATAAACCAAAATCATACTTGAAAAAGAAAAAGAAAAACTGAAAATAAGTTATACCAATATACTTTGAAAACTTTCTAAAAATTGAGGGTGGGGAATGTATGCTACATTAGGTTCTTTTCAAGAACCAATTACTAAAAAGAGCTAAGAATTTTTCACCTTATTTGGTCTTTTTTATCTTTAATATGTATAAGTAGTAGTTTTATATAAGTACAGGGTTTTTTTTTTAAGGTTTTTTTTTCAAGGCAAATGGGGTTAAGTGGCTTGCCTAAGGCCACACAACTAGGTAATTATTAAGTGTCTGAGGCCGGATTTGAACTCAGGTACTCCTGACTGTAGGATGACAGGTGCAGTATTCACTTCGCCACCTAGCTGCCCCTAAGTAAGGTATTTTAAAACCAATTAAGTTGTACAAGCAATCTATCAAACAATTATACTCTTAGAATAAAAGCTAAAATTATCTTTTAAAAAATGGAGGGGCTGTAGTGGTTATGAGCAGGCTATTTAATATGAAATACACAAGGAACTTTAACAAGATGTTATCAAAGAATTGTATTAGGAAGAAAAGATGGACTAGTCATATAACAAAGTAGGAAGAGTATTGGACAGTTGACAAAGTGTTTCCATTAATTTCCACTCAAAGTCAATAGGAAGTAAATAAGCTACTTGTGGAAAACTCATGGAAGGCGTGGCATGGATGGGTTGTAAGCTGCAGTGTCAAAAGCATCTTCCAAACTGATGAAATCATGGACTCATTGGAGTATTTGAATCTTGCTAACTTGATCCTATGCGTAGGAGAGAAGGTGGAGGCTGAAATTCTTCTTTATATTTTATGGAATGAACTTGACAGGAACCAAATTCTAAGGTCTCCTTCCCCTTCAGCACAGTCAAAAAGTGACCCATGTAAAGTGTCGCCCCACACACACACACACACACACACACACACACACACACACACACACACAAATAAAATTGCACCAAATCTGTATAAACCTAGAACTTAGAATTTTTAATCGTGGGATATTTTAGGGTGTTTTTTCTTTTGGCCAATGACTCATATGCTGGTATGACCTACCTCACAATTCAAGATACTACTGATTAGGGGCGGCTAGGTGGTGCAGTGGATAGAGCACTGGCCTTGGAGTCAGGAGTACCTGAGTTCAAATTTGGCCTCAGACACTTAATAATTACCTAGCTGTGTGGCCTCTGGCAAGCCACTTAACCCCATTTGCCTTGCAAAAAAAAAAAAACCTAATAAAAACAGATACTACTGATTGATGTAGCCACTGTACCTGTAGAAGTAACACCATGCTAAGGATCATTGCCCCCTATGTGGAGTTCCATTCATTATTACACTGTTCTAAAATTGCCAATTTACTCTCTGTCCCCATTGCTCACCTCACCTCAGTTTAAAAGATTCTTTTTCCCAGGACAAAGCATATGTATTTAGTGAAATGTAATATAATTTCCCTTCTTTTGAGTTAATTGTTTTCTAAGTAGATTATATCAGCTTGTAGGAATGAGTGAACAAATTAGTGAATGAGGTTTATTTTCCATTTGTCCTTATCCAGGTATCTGTTTACACTTAGTTATTGGTATAGAATAAAACATATGCTCCTTGGAATCAGGGATTGTTTTGTTTTTCGGTTTACAGTTCAGTGTGTTCTATGTAATGTTTGTTAAATTGAATTTAACCACTTTATTTCTGTTTTCCATCAGAAACTTGTAATTACCATTTATGCTTTCCATCTCCTTCAGGGATGTGATGAGAGTAAAGCATCTGTTGGAACATTTTGTATTCACGAAGTGTCTTCTGAAAAGAACAAAATTCTTACACACACATCTGTGTTTTCCTTCTTCTTACCATATCTCCCTTTTGCATTGTATTCAACTTGGATAGAAATTACTGGCTTAGTTTCATTTACCAGTTATGAAGAACAATGCCTTAGTGTTTGAGTCCAGTGTTCTGCTAACAAATACTTAATTCCATATGTTATTCATATACTACTCAGAGGCTTTTAAGAACTATCAAATACCTTTTTTAAAAAAGTTAATTGATAGGTAGACTGTGTCAATCAATACAGATTATACCCTCTATATTGGGTAAGGGAGCTGTTGGGGGGGGCGGTGTTTGTGTGTTTAAATGCCTGTTCCTTTTTAGCAGAAGGGCACAGCTGTGTATTTGTTTTTAATTAGTAACTACATGGTCAGTTGACATCTAAGTAAATCAGTGAGTTAGCCTTTTCTGGCGTTGAGGAAGGGAACTATCAGTGTATTTCATGTACCCTTCATATCCTATTCGTTAAATAAGTGGGGGCTATATAGCAAATAGCTGCTTTAATTTGCACTTGGGATGGTAGGAAGCAATGAGCTTGGTGTGGAGATTAAAAATTTTTAAACTCCTACTGAAAATCCAAGCATGTGACATCTTCAGAAGAAATAAGGAAAAGCTTTAGAAAATAGATCAGTCCAATCAGCACTGGAACATGTGGCAGCCTTGTTTAACCTGAATAGCTTCTCTTCTTTTTCTAGCAAGGGGCAAGTTGCCAAGCACAAGGACTAAATAAATAGGCTTAATCTAATTGGGTCTGTAGAGGAGAAAACACTTGGCTTGTTCTATTATGAAAGAGACATGCACAAAGTCAGCATTCCTTGAGCTGCTAAAGCATCATTATATATAACAGAAAATCTGTTTTCTTGGAAATGCAATAATGGACAGAGCATTGGTTCAAGTGGTCTAGAAATTTAGACTTGTGACTTCCAGGTCTCCCCTATGTCACATTTAAGCAAAAATTAGCTTCTTCTCCCCCCACCCCACTCCCACCAGGAATTCATCAGAATTTATTTTATTTGCAATTTTATTATTTACTCTCTTCCCCTATTCCTTTCTACCCTTTTTATTTTTATTTTTTTTTTCAGATATTTTACATCTAAAAAGTAGGGGGGAATGGGATGGAACCCATTACAGAATCTTAGAACAAGATGGGACCTCAGGAGATATCCAGTCTTACCTATACATGAAAAGTAATTCCCAATACAGCATGGTCTTTAGCATCTGTGTGAAGCAAGAGAAGAAAGGGAATGCACTGAAGGAGATATGGTTCCTTCCATGGCAGCCATTCTACTTATGTGTAGCTACCAGACGAAGTTATTCCTGACAGCACGCCTAAGGTTGCCTCTTTGTAACTTAAATCTATTCTGTGTATCTGAGGATAAAATAAGATTGGGATATCTTTCTCTAAGCTAAGAATGCCCAGCTCTTTCAAATAACCTTCATATGAGAGAGCCTTATATGGCATAGAATTGGAACTTCCCCATTATAAGTACAGAGACTGGATATTATTATATCTCTGTCATGTCAGATGTATGTTTTTGTATTAACAACATTCCTGCTCCAAAATTTCTTAATTGTGAAATCCAGTGAGGGTTATTTCCCCCCATTCTTCAACCCTGCTGTCTTTCTGTAGCAGTTAACAGTTTTGTCCATACCTACTTCTGAAAATTCTTTCTTCTCTGACTGTCATGACATTACTTCTGTAGAACGTGGTATTTGAGCAGAGTTCTTGTAGACCAGGGATGAGAAGGGAGAATGTTTCAAGCCTATGAGACAGCCTATGAAAAGATGTGGAGACTGGAGATAGTCTATTAGTATGGCTGAACTGTAAAAGGAGTGTGGTCACATAGAAGGAACCAAACTATCAAGAATTTTAAATGTCTAACAGATGAGTTTATGTTGGAAATAATATGGAAATATTAGAATTTACTGAAGAAAGGAGGTAAGGATAGCTTGACCAGACTTCAGAAAATTCACTTTATATGGAACATGGTTTGGTGAGGGAAGAAATTTGAGGTAAAGAGACCAGTTAGGCTTCTGCAAATAGTCCGGGCCAAGAGGTGATGAAGGCCTGGACTATATTGGTGGCTTTGTGTGCAGAGAAAATGGGATGTATGAAAGATAGGTATAAGATTTAAAATCATATCTTGGACTTGTAGAGGCAGTGAAAGAAAGGACCTGAGGATTGCACCAAGCTGGTGAACCTTGGATTGGACAGATAATGGTACATTCTGTCGTGGAGGTGTCTTATCACTCAGCTTGTGGCCTGCATGGGACACATACCACACTTTCTGATTAAAATGTAATTGGGAAATTGAGCTAACTTAACCTTAGTTTCAGGAAGAAAGGAAGGGTCATCAGCATTTGACAAGAGTGAATACTGGAAGAGAGGAAGAAGTAAAAAAAAATCACTTAGATTTGTCTAAATATCTGGAAATAACCAAAGTATATGTTTCCATTATAATTCATTGTTTCTAGTGTTACACTTACTAACACTTTCCTTTTTTTTATAGTACCTGGGCCATGTAGAAGTTGATGAATCAAGAGGAATGCACATTTGTGAAGATGCTGTAAAGAGACTGAAAGCTGTATGTATATTTGTTTGTCAGCATGTTAAGTCTATATGCTGTTGTTTGTTTGACTGAAAATTGATATCCATATAACTAAAGCAGTCCAGTGTCAGATTTAATGAGCACTTATTTCCTTTAAGAAAAAATGTGGGTTTGCTAATACAGACCATTTATGGTAGTCACTGATCTACACTGTAAACACTTGATTTGACAGACATTCCAGTAGGAAAAAAATTTTTTCTTTCAGTTTGTGCTGCATTTTTTGAAACCAAAGTAAATCAGATGGGGAAGCTAGTTGGTGCAGTGGTTAGAGCACTGACCAAGAGTCAGGAGAAAGAGAAAGCTGAGTCCAAATTCGGCCTCTGTCACTAGCTGTGTAACCCTGAGCAAGTCATTAACCCAGATTGCCTCCAAAAAAATAAAATAAAATAAAAAAAATAAAGTTATTCAGGAAACAGAATTGTGGGAACACAGGCTATTCTAACAGCCATGACACAAACCATTTCCAAGTAAAACGCCACCTGGACAGTCTCAGGAGCTGGCATGCCGCCCTGAGAGATAAGGTGCAGTTTAATTGGAAATGATTTGTGTCATGGCTGTTAGAATAGCCTGTGTACCCACATCAAATTTCTTGAGTACCTACTGTTTTGGAGGCAGGTTAAGGAAAGATATCTTAGTATCTGAGGAAAGACATCATGGCATAGCAGATGGAGATTCAGCTTTGGAGCAAGAAGATCAAGGTTTGAGTCCCACTTCTGACTTTGTAACTTTAGACTGTATGACCCCTGGCAGCTCTAAAACGGTAAGTTGCAATATACTTGCTGATCTTCTTTGGTAATGGGAGTTTCCTCACTGGGAGGCCCCTAAATTAAATAAATTACAAACCTTCTTGAGATGACCTCTTCACCTGTTGTCTCCTCTTGGAGCCATTTGGAGGGAATTGCCTTAGATGTCCTCAATCCTTCTACTTCTAGATCAGCAGTCCTATTTAAAGTTCTAACAGCTCTAAATCCTATGGCCCTTTAGATACTCTGGTTAAAGGACATATTTCAGAACAAGGAGAAAATCTACCCCATTTTTATTCCTCTCTCTACTTCCAGATTGTGTTCACACATGTACATATGTGTATATGCACAAATACATATTTTTTCTATGTCTTTCCCAAAATTATTCAGTCTAAATTCTACTGCCTTTTATACATAGAATGAAATATCCTTTTCTAGGATGGACTATTTTTATTCCTGAATTTCATGTCAGATGTGTATGAGCCTGTTTGAGAAAAGATTTTTTTCATTCTGTTTTTTTTAAAGAAACAAAAATATTAAGCAATACCAGTTTTAAATTCTATGAGGTTTAGATAAAACTTTGAAATTTCTGCTCTTGGATAGATAAGTAGATTGTTGAATCATCTGATACCTGTCTTCCTCTGGGTGAATGAATTACTACTCCCTTTCCTCTAGCGTGCTCTTTAACTATTACTGCACAAGCTTATAGCATTACTTCTGCCTGCCAAATTTATCGTCATCCCAAACAGCATTAAAGACCTATTGCTTTTTCAATGAAACATTGCTATAAGGATGACTTCTATTCAAACTTTCCTTCTAAAGTGCATTCTGGGTAATGTCTTTTGTCTGAATCTTCAAATATCATTGATATACAATTATTCAGGAAGCAATCTACTTAGAGAGGTCAAGGTAGACATTATATGTAAAGGAATTTATCTTGTTATAATTAATGGTGATGATGTTTGTCCTTTGTTCTTGAAGAAGACCATGACATCAAGCTGATGATGCTATGAAAAACAAGTGAATTGGATTTGAATGAGAGGGATGCTGTGCTAAGACACCAGCCTCACTTTCGCCACCAGCCTCACTTTCGCCTCCAGAGCCATCCAGGTCCAGTGGCCAGATATGAATCAGGATGGTTGGAGATGGCCCTGGATGCGAGGCAATCAAGGTTAAATGATTTTCCCAAGATCACATCATTAGTAAGTGTCAAGTATCTGAGGTAATTTGGAGGAAAGAAACACCCTTAAAATAATACGTTGTGGGGCGGCTAGGTGGCACAGTGGATAAAGCACCGGCCCTGGAGTCAGGAGTACCTGGGTTCCAATCTGGTCTCAGACACTTAATAATTACCTAGCTGTGTGGCCTTGGGCAAGCCACTTAACCGCATTTGCCTTGCAAAAAAACCTAAAATAAAATAAAATAATACATTGTGGTGACTAGGGAACTTATACATTTGCTTCCCCCCCCCCCCTTATTTCCACCCTTCCAGCAGTGGATACATAATTCATGAAGATTTTTGGTTGATAGAAGCCCTTCTTTGTCAATTTGCATAGCAGAGTACTTTAAAGTTAACCAGTATACTCAGTTTATCACTTTATCTGCTTACAAAGTACTTTTGTTATTCCACAGATTTATAACCCTAGACATTAATGTCTCCCTCACTATCATGAAGAAACCCTAGGTTCATTTTTACTTTTGTCTGGTAACAACTTTATAATGACTTCAGACCTGTTCGAATATGGCTCCTGCAGTACAAGGTCCTGGAACTTCATTTCATGAGAAAGCAGACTTGAGAATTAACTTGTGACCTCTTTCAGACTATTTTGGAAACCCTACAAAAGAACTTTCACAAGAACTTCCAATTTCCACCATCTTGTACTTCTTCCAAAGTTGAAAATATCAAGTCCTATTGCTTAAGGAGAAAACAAAACAAAAAAGCACCCCTGCCCCCAACCCATCCCCTCTCCCAAAGTCAGAGGACACAAGAGCAAATCTGTTCTGGGACAGGTGAGTTCAGAAGACTAGGATGGGATATGGGAAGCACAAACCCCTTCCCAAATACTTAAAAAAACAACAAAATACTCTTTTACAGAAACAGTTACAAATTCAGAACAAGATAAATAAAAATGAAGATGGGGGGATAAAATTAATCAACATGAAATCTTTTTTTTAAACTATTTTCAATTTTAAGGAGTTTTTAGAAGCAGCTTTTTCCACATTCCATCAATTTTCCAGTAATATTTTGGCACATATCCCAAATCACTCTGATTTCATTGATTGGCCAACTACAGGCCACAGGCCATGCTCCACTTGGTGGGTGTTTGGGTCCTTTCTGTAAATGATAATTGTTTTTGTTTGTCCAGAAACCCTGAGAGTCTTCCCCTCCTAGATTGATTTTTTTTTTTTTGGACTAGGTATAAGAGGTCATTCTTTGCCTCATTTCTTACCTCATTCTTATCTCAGGCTTAATTACTGAATGTCTGTTGTCTCAGGCAAACTGAGACCTGTTAAAGACCACAGCTTAAAAAGGCCCATATTTCTCACATCATCCAGGACCATTTCTAGTCAACCTGATCTGTATCTTGGCACTATCAAGATGGCTCTGGAGGAGAAAGTGAGGCTGATGACTTTGCACAGCACCCCCTTCTCAAATCCAATTCACTTGCATGTAATGACATCACCTCCCTGATACTATGGTCCTCTTTGAGAATGAAGAACAAACAACAGTTAAACAATCACCTAAGAATTTCATTTTCTACTTTGGCTTGGAGTTTAGAATAGGAATAAGGACTCATTCTGGTTTTGATCATTAATTCTACTGAAAAATTACAGGAGAATTTTACAGGGTTGATAATACAATGAATAGTATAGAATTTAGCTAAATATTGAGGTTGCTAATCAATCTATCATTGCCAGGGGAAAAAAGATATATATAATCTATATATCTATATCTATGTATGTCTATATCTATATTTATATCTATCTATCTATATATCTATCTATATATCTATATATATCTATATATATCTATATCTATATATCTATATATATCTATATATCTATATATCTATATATATATCTATATATATCTATATATCTATATATCTATATATCTATATATCTATATATATCTATATATATCTATATATATCTATATATATATATATATATATATATATCTATATATATATATATATATATACCTTCAATATATCATTGCCAGGAAAAAAGATATAGATATAATATATATATATATATATATATATATAAATTTTTACTTATATAGACTTATATAAACTTCTAGTTCTTTTAAAACTACATGTTGCTATTCCTCAGTCATGCAATTTTCAGCCTAGTGTTTTTAAATTAGAAAAAGTAAAAAAGCAATGAAAGCTTCTTTGTACACCTCTCACTCCATAGCTTTATTTGTTATTGTATTAAAACTTAAATAGTATCCAAGGGGGGGGAGTAGGAAGGTGTCACATTGTTCTTTTATTATCGAAATTTAAAATTCTGATGGATGATTTTGAAATTTGTTCAGAAAATACTTGACGGTGGTGCTTGAGTAGTTTAATGCACCATTTCAGAAAAACTCAAAATTTATCTAGTTATCTAGTTATCTATGTGTAAGCAGTGTTGGTTAGAAGAAAATTTAGTTAGTGGAAGTGATCATTATTTGGTATTTCTTAAAGGAATGGTGTTTTTTCTATTGTATATTTTTTCTTTGTTTTTTTAGGTTTTTGCAAGGCAATGGGGTTAAGTGGCCTGCCCAAGGCCACATGGCTAGGTAATTATTAAGTGTCTGAGACCGGATTTGAACCCAGGTACTCCTGACTCCAGGGCCGGTGCTTTATCCACTGTGCCACCTAGCCGCCCCTTCTATTGTATATTTTTATATTTTTTGTTGTGAACTTTTCAATGATGTTTTGATCTTTTTAATTATTTTTTGAATAGTCTGGTGTTTTTTTTTTTGGTGGGAGGGGGAGCCAGTAGGAATATTTAGATCTCTTGGAGTTTTGTTCTTGACATCATAAAGCCTAACTATTTGAGACCATAAGACTTATTTGTACCATGACTTTATATTCACCAGATGTGGTAAAGTATTTAATAATTTTATCTATACCAGGGAATATTGCAAACCTCAATGCATGATCAATTCAAATGATTCCTTTATTTTTCTAGATCTGCAAAGAGATTGGTGTTTATATTGGTGAAAATTTCATTAGATCTTTAATCTTTTCATCTTTAGAAAAAATTGACTACTTTGATCTCTCTTTCTGGAAAAATTGGATTGCTTTTGTAGAAGATGCATCTGGAATTCTATTCTTTCCCATTTTCCCCCCTCTTCTCTGTTTCTCCCTGTTCCCCCCTCCCATCTTCCCTTTTTCTTTCCTATTTCACTTTTCTTCCTTCTTTCTTCCTTTTCTTTATTTTAAATAAAAGGTGTGTAGGCGAGGGAGAGGATGAGCCCTCAAGCCCAGCTTAACTACACTTATATTAAAACCAACCAGTCATTAAAAAGGAGTTCCTTATATTCTCTCAGCAGTGTTTTAGGTCCTAAGTCTACATCTGTGGGAGGTGCTCTGTAATCTCATTAAGTTTGTTGAAGAATTTATCAGCTTGGTCAGTGATTCCCCTGATCAATACCCTTTTCATAAATAAAATTGATTTATTTTGGATTAAGTAATTCAGGAAATATATGAACACAGATGTAAAGATACAACAGTTGTTAATTTGCAACATTTTTAATACATGATAACTTGTCTGCACTCTAACATCTGAGATGCTAAGATGGTTAGTAAAATTAGTCAAGTTTACATAACAAGTTACATAACAATATCCCTGCCACCCCTAAGTTTATTTTGCTGTTTTATTTAATATCATGTTTTTGTGAAGCCACTTAAGATCTTTAGGTTTCTTTACTTAGAACTAGTGATATTTTCAATGGAAGTAACTAGAATTAGAATGGTATCTAGTTTGAGAATCAAAACAATCCAATTAAATAATCTATTTATTATAACTGACTTTAAATTACCCACCTAAACATGTGTATCACCAACTCTGATAATCACATTTGTAGTTTGCTGTCTTTTCAACTTATCAGGTCATATATGGAGTATTAGGATAATAATATCTTCCTTGATAATTGGCAATCTAGGGACCTCATGATATTTCTCAGAGTTCATTTAACTGGAATGAAAAATTGTCTTTTTCTAAGCCATTTCTTAAAAGATAAACCTGTATATATATCTTGACTCTGATGTCAAGCACATTTAAAAAGTAAAGCCTTTTTTTCCATTATTTATATGTTGTCCTTCTCTGTTTTGGTTTTAGATTAGCTTCATTATACTACTAGTTTCTAATATGTTTGGTTTTTTAAAAAATTTCACTATTTGATATATTTGTTTTAATATATGTTCTTGTTTTAGCAGGTGTAAAAGAATCATAATTTAATTGTTATTAAATGAGCATTAGAAGTATTCACTAAACTATTAACTTGTAATATTTTAAACATTCATTTTGCATGTCACCTCTTCATTAACATTTGGGAACAATTTTAATGAAAGAAAAATATATTCTTCATGTTTAACAAGTGCTTTGCTGATAACCAAATTAATTAACTGACTATTTCCCTCCATTCTTTCTCTTCCACAAAAATGAGGTAGTCACTGACAAATCTTCTAGCTTATGCTGCTACTTTGACTGCTGTGGTTACTTACAGTTTAACAAAACCACTATCACTGAATTTGGCAGCAGAAATGGGCCCTTTCCTACTTGCTACATGAACTTCATTTTGGTTACTTCAATTTAACAAATTTATTGAGCATCTGCTATGTGCAAGGCTTTGGAGAGACAAGGGAAATTGTAAATAGCCACTGTCCTCAAGGAATTTAGATTCATTTCAAATTGAAAATAATTGCTATACTTTAGAATGTTATTTATGCACTAGACACACATGAAACTTTACTTGTTTTATGATTATACTGTATGAATTTAAATACCTTTAAATTGCCTGTAACAATTTAATCAAGATAGGTAAGTGTCTATTTCTAGAACAGATAGTTCTTAGTCTTTTTTAGGTCATATACGCAGATTGCAACCCCTTTTCATAGTGATGTTTTTAAATGCATAAAATAGAATCAATAGACAAAGGAAACAATTACATTGAAATACAGTTATTGGAATATTTTTAGAAACAAGTTAATGGATTCTGTGTTAAGAACTCCTGTTTTATAAGTAGATCTAATACTAATCAAATAAATATAAAAGCTTGAGGTACATTGTGACATAACCCAGGAACTACAAAACTGAAAATGAATCTCTTCAGGTCTTTGATTTAATAGATTGATGGCATCATACTAATTGGTCTTAAATAATGGCTTAAATTTAATTACACTTTTTTCCTTTATCAAAAGTTAACTTTTAATGAATTGCAGTATATATATTTTGTTTAATAAATATTTAGTGAATTATAATTTCAATTTTTATAACAGTGGTTAATTTCTATAATTTTTTAAGAAATTATAAAAATCCTTTAAAAAATTTGTATTTGAATTGTAAATGCCAACCTATCTGTCCAAGCCTTTCCAAAAAATATACACAGCTTTGTTCCCTAATTTAGATTGAGGTCCACTGGCTTGGTTAGATCTCAGATTAATCTGTCCTCCTTACACCAGTTTTGCCAACTGCAGTGATTTGATGCACTCTGCAGGTGTCTGAGGCAAAGTCCATCTGTTCTTTTTCCAGACATACTTTGTTTGCTGTTTATATTTAAAAGAAGTGGATCTTGATGTAAAAGTAATTGGAATTCTATGGACTACCAATTATAAAGACCTTTGGAACTAGGCTAATACTACTTCTTTAATGTGTCATGCAAACTTTTTCTTATCTGTAAATATGGAAACCTCCATTTGCTTACTAATTAAGGAAAAACAATAATATGAAATAAGAACCTAGCCTTGATCTACAATCATTTAAAAAAAACAAAATTTTTTGAGGGGTGTATTGTGACTCTTCCTTCCCAGAGATGGACTTGCCAGTTGATATCTTCCATAGTGATGTTTTGTCAGTTGTAAAGAAAAGAATGTTTTGGGAACCATCCTTCTCATATAAAAGAACCAAGTTATTCTAAATTTCGTCAGACTAAAGATTCCTAATATTTCTCTGCTGCCAAATTTAGAGGATTATTCTATTAAGAGAAATAAATAGGATTACAGAAAAAAAAATGCCAAACTAACCACTCTGCATGAGTGCGGATTTGAAGTTATATTTTCTTATCCTTCTTTTCACCAACTCTGGGGCTGTGTGATGCTTTGTTCTTTGTTTTCGTGGGCCTTTCCTCTTTTCCCTGTTACTCCCTGTACAGATAACTCTAAAACTCTTCCTCCCTCCCCCTTCCCTCTTTGTCCCTCTCCCCACTTTTATATGTGCTTGTGGGTTTGAAACCCTGGGACATTTGTAGCCTCGTACAATAATAGCGCTCGACTTGTCCCTCCTGTTCCTCCAGGAAAGGAAGTTCTTCAAAGGCTTCTTTGGAAAAGTAAGTTTACTGCCCTGTTTGTGCTTGTTGTATAAGGAGTTACACCCCTCGTTTAGCATTACATATTGCTATCTATATTGTATGTCAGTTTAACAAAACTTACAGGAACTTTGACTTAAGTATTTTACTCCTCATGAATCAATCCAAGGATTGACTTGGTGTGTGTGTGGACTAAAGTAGGCCTCAGTGCCTGTATTTAATACCTGAATATCAGTGGATGTCCAGGGGATTCAAATATTTTCAGTAGATCCTAGGAAATAATTTTAAATTTATGATCACTCACCTTAAGATTAGAGGTCAAATGATCTTGATGAGGGGCTTGAATTAGAGTGGCCACCGATATTCCTTCCAGGTCTAAATTTTTGAAGATATGTTCCTTGCCCACAGTATCATTCATGAACTAATAAAACTGGAGCTTTTGTTTCATGTTCAGTTTTGGAAAAGAAGTAGAGAAGAAACTTGAAATTCAAACAAAACAAGTTCTCTCCCAGGTTTTATTATCATAAATTCAAAACTATTTCCTTTAAACCACATTCAAGCAAAATTAAAATAAAATAAAATTAAAGCAATTCTCTTCAGGAAGCTTGCTGATATTTTAACATTGTTACCTAAGAAAAATGAGTGTTTAATTATGGTTTCTCATGATGCCTGTCAATTGTATTATGTCCTTAATGAGGACCTCTTTAAAGCCAAAACTGTAATATTTATTCTTTCTTGTGAAGACTAAGAGTCTGTAATCAGTCAACAGATTCATTCATTAAAACAATATCACTTCATAGTAGATGGTAAATTTCTGCTATTTTTTTAACAAGACTTTCATCATTTACTTTTATCATAGTAGAGCTAAATAGATTATTTCATCCAAGAGCTAAATAGATTATTTCATCCAAACTTAAATTTCTGGAATCATTTTAATATCTTAATATAAGATACTTCAGCTTGTTAATATAGTGACATTTTTGAAGAAAACATTCCCTTTTCCCAATCAGGAAGACATTTTAATCATCACTTTATTTTAAAATATTTTTGACCTTATGAGGTCATTTTTAAATTGACAATATAAATTGATTTTAAGAAATTTGACTTAAGTGGGGTTTTTTGGCTGGCATTTGAAATGAAAGGTGAAATAGTTTGCCTTTACATATCATAAGAAATTTTTAGCAAGTATTTTAACTCTCAGTCATGTTAAGAGTTCCTTAGTTGAGGAGAAGCATGAATTGGGCAGCTAGGTGGTACAGTGGATAGAGTGCAAGGCCTGGAGTCAGGAAGTCTTACTTAATTCAAATCTGGCCTCAAACACCTACTAGCTGTGTGACCTTGGTCTTAACCCTGTTTGCCTCAGTTTCCTTATCTGTAAAATGAGCTGGAGAAGGAAATGGCAAACCATTCCATTATCTCTGCTAAGAAAACCCCATATGGGGTCATAAACAGTTAGACACAACTGTAAAATGAATGTTGTCAACAAGACATCCATGTTTGGAGGGAATCTGATACATAGACATCCCTTCATAATCATATCATTTTTATTTTGATTAAGCAAATATTTTATTCTGTCCCTGTAAAGTTCAGTGCCAGGATGATAGACTCTAGGATACATAATTTAAAACACAACAAAAACAAACCTAGCTCTCAAGGACTTTACATTCTATTGGGAGAAAAAACATATAGTCAGTGGTAAATAGCAAACTATTACAGAAAGCTTTTACAGATATTCAATTTTCTTTTCAAAATCAATTCCTAAAAGCAGCACCACATTGACACAGTATACATATACTTTTTGACATCTGATTTCTTACATTTAGCTTAAAATAAACTTGGGCAGCATAGTTAAGAATAAGGGTTACATGTATGTTGGTTTTTCAGTCGCTCAGTCAGCAAAAATTTACTAAATCCTTACTGTATGCCATGCTCCATCCTCAACATGAGAATACCAAGAAAAGCAAATATTTTGAAGGGCAAGAAAACATACATCTTGCAAATAATTAGGCAGAAAGAAAAATAAAATAGAGAAAGTAGAAGGTGATCTGATAAGAGAAGGCACTAGGATATTAGTATAAAGAATTGCATATTAGAGTATTTTGTTGTAGCTTTTATTACATTGTACTACTTGGTCATATTTTATGTTTAGAAAGGAGGCACAGATGGAATTATGTTTGTATCATTTCTATAAAGCTAATTTCCAAACTTTTCTATAAAACTAGAATCAGAAAGCATATTTCAACCACACAAATTTCTAGAAACTCACTTTCTAAACTTTTTGACATTAAAGTTAAATGTCATCTTTCTAAAATTTTCATCACTAATACAAGTGCCTCTCCTGGCAGTTAAATCAATCATGTTAATGTTTACCAGACAAGAGTTATTTACAATTTGGGTGAAATGTTGAAACATTTCTCTTGAGGATGTTTTTGTTTTTGTTTTAGATTTTTGCAAGGCAAATGGGGTTACGTGGCTTTCCCAAGGCCACACAGCTAGGCAATTATTAAGTGTCTGAGACCGGATTTGAACCCAGGTACTCCTGACTCCAGGGCCAGTGCTTTATCCACTGCGCCACCTAGCCGCCCCTTGAGGATGTTTTTAAGGAAAGCTTTTCTAATAAGAAAGTCTCATAATAATTTTTTTTGGGGGGGAAAACAATGAATTTTTAAAGAGCTTTTTCCTGCCTAGTAAATAGATGAATATTCATTTTATAGTGAAGCATGATATTAAAAGGAAGGTTTTCATGATAGCTTACCAAAGTGTGGACAGAGAATGTTCTTTTGACAAAAAAAAAACATTTTTTAAAAATAGGCAAACAATCTTTTTTCTAGATCTTTTTAATTTTTTTAATTTTCAATTTATTTCTCTATTTTGAATTTTACAGTTTTTCCCCTAATCTAGCTTCCCACCCCACCCCACCCCACCCCCACCCCCCACAGAAGGCAGTCTGTTAGCCTTTACATTGTTTCCTGGTATACACTGATCTAAGTTGAATGTGATGAGAGAGAAATCATATCCCTGAGGAAGAAAAATAAAGTATAAGAGATAGCAAAATTACATAACAAGATAATGTTTTGTTTTTTAAATTAAAGGTAATAATCTTTGGTCTTTGTTCAAACCCCATGATTCTTTCTTTGGATACAGATGGTATTCTCCATCACAGATATCCCCAAAATTGTTAGGCAAGCAATCTTATTGGAATTATAGCTAGAGAAAAAAAGTCCCTACATATATAATATGTTATTATAGTGTTTCTTCTTAAATTCAGCCTTGGTGTGTATGTGTGGACTAAAGTAGGCAATCATCCTAGCTAAATATCACCAATCACCCAAATTATTAAAATCCTTGTATCACTTGTATATTGATGAGAGCTAACAATGAATAGAGCTTTATAATATATGCCAAGCATGGCTATCTTGCATTAATTAATTATAGGAACTATAGCTTCTAGTAGTTCAGAAATTATGAAGCTATGAAATGAGAAGGCACCGGATATTTTAAAAGATATGGCAAACACCTTCTTATAAATAGCAGTGAGTTAGAAGTTTTGGACTATTCGTGCTGATCCTGATTCCTGTTGCTCGAAGTCCCAGTCCTACTTCTTTTCTTCAGCAGCCTCCCGACCCTACCTGGTCCTACTTCTCATTCCTAAGGATAATATTTATATTATAAGTTTCAGCCATGTGACATAGATGAATTTAAGCTATACCATAGAAGGAAGCATGCTATATCTCTGTTCTAGATATTCCTCTGTCTGTGATAAGATTATATTTCTAAACTTATTTCAGGAGTTGAGAAAAATTCCAAATTGAAGACTCAAAGATATTTGCTTGAATTTGTTTTTTCCTTTTTTTTGTATGCCTAGACCTTAGCACAGTGCATGACAAAATATTGGAACTTATTAAATGTCTAGAAACTAACTGATTGTGATTCCTTTATGTCTAACTTAATACGGTTTTGCTGAATTTAAATGTATTACCTATAGAATCAGCAGTGCCATTCTTGGTCTTGGCCTTCTGAAGGTTGTCATATACAGGTAAAGCGAATAGCTCAGGATAAACACAAGGCCATATATACAAATATGTAATTACACCTTCCCAAAATAGGCACATGGTACTTTAAACTTGAAGTATATATATTTTTTCAATTATAAAGATTTTATTTATTTTGAGTTTTACAATATTTCCCCTAATCTTACTTCTCCCCCCCCACAGAAGGCAATTTGACAATCTTTACATTGTTTCTATGGTATACATTGATCCAAATTCAATGTGATGACAGATAAATCATATCCTTAAGGAAGAAACATAAAGTATAAGAGATAGGAAGATCATACAATAAGATATCAGTTTTTTTTCTAAATTAAAGGTAATAGTCTTTAGTCTTTGTTCAAACTCCACAGTTCTTTCTCTGGATACAGATGGTATTCTCCATTGAAGACAGCCCCAAATTGTCCCTGATTGTTGCACTGATGGAATAGGCAAATCCATCAAGGTTGATCATCACCCCCATGTTGCTGTTAGGGTGCACAGTGTTTTTTTCTGGTTCTGCTCATCTCACTCAGCATCAATTCATGCAGATCCCTCCAAGCTTCGCTGAATTCCCAACCCTCCTGGTTTCTAATAGAACAGTAGGGTTCCATGACATACATATACCACAGTTTGTTAAGCCATTCCCCAGTTGAAGGACATTTACTTGATTTCCAATTCTTTACCACCACAAACAGGGCTGTTATGAATATTTTTGTACAAGTGATGTTTTTACCCCTTTTCATCATCTCTTCAGGGTATAGACCCAGTAGTGGTATTGGTGGATCAAAGGGTATGCACATTTTTGTTGCCCTTTGGGCGGAGTTCCAAATTGCTCTCCAGAAAGGTTGGATGAGTTCACAGCTCCACCAACAATGTAGTAGTGTCCCAAATTTCCCGTAACCCTTCCAACAATGATCATTGTTCTTTCTGGTCATATTGGCCAGTCTGAGAGATGTGAACTGATACCTCAGAGAAGCTTTAATTTTTATTTGAAGTATATTTTTAATAAATTTTCATATTTGAACACTTCAACTAATGTCCTTCTCAGATACCTTTGGTCTCAACCACATCCTAGCTATGGGACCCTGGGCATAGTACCTAATTTGCCTCTCTGCCTCTCTCTCTCTCTCTCTCTCTCTCTCTCTCTCTCTCTCTCTCTCTCTCTCTCTCTCTCT
The DNA here is from genome assembly GCF_037893015.1 of Macrotis lagotis. Taxonomy (NCBI): domain Eukaryota; kingdom Metazoa; phylum Chordata; class Mammalia; order Peramelemorphia; family Peramelidae; genus Macrotis; species Macrotis lagotis. Next base: position 252,049,704 of record NC_133661.1, read on the forward strand.
CTCCCCCCCTTTCCCTCTCCCTCTCCCTCTCCTTCTCCCCCCCCCCAAGTTGTTGTGAGGATCAAATGAGATAATAATTCTAAGGCACTTAGCCCAAAACAAATGTTAGCTATCAATTGTTATTATGGTGACACAGAACTGACACTGAGGACTCCAAGACTGTGTCAGTTCAGGTCTGAATGACAGGTGCTTATTGTCCTAGAAATGATCTTGCCACTTTTGGAGAGGTTCCTCACCAAGTTGGTATCAAGATGACAAACTTTGCTGCCACAGCTATTCTCAAAGACCACCTGCTATGTTACAGAACAGTTGTGTTCTATGTTTTTATTTTTTTCTATACTAGTGAAATCACAGATCCTTGTAGTAATGGAATAATTGAATCATAGCATGCTCTTAAGTATCATTTTTATCTTTTTTGGGAAAAGAAAGTTTTTTTAAAATTCCACTTAACTATATAATCTCTGTTTTGAAAAGTATTTCTAGCTTCCTTAACAATTCAGGGAATAGTCAAAAGTAAGAAGCTAAGTCCTCTAGCAGCTTTATTTTAATCTTTTTTTCTAAGTAAGATATGAAAATCATGTTATAAACCAGAGCAAACTCCCTAGCTTATCATATCCCTATTCTATTCTTTTATTATTTTTTTAAAAAAATATTTTTTATTGTATTTATTTATTTTTTATTTGACTTGCCCAAGATCACACAGCTAGGCAATTATTAAGTGTCTGAGGCTAGATTTGAACTCAGGTACTCCTGACTCCAGGGCTGGTGCTCTATTCACTGTGCCACCTAGCTGCCCTGACAAGTTCATCTTTAAAATTAAAATATTTTCTTTTTTGGAAATCCTTGGCCCCTATCAAAGGAACAATGTTCATTTCTTATCCTTAGAGAAATACTACATAATTGTCTTTGGCATTTTATATACATTTCTTATCTGGTGCACTATAACTCAAGTTTACACATTTCTAGTGAATACTAAGATTTTTCTGTATATTTCTAAGGTAACTGAAAGCATAAGCTAAAATTTTCCTCATTTACAGGCTTAAGAATCAGTCTTTTCAAGGCACACACCTGTCTATGAGGGTGCTCTCTATGAATCCAACCATTTTCTTACTATGTGGTTGGTGAACCATGAACTCTCCAGAGAACATTGTGCTAGTTTTCTCTCTAGGGAAGGGCAGAAAATCATCCATTTCCCATAAAAACTCAGTGAGTGGTATACTAGAATGTAGATTTGGAAAAATAGATTTTCCAATTCCTCTTGGTGCTGTTGCTTTTAATATATGTCAGAACATATATTCCAAAGAATAAAACAGAAATAATAATTCAGTAAGAACATATCAAAGTACAAAAAAAAAAAGATTAACGTCATACAGGAAAGGGTGTGGGAATTAAAATAGCAGCAAGGAGGAAAAGGGAGGGTATACCAGACACTCCCTCATTTAGGGAAAAAGAACCAAGTCTATTCTCCAGTAGATAAGTGGTCAAAGGATGTGAACAAATGGTTTTTTAAAAAAGAACTACATACTATTAATGACCCTATGAAAACATACTCCAAGTCACTGATGATAAGAAAAATGCTAAGTAAATACAGCTCTAAAATTTAACTTCACTCCATGCAAATGATAAAAGATGAAAATTGTCAGTTTTGGAGGAGCTATGGAAAGACAGGCATACTACTGCCCTATAGGTGGAGCTTTGAGATAGTCTAACTTTTCTGGATTTCAGTCTGGAATTATGCAATAAAATTAACTAAACTGTCCATACCCTTTAACCCAGAAATCTCATTATTGAATGAGTATTACAAGAAAATAAAAATCAGAAACGAAGTTATCTAATACCAACCAAAAATATTGGTAGTGAACAACTGGAAAACAAAGAGGGAGATGGTTGAAAAAAATTATGGTATGAGAATGTAACATTGTAGTCATATTGTATAGTAATAAAGATGAATATTTAGGAAAACAGAGAAACATTAGGAAGTTCATGTGAACTGATGCAGAGGGATATGGAAAATCAAAAAGAAGACTAAACAGTGACTATGGCAAAGTAAATGAGAAACTCACTAAAAGAAAATTAGACTCTTAAGTCTTGGGGGGGAAAAAAACCATAAAGATCCTAAAGAACAGAGATAATGAAACATCTCATCCTTAACTGCCAACAAATGAAAAGCTACTAGGACAGTCCCATGTCAGCTGGGGGTATTTATTCATATGGTTTTGCTTTATATGTTCAGTTTAAAGGCAACATGGGAAAGGATTATGATATAACATTGAAACACATTAAAAAAAAACTAAGAAATTGACAGAGATAGCAATCCAGAGCTTGCCATAAGGAGTTAATTAGGATAAGCCCTAAGCCCTAAACTACAGTGAATAGCCCTCCCTTCACCATAGGCCTGATTCCTCCTGGCCTCTCTGACACTTTATCTGAAATGGCATCTTTTGAAATTGCACTAATAAGTAGTTATATAGTCTCAGATTTTTAAGAGTTGTAAGATTCCTTTTCACATCATTAAGCTTTGATGAAGATTCAAGATAACACTAAAGATTTCATTTCATGTCCGTCCTGTGGTAAGAACATGAATTCCATTGGTTCCCTTTGTCCACGACTTTAGTTCTCCAAAAAAAATCTTCCACGAACCTGAGATTGAAGAGCAATATGATAATTCTGCACATCATATTCTTGCCATTTCAAAATAAATTCACCATTCACAGATTCTCCTGACTCCAGGGCTGGTGCTCTATTATTAGGTACTGGCATCATTCAAAAACTAGTGAAGCCACAACGATGGCTTGAACTGAACATATTCACAAAACAGCAGGACTCCCTGATTGCTGCTCCAAAATGGGAGCAATCACAAACTAACAGGACAGACTAAAAAAAATTAGAGTAAGAATTTCTCTATTGTGCCTTCTGGGTTAGGGTTGCTTCATTATGAGGCCTAGTCAGTATCAAGTTGATGAATATCTATTTCTGTATTAGAAAATGTTATTTCCAGATGTGTTGTCATCCATTTATGTAAGTGTTAAGGAGGGGGAAAAAAAAGAAAACAACACTTTCTGCATGGTATGCACATGCCTTAGTTTGAGACTGGGGGCTACTTGCAAAGCTTTCCCTTCCTCTTTGCCTTATGGACTTTAGTCACTTCTGTGATTGCATGCCCAGTTGATCTGCTGCAGCTGTGATTTCCCAGCATTTTATAATTGTTTCCCATAATTTGACATTGTGCCCCTGTGTTGGTAAGACACTTTTTTTAGTCTGTCCTGTTAGTTTGTGATTGCTCCCATTTTGGAGCGGCCATCGGGGGTCCTGCTGTTCTGTGTATATGTTCAGTTCAAGCCATCGTTGTGGCTTCACTAGTTTTTTGAGTGATGCCAGTATCTAATTGCTTGTCTGAGTAATCACAGAATTTTATTGCATTTATAAGTGACATAAAGATCATTTAAGCCCCTTCTCTGTATTTCATGTAAAAAGTAGTTTGTAAGGTAAACTGATCAAGAAAATGAATTCAATGATTCCATTCAAATAAGATTTTATCTCTCAAGAGCAACACAGGAACTTCAGAGTTCTTCTATTCTTATAGCATCTCTGACAAATAATCATCCAAAGTGTGCTTGAAGACTTCCAATGCCAGAGAAGTCTCTACCTGATGAGACAGGTCTATTATGTTTTCGGACAGTTTTGATTGTTACAAAGGTGTATTTTGCTTGTTAGGAAGCCTAAATCTACTTCTCTCTGACTTTTAACCTTGCTTTAAAAATTGAAAATCAACTACCACTGTTAGTCTCTTGGATAAACATCTCCAGTCTTCCATGGATCTTCTGAAGGCATATTCTTCAGTTCCTGTTTTATTCAAACCACTCCAGGCCATCACTATCTTGTTGAAATATGGCAGCCACAACTAGAGAAGATACTCTAGACACATGATCTGATCAGGGCATCCCTTGTTTCAAGAGGGTCTGTCTCTCTTTATGCAGCCAAGAATTACATTAACTTTTTACTTCCATATCACATATAGAACTCACATAATCCACTAAAATCCACAGGTCTCTTTACATAAACTGTGCCTTCCCCAATCCTATTCTTTGTGTTAACTTTCATCTTCTTAGATTTGGTTGGTCCATTATTCTTATCTGTGGAGTATTGGTAGTCCTTTAAAGTCATAACACTTGTTTGCTTTACCTATCCAAAGAGCGAGGTCCAAATCTTACCCTTCCATTTATTATCTGTGTAACCACGAGTGAGTCTTGCTCGAATGCAGTTTTCTTCATCTATAACAGGGTAATAATCATATTCATGCCACCTGCCAAACAAGATCGTTGTAAGGAAAGTGCTTTGAAAAACTTTTAAAGTATCATATAAATGTGAGCAGTGATTATAATTACCAGAAATATGTCCCAATATATATTATTTTTTTAAAAAGGCAAAAATAATTAGAAGTCAGCCAGCTGACTATAATTGAACCTATGTCTTTGGATTGGGGGGGGGGCAAACAAGTGTTGAGGATTTTAAAACCCCCAAAACTACACAAGTTAGAATAATAGACAAAATCTAATAAGATGAAATTTAACAGGAATAAAGAATAGAATTTTGCTTTTGAATGGAACATAATTAAACCTGTAGCATAATTTTGTAACAGAAGCAACGGATTGTAAAAGAGATATGAAAAGGATAGGATACTGATCTTTTGTGATAACTATGGTTTATTCAAAAGTCTTTGTTTCAGCTTTTGTATGTGGGGAAAAATTATCCTACAAACTTGAGATTAATTTGCTACATACAGTTCCTTCCCTCAAGCCAATAATTCTCTGACTTGACTTTCTGGCAACTATTTTATGTTCCTTTCTGATTCCCATGTTGAAATCAACTTTTTTCCCCTATTCATAAAATTACCAATTAATTTTTCATATGTTCGGGATAGGTTTTATTTGTGAATTGTCCATTATCTTTTCTCAATTAAAGTTAATTCTAGTTAGGCAGCTTACTGAATTAGTAATTTACAGTAAATCCCACACTTGCTTTTACTTATTCCAGTGTCAGATTACTTAAATTGTTGATTGATTGCTTCTTCGAAATAAAGAGTACTGTTGGCTAAGGCGGAAAATAATTTTAAAAGCTAAACATCAGGGGCAGCTAGGTGGTGCAGTGGATAGAGCACCAGCCCTGGAGTCAGGAGGACCGGAGTTCAAATCCAGCCTCAGACACTTAATATTACCTGTGTGACCTTGGGCAAGTCACTTAACCCCATTGCCTTGCCAAAAAAAAAGGCTAAACATCAAAACACTTAGCAAGGAAAAAAAAATTCACATTTGAAATGTACAGCAAACTGAATTCCATTCCCTGTCATTAACCCACAGGTTGACATGATAGCTTGACAAATGGAGCTTGGTGTTTTATGCTTTGAGTCAATCAAAGTAAGATCTTTCCATTCCATACCAACCATATTTTACTAAATGATTTCTTCTATATTGTGAGTCTGTGTTCTTTCTTAATTTTATTGACTCTAGTCAGTGTTAATTCCACATTCAGTTTTGATGTCATTGTTAAAGTAGAAAGTGTTAAAACAGTGGGGTTAAAATAATTCTTAATGTTGCACATCTACATTTCTGTCTTACCAATAGGGTGTTAAGTATTCTCAGAGTCTCCATTCTAAATACAAAACTGTTATATTTGTCCTCAGACACTTTTCCTCTGGATCCTCTCTCTATAATAGTCACTTTTAGAAAAGCCTTACTTATGACTGTAAAATGAAATACTTTCCTTGTGACACCATAAATTATAAGGAGCATCTAAGTGGCACAGTGAATAGAGTGCTGGGCTTGCTTTCTGAGTTCAAATTTTACCTCACACATTAACCGTGGAACCCTTGGCAAATCTCTTAATCTTGTTTGCCTTAGTTTCCTCATCTATAAAATGAGCTGGAGAAGGTATGGCAAACCACTCTGGTATCTTTGCCAAGAGAACTCCAGATGAGGTTATAAAGAGTCAGACATGACTGGAATGCAACTGAAAATAAATTTCTAAACTAATGTTTCACAAAGTGATTGAGCTTGAGAGACTGAAGATTGTGGCTTTGATCCATTACTTATGAGATCCAATGCTTAGGAATTAACTGACTGGTAAGCTAGTTTGGACCTTGAAGATAAAACACAGCAGAGAGATCCCGTTTGGGAATTTGTCTAAAACAACCTGTGCCCAAGTTCAGCTGTTGGATCAAAAATCTAGGTAAGGTAGCAATTACCAGGTAGACTATAGCGACTGAGAATTAAGAACAGGACTGAACAAGAAAAATCCTTGAATTTGTTAGGAATTTGTGGGAGACAAAGCCCTCTATTGACAAAGGAATGTAACTATGGAAAAGGTTTATTTCAGAAAGCACATAAGTTTGTTCCCCATAAAATAAGTACCATTTTTTAGGATAACCCAATAATGGCACAAAAGAGCCTATTTGGGGTCGTATTCCTTACAAATGCAGAGAAGCCTTACAGTGTTATCATCTGAGTAGAGATTGACTCTAAAGGCTTTAGTTAAATGTTTTAAGGTTTCTCTACTTTCCTCATGGCAATATGCTATTACAAAATTGGCATGCTCTATTTTAAATCACCATTTCGTTTTAAAGCATTTAAGGAAAAAAGTAAATTAAAGTAACACTGCAAACTTCCCATTGCCTTTCTTTCAGAGAAATCACATGCCAGCCTATTCTTGAGTGTCTCTGTATCCCCAAACCTAATTTTCCTCCCCAGCAAAAGATTTAAATTCATATCATATTAAAGATATATTTCTGATAATTATTTTCAACTGATCTTCTTAAATCTCTAGATGTCACCATCCATTTGATGCTCAAATTAAAATGGACAAAGATTTTTCATGCTAATCTTGAAAAAAGTAACTCATATTTCTTACTTTAAAATGAAAATGTTGACCTGGTTGTCCCTTCTAGCAGTAAATATATGATGCTATGATAAAAACCACAAAATCTAATGGTTCTTGGGCCTTACACTACAGATTTAAAATGATGCTGTGATACTGCCACACACACTGGGGGCATTAGGGAGTGTGGGATTGGTCAGTGCCCAAATTTAGGAAAACTTTTTTGATATAAATACATTTTTAAAAGCTACTTGTGGTGTAACTCCTTATGTATTTAATGTGTATCTTACTCTTGTTTTTTTTCTTGGTTGATGTTTGGAAATGGGTGAAGAATCTAACCTTGAGTTCTTTGCCTTTGACTGAATGTGATAACCCAGTTTTGATTCCACCTGTCCCTTCCCCCCTTTACTTAATTTCATCTTATTGTTTTGCATTGTGTTTCTAAATTACTGGCTTTGGCTTGGTTTTCCCTGAATGTTTTTGCAGTCTGGTTTTGAGTATCTGGCTTTGGGCATCCCTCCTGAACTTCGACTCCATCTGCACTTATTGTTGTGGTTCTTGGAAAGCACAGTTAGGTTTTTTTCCCTCTCAGGAAGGTGACACTGTTTGTTAATATTTTATATGTGTATGTGTCTTTCTCTTGTCTTCTCTTGAAAGACTGGAAAGAAGGCCGTGAAAGCAGTCCTGTGGGTTTCAGCAGATGGACTCCGAGTTGTGGATGAAAAAACTAAGGTTAGATTTGTCTGGACTTAATTGTCAGTCATTTGTGTGTTGTGTGTTCTCCCAAGTGATCCTGTCTAATTCCATTAAGCTGTTGTAGTCACTGTACATCCTTCTGCTTTGTCCAAAGTGCAGCCCTCTGAGGGACTTTGAGCATACATGAAGCCAATTTAGTTACTCATTACCCCCCCTAGAAAGGACATTTTCTCAGCAGTACACATCTGACTTGTTTCACATGACAGAGCATGTTTGCTCTACTCAACATTAGCATTTAATGTTAAAATCTGGGTCTTTTTTGTTGAGATATATATATAAAACAAAGCTGCCATTTACCAGAGGTTTTGTTTGAATTATGACTAATCGTGTCTGAACCTGCTTGTTTTTTCCTTCTTGAATCTTAAAAGTGTTGTTTAAATTGATTAATCTGCTTTTTCATCAGATTAGTCTGCCTATTAAGACAAATCTCATGAACCTGGAAGTTAACTCATTTAATGAAGTTTTTAGGTTTCATAAAGCAAGTGAATATTCTGAACATTCACTAAGTGGAAGAAAGTCATTTCAAAGTTTTGGGTTTAACCTTGTGAGTATGAATATGGAGGATACAGAGGACAGAGTGTCTGCATTGATAGAATTGTTACAATGACACCAAGTAATCTTGAATAAAAATCTCCCAAGAAATGACTAAAGGCCACTAATTTCTTAACTTAAACATGACCTCCACAATTAATTAAACCTAAAAATCACCTATGCCCTGGAAGAAAGGGTGAAAGGCTTATCAGATTAAGAGAATTTTATTCCACTTGTCTTTAATGTGTCTAATTTGATTATTATAACTTTTACAATCAAAATTGTAGTATTTTAGTCACTCTTTAGGAGTTTCAATGTCTCCCCTATTTCAAAGCAGAGAGTAGATTTAGAGGTATATAATTGCTAGCATTAGCAATCATTTTATTTAGTTTTTATGTCATCCTGGAGGACCACTGTCCCAGAGTGGTGGAATACATTGCTTTACAATTGGGCATGTAATGCTGCTCCCTGGTGACTGAATACAATATTACCAGTAGTTTTTCACAGATAATGAATCCAGTGATAATGGCATTGGTGTCAATCTCTATACCAAAGAAAATGGCTTTCTTCACCAGCTTTCATGGGACCATCTCACTCAAGTAATGAAATGGACATGGCCCTAGATCTCACATGTTTTCTTTTAAGGTATTTTTCCTCAAGGTACATTTTTTAGGAAACCATTTGGTAATGTGTTTTGTATAGAATTCATTGAATGCTTTAGTCTGTGGAAAAGTTGTTAAAATAATCATAAAAATTAAAAATTCAAGTTCCTAAGAGAGATAAAGGAAAAATCAAGATCTGAAGTGCAGTGCCTGTCAAGAACCTATATTTCTGTAAGTTTAAAGAAGTTATGGAGATCATATGGCACTATGGGAAGAAGACTGAAAATATAGAGTTTTACCCTGGATCTGATTCCTATTTCTACCTCTTCATGCCTGTGAGATCTTGGACAAGACATTGAATCTTTACAAAGAGGTCTGGATCTCGAAGGCCTCATCCACCTCTCAATTTGTGATCCAAGCCTTGCTACCAGTCTTGAGAATCGAATCAGGGTTAGAAGAATCCAACAAATGGATAGGATGCTTGCCTGAATTCTGACCTAAGAAAACTAAAGAAATTAAAGAGATAAGAAAGATAACCAAACAACAAGATTAAAATGAAAATATGGGTTCAAGTCTTGCTCTGTCTGTGACTCTGTGTTAGTTTTAACTTTGTGATTCTCTGGTTAAATCTTTAAGAGTATAAATTGAAGAATTTTTTCTATTAAAATTTCCTTTAGGGGCGTCTAGGTGGCGTAGTGGATAAAGCACCGGCCCTGGAGTCAGGAGTACCTGGGTTCAAATCCCGTCTCAGACACTTAATAATTACCTAGCTGTGTGGCTTTGGGCAAGCCACTTAACCTCGTTTGCCTTACAAAAAAATTTCCTTTATCTGGAAAAAATAAGAGATAGTGTATAAATTGAGAAGGTGGCAACCTTTTTTGCTCAAGACAATTTGCTTACTCAGGAGTTTACTTTTCCTATCTCACAGTTCCAGTACCTGGCCTCTACTGAACTTCAGATACTAGGGCAAAGGTAACAAAACTGAAGTGATTCTTCCCCTCAAGTTGTTTGCAGTCTTTTGGGGGAGAAGATATGTTCCAAAAGAAATATACACAAAATAAATTAAAGGTAAACTGGGAAACACTACCAGAAACTGGAGGGAAAATGTGTAGTTTGAAGGTAATTGTATTCTAAGTAGTGTTGTAAGGAATGCCTTTCAGACTCGGGTCACTAGCTGGTGCAAAGCTACAGGGATAGAGGTGAACTGTCACCTTTGTGGGACAGCCAAATAGAACATAGTCAAGTCTATAGATAGTAGTGGAGGAACTAGTCACTAGAGAGAGATTGAAGATGGGCCTAGGGTGGAAGTAGGAATGACTATGGGTTCAGTCTGCTTAGAGAAGAGGAAAAGGCATTAGAGGAATACATGGAAGGAAAACTGGAATACTACCTCCTCTCTTTCCCCCTAAAATCCAAACAACTGTGAACATATGTTAAAAAAGAACAATAATGAATAAAGTTCCCATATAGAAAAAGAGTGTTAAAAATGAAAGGAAACAAAATACAACAGTGTGCTTATCAAACCTAGCTTAACTTAATCAATTTTTTTAGACTATTTACAGAAGATTTTACAAAGCTACTTACTAACTGCTGTTTCTGAAGAATATGAAGCAAACAGAAAACTGGAAAAGGACAAGTATAATATTCATCTTGAAAAAGATGTTTCAACAATGGCACTTGGGAAATACTACCCCCCAAATCAAATGAGTAATACACACTCACTTGAAGAGCACGGTTCCATGGCACCAATTACTAAGGAATATACAAGCAGTTTCTGCCACACCAAGAATGAAATTCATTTTTTTCCCTATGAAATCTAGGAAGGAAAGGGGAAATATTATATAATATGACTTTTCTAATATTTTTTAGCCTATACCAGACAACTTTTGTTATACAGTTAGATAGTAGTTCAAACTGTTAAACCCTAGTCTTCCATGAGATGTCTCTAGGATCCCTTAATTGTGATGTCAAAGCAGATATTTTGTTTTGTGACTCTTAATCACCTTTCATTCCACCCCAACACCTTGAGTATTAAAATTCCAGATTATGAAAAGCAACATAAAAAAATTTCATTATATTAGTACTTTAAAAACTATTTTGGATCTTACTATCAGATGAAATATATAGCTCAGAATGGAGCTGTTAATAGCTTACCATCAATTTAAACTTATAAACCCATGGAAATCATCACTAATAAACTGGAAAAGAGAAATTCAATTTATAACATAATGTTTCAAATAACTGGGAAAATCTTAAGTCCTACATAAAGATAACTATAAAACAACTTTAAGAGAAGTAAACAAAAAAGGAAATATTTGGAGATATGGTGAATGACAAAAACTGATAACATTATAGATGAAAAAAAATTAGAGATCTTTTACAAACAAGATCAAGAAGCCATCTATTTTGCATGGTATGTATTAGTTGAATTTCCTGATTCTTCCTTTTTTTTTTTCTTTTGAACCCTCTTCCTTAAAACAGTGAGCTGACTGAAATGACCTTGAAACTTCTTGTAGCTCTATAATTTTCTTTATCTTAATATGTGTGTGTTATATAGAAGATGTTCTAAAACTTATTATTAGCAATAACTTTAATAACTTAAAACTTACATAAGACTTATGAGACCCGCACAGACATGTATATGAATATGTATATATAATTTAATTTGGGGTGCCCATTGGCTACCACTTTGGCAATGCTGTAGTGTATGAATAAACATCTTCTCAAAATAATGTTTTTAAATGCATAAAATAAAATATATAAGATTAAAAGAAGTCAGTTATATTGAAATGAAGATGTAATTTTTTCCCCTTCCAAATTCATGGAACTTCTGAAATCTGTTCACTGACCCAAGAACCCCTGGTCTAGGTAATAAAACTATGACACATAAATATTTATGTTTTGTTCTTATATCATTGATGTTTTAACTAATTAGTTTTATTTTTATAGGAGTTAATATAGTTTTATACAGATATATACATGAATTGAATAATGTTCAACTGTTGCTTAACTCCTTTCAGGTGTTCCAGAAAAATAGATGTCCCCTTTCCTATGACTGAGTAGGGAGTAGGTAGCCAGATTTCTGAGCACATTCCACTTTAATCTATATTAGAGTAAGACTCAAATGTTTTAGACCTTTGAATTTGTATATTCTGAAATTAATAAAGCCTTTCTTGCCTTGTGCTTCAATTTTCTAGGACCTCATAGTTGACCAGACAATAGAGAAAGTTTCTTTCTGTGCCCCAGACAGGAACTTTGACAGAGCTTTCTCTTATATTTGTCGGGATGGCACCACGCGACGCTGGATTTGCCATTGTTTTATGGCCGTTAAAGACACGGTAAGTTTGTGGTAGGCAGTTTGTTCTTATCTGCACCCAGCTTCTCCAAATTTGGTTAGTCATAAATTTTTCTCCCAAAAACACAGGTGAGAAACTAGATGCTACAGCAACTACTAATGATGAGTATTGAAGCCTAACTTCCTTTTCCCATTTGATCATCAAGTTATCTTTAAATAACTCAGAAGCATGCTGAGTAAAATGAATGGTAGAAATTCAGGATTAGTCTATGGTCTCTGGAAATTAGCTAATATGCTTATGGTTTGTGTACATCTCTTTTCTGTGTCTTCTTTTAATATACTTTAAAAAAATAATTAAATTTTATTTTCAATTCCAAATTCTCTCCCTCCCTCAGAAGACACAATAAATAAAACCCATTACAAATAATGTATATACATGCAAAACAAATTTCTGCATTAACTGTGCTCCCACTACTTAGAATAAGAAGAAAGAAAAGGAAAGAAATAGAAATGATGCTTCAATTTTTACTCTAAGAGTCAGTCTTCTTTCTGTAGATGAATAATGTGTTTCTTCTTGAAACTTTTTGGAATTGTGGTTGGTCATTGTGTTGATCCAAACCTTTCAAAGTTGCTTACTTTACATTATTTCTAGCACCATATAAATTAGTCTTTTGGTTTTGTTCACTTTACTTTAAATCAGTTTGTAATAGTCTTCCCAGTTTTTTCTGTAACCAACCTCCTTCATGAATTCTTTTTAGGTTTTTTGCAAGGCAAATGGGGTTAAGTAGCTTGCCCAAGGCCACACAGTAATTATTAAGTGTCTGAGGCCAGATTTGAACTGAGGTACTCCTGACTCCAGGGCTCTATCCACTGTGCCCCATGAATTCTTTTTTTTTTTTAGGTTTTTGCAAGGCAAATGGTGTTAAGTTGGCTTGCCCAAGGCCACACAGTACTCCTGAATCCAAGGCCGGTGCTATCCACTATACCACCTAGCTGCCCCGCCCCATGAATTCTTAAAGTAATGTGTATATCTCTCTTTATATTTGAAGCAGTTCATTATTAGAATTTCATTTTTCTTAAACTTGAATGAATTGGTAAGCCATCTAGTAGCTACTTTAATGAAAATAACAGCAGTTGTAAACGCTGTATCTAAACTGGCAAAAAAAAAACCCAAAGAGATAAAAGGATTGAAGTGCTATTTTTTGTTTTGTAATAATTAGTGTACTTACTCTAAAATGCCATTCTGATACCTCATCATGGCATAGAAGTAATGTGACCCATAAAAGAGATAAGGAAAAAAGGTTTTGCAATGGAGAGAAGTAGGAAGATGAGAGAGAATGAGTGAGGCTTTTCACCATCATGAGAAATGGCTCAGAGTGGAAGTCACATCCCCACTCATTTGGGTATAAAAATCTATATTATCTCCAAAGAAAATAGGAAAGGGATGGAAGAGAGGTCACAGGGGAGGGGAAGGGAGGGGGAGGAATAGGTGATAAAAGAGAGGGAAGATCATGGGAGAGGGTAGTCAGATACAACACTTTTCATGAGGGACACGTTGAAAGGAGAGAGAGAACAGAATAAATGAGGGTGGGGAGGAATAGGTTGGAGGAAATACAGCTAGCAATAGCAACTATGGGAAAAAAAGTGTTGAAGCAATTTCTCTGATGGTCTTATGACAAAGAATGCTATCCATCCCAAAGACTGAGTTTATGGTATCTGAATACAGACTGAAGCACACTTTTTTTTTCCTCTCACTTCACTTTTCTTAAGGTATCTCTTTCTTTGAGGGGTGGGGGGAGAATTATATTTACTTTTACAACATGACTATTGTAATAATGTGAAAAAAATAAAAGTAAAGTGCTTTACAAAAAAAAAAAATAATCAATATGACCCCTGGACTCCTGAAGACTAGGGTAATGGACAGAAAGGCTTTTAAGTATAAGTCTAGCTATGTGTAGAAAGGCTCATCACCTGAAAGTGTAATACAAGATAACAATTTTGACCAAAGCATCTGATGAAGACTGTCCTCCAAAAAAACAAAGCTTTACATCAGTTCATCTGTTTGCATTTATAATCAAATTACAGTTCTCTTGAGGTATTAATAACTAACTAGAAATGCTAAAGCTGTATACCATGGAAACAATGTAAAGACTAACAGACTGCCTTCTGTGGGGGTGGGGGTAAGGAAGCATGATTGTAAAATTCAAAATAAATATAATCTTTCTTTTAAAAAAATAAGTAAAAATAGAAATGCTAAAAGCATACAGGGAAATTCTGCTATAATAATGAGTGAGATATTCATTTCTGTTTTTATGATCAAGACTTGATTTTTAAGTTCAAATTTGTAAATGGCTGAAACTGTTATTAAAGAAGGAAGGAGGGGGTGGCTAGGTGGCGCAGTGGATAGAGCACCGGTTCTGGAGTCAAGAGTACCCGAGTTCAAATGTGACCTCAGACACTTAATAATTACCTAACTGTATGACCTTGGGCAAGCCACTTAGCCCCATTGCCTTGCCTCCCCCCCCCCAAAAAAAAGGGAAAGAACTTCCTTTTTTAAGGCCCATCCTAGGCTCCAGAAAAAGCTCAACACACAAAGTTTTTCATTCTATCTAGAGTTTCAAAATATTAAAAAGCTTCAGGACTAGGATTATCCCCTTTAATTTTAGAATAGTTTCTGCCTCAAAAGTCTTTCAAAGTTTCTTTGATTTCCCTAGGAGGCTTTTTCTGCTTTTAGAACTTTGGACCTCCTACACACATTCTTTTGTGTAAATAATAATCCAGCTGTATTCACATGAGATGCAATAACTGGGTGACTGGAGCAATTCACTTGACTTGTAAATGTTAGCGGCAACTCCCTAAGTCTATATAAGCTACAAACAAGATGCTCATCTGCATTGTTTAATAGAGTTTCCAGATTTGGAACTCTTTACACTGATAAAATACCAGGTTCTGGCAAAAAACAAATTCCTTGTTATACCTTCTTAGCAGATGTGTCATTTTGTTGAGGGGATAGATGAAAACCTAATTAGGTTTAGTCAGTATAATTAAGCTAAGGAGTTGAAGGATAATTAGTAAGCACTGCAACTTTTCTTAGGGACAAGAATTTTAGAACAATAATCATGTTGTAATATCTAATACTAGGAAATCTTATTTAAATTTCTTGTCGTTGCTTGACCTTGTATGTAAGTAGAAGAGGAACCTACTCTATATCTTTAATGGGCCTCTGGAAAGGACCCTCTACGTACAAAATAGTCTTCCTCAATTTTTTTAGGTTTTTTTTTTTTTTTTTTGGCTAGGCAATGGGGTTAAGTGGCTTGCCCAAGGCCATACAGCTAGGTAATTATTAAGTGTCTGAGACCAGATTTGAACCTAGGTACTCCTGACTCC
This sequence comes from Macrotis lagotis, assembly GCF_037893015.1. NCBI lineage: Eukaryota > Metazoa > Chordata > Mammalia > Peramelemorphia > Peramelidae > Macrotis > Macrotis lagotis. The sequence continues at coordinate 252,065,145 of NC_133661.1, forward strand.
AGGGCTGGTGCTTTATCCACTGCGCCACCTAGCCGCCCCAGTCTTCCTCCTTATTGCTAGTAACTGGAATGGCCCCATCTCTTCTACATATTAGACAAATAGCCCTGGATAAATCATGGGACATCATAGGACCTTTTTGAGCCTTGCTTTCCTCTTTTACAAATTGAGGAATTGTTCTGCATGATTTTAAAGCCCCTTCATACTATAACAGTTTATGTTCCTGTGAAAATCACTTAATGGAAGACAGAGCAGAACATTACATAATTAGAGAGTTTATAATACATATTCTCTTTGAAGAAATACAGTCTTTTGTTTTGTGGTTGTAATTACAAAAATTAAGAGCCTCCTAAACTTCACAAAATCCATGTTTAGTACTCTATTGGAAACTCTTTTGCTCCGTTATCCATCTACCTTGTAACTTTGAGGCAAGGAGAATGTTAGGAGCCTCAGCCCTTAACCTAGTCCAGAGAATTTGACAGCAGACTTGTAAATAGAACTTTGACCACCTGCCCTGGCATCCCTGGCTTTTACCTTGATTCTCCACCCTATGGAAACTGTTAACAATGCAGTTGTAAATGTAACAAAAGAGCCCAGCTGTCCCACATACATTCCAATAGATGTCTAAAGGGAATCACCAATGAATCAGCAATAAAGACAAAGAGAAGAACAGGTAAACTCCTCTATCCAGTCCATGAGTGCACAAAAAGGAAGCCAGAGGAGACTGGAAAAGGTGACACATCGGAAATGTGAGCTCAAGCTCCACAAAGAGAGATAATTTATGAATTATCAGTGAATAACTAAAAACATGACCAAAACAAATGGATATTCTTATTTCAAGAAAAAAAAAATATTCCCAGATCTGTTAGAATCAGAAGGTGAAGTTAAACAGAAAAAAACCCAGCAATCACCCAAAAACACTCAGAAATTTCCTGTCTAAAAATCCAGAGTTTCCAATTCAAAGAAAAAATAATATAAGCAGATTGCAAGATTACTAAGAAACCATAGAGCATTACACAAAACTTTATACCAATATATTTAAGAAAAGAAATCTCTCTACCATGGAAACAATGTAAAGACTGGCAGATTGCCTTCTGTGGGAGGAGGGGGGAGGGAGGTAAGATTGGGGGGAAAATTGTAAAACTCAAAATAAAATCTTTAAGCAAGAAAAGAAATCTCAGTTTGCATGAACTGATGCTGAGTGAGATGAGCAGAACCAGAAAAACACTGTACACCCTAACAGCAACATGAGAGCGATGATCAACCTTGATGGACTTGCTCATTCCATCAGTGCAACAATCAGGGACAATTTGGGGCTGTCTGCAATGGAGAATACCATCTGTATCCAGAGAAAGAACTGTGGAGCTTGGACAAAGACCAAGGACTGTTACCTTTAATTTAGGAGAAAAAAACCCTGATATCTTTATTTTCTGATCTTGCTATCTCTTATGCTTTGTTTCTTCCTTAAGGATATGATTTCTCTCTAATCACACTCAATTTGGATCAATGTATATCATGGAAACAATGTAAAGACTGGCAAATCGCCTTCTGTGGAGGGTGGGGAGAGGGAAGTAAGATTAGGGGGGAAATTGTAAAACTCAAAATAAATAAAATCTTTAATAAAAAAAATTTAAAAAGAAATTTAAGAATACACAATTACAAAAAGAATAAGAAAACTGCTTTTACAAACAAATTTACTCTGAAACAAGTGAGCACAATTCTGTAGTGGGGGGAATAATGGAGCTTTTAATAGACTAGAGAACTTTCATATGTTCCCAGTCAAAAGACTAAAAGTATTTACAATCTGTCAATTATATTTTTCCATGAAAAGTATAAGAGAAGCAGCTATGTGATATAAATAGAATTTTTGTTGGCATATGTGTTTAAACTCATTTTCAAAGAATAATGATTATGAAACATTAAGGTACAAAATTAATTTTCCACACTAACTGTAAAGTAATTTCTTAGCAAAAAAAAAATTCCTTTTTTAGGTTGGATTGGAGATCTTCCTAGATAATGGGTGTCCTGAGGGTAGACTCCCATATGAAAAGAAGTTTATCTTTGGCTCTGTCAAAAGGCTAATTGGAGCTTCTAGGCCACTCTTCTTTTTACATTTTTGGGAAGTTGACTTGCTTTTTAATATTTTTTTCAAACAGGGAGAAAGATTGAGCCATGCGGTAGGATGTGCTTTTGCAGCCTGCCTGGAACGGAAACAGAAACGAGAGAAGGAGTGTGGTGTGACGGCCACTTTTGATGCAAGCCGGACCACGTTTACCAGAGAAGGCTCTTTCCGTGTCACCACAGCCACTGAGCAAGCAGAAAGAGAGGAGGTCATGAGACAGATCCAGGACACAAAGAAAGGTATCTTCCCATTCCTGGCATCCCTGGATTACTTACAAACTCAGAGAAATCCTAGGATTGAGGAGAGGAAGATGGGGATTCCATGTTTGACAGACTCATGTCAGTACTGTTTAGAGACAATCTCTCCTCCATGGCCTTTGGCTTCATTAGCCATTTTAATGTGTTCCTAGGTAGTAATGACATCACAAAACACACACACACACACACACACACACACAGAGTCATACACCTTGGAACAGTTTCTATTCTGGGGTGATGATTATGATGGCTGTTCACAGCAGAACAACTTGGCATTTAGGCTTAATCTCCTTTTGAGTCTTCACCTTCAATGCTAATCCTTCTCAGGCATAGGGCTCCAGCTAGCCATCTCAGCTCCACAGTTGCAGTTTTGCGGCACTAGAATCAGTGAAATCTAATTGAAACTGCTCTCTTGGAACTTTCTGATTTCCACCCCAGTGACTTTAAAATACCTTCATTGCCAGAACAGAGTCCTTTTTTGGGACCATGCTTTTCTTCATGTCTGACCCACAGGCAAGTTATAATTGCTTATCAGTCATAAAGCTAGAACTACAAGATCTAAGATCTTCCAACTTTAAAATCTTGTGATCTTGAAATACATTCTTACCCTTGTGACATGAGGGTAAGATTTCTTTTTTGTGAGTAAGAAAGATAAGTCATACTTCCCCTACACTTTAATAACATTTAGAGGATGATGCTATCTTTGAAAGCTTTTTAATTCCTTAGTTATGTGGGCTTTGATTATTTGGAAGGCGGCAAAATCTCCCTTTTGTTTTCCAAGCTGAAACAGATGTGAAGGCAACAGTGGCTACATCAGCAACACCCAGTAATGTTGCCCCTTCTCCATCTTCTCCTACCTCCCCAACGGCTGACATCACTGCCTCCCTTGAGATGAATAATCCCCATGCCATCCCTCGACGTCATGCACCAATTGAGCAACTTGCCAGACAAGGTTCATTCCGAGGTTTTCCTGCCCTTAGTCAGAAGATGTCACCTTTTAAACGCCAGCTATCCTTGCGCATCAATGAGTTGCCTTCCACTATGCAAAGGAAGACTGACTTCCCCATCAAAAATGCAGGTAAGGTAGAGTACATCCAGCTCAGTATAACATCACTAGTAATCATTACTCCTTTGGCTTGCCAAATGTTTTCTGATTCTCTGCATTAATAGGGAACCCCTGCCAACCCTGTCAGGTTATTAGTGGTGTTCACTGTAATTTTTCAATGAAATAAATAGGCCAGAGAAGAGAACTGTTTTGATTATTTTGTTCCCTTCCTTTGAAGGAGTTCAGGAGAACAAGAACCTCTAGTTTTCCTTTTTTGTGTCCCTGCTTGGCAGTCACCTAGGGTGGATTAAAAAGACTTTGGGGAAAAAAGTGCAATTAAAGAGATGTAGATAGATAAATTCAAAAGAACAGATAAACTTTTTTTGTTCTTTTGATATTCCTCCAAAGAGACTGAGCCATTCATGGTAATCTTACTCAATTGTTCTTGAACTGAGCTCAGACCAAAGACTATTGTTTAGCTTGTATCAAGATACAAGTAACTGGGGCGGCTAGGTGGAGCAGTGGATAAAGCACCGGCCTTGGAGTCAGGAGTACCTGGGTTCAAATCCAACCTCAGACACTTAATAATTACCTAGCTGTGTAACCTTGGGCAAGCCACTTAACCCCATTGCCTTGCAAAAAAAAAAAAACCTAAAAGATACAAGTAACTTCTAGATTTATCTAACCAGATGCCATTGGCCCACGAAAATCATATCTCTTATATGGGAAAGGAAAGAAAATGGGCATAGCATATATTAGGACCAACTGAAATGCTGAGCTCCCTGGAATCTAACCCTTTCCTGTGAGCAAAAGTCTTTTTGAAATTGTGCTTCTTGAGCGTAGTGGGAGCATGATCTTTTGAGGATGGCTGATACAGCTTTTCTCCTCAATGAGAAGTTAATGGAAGGGGCCACCCTTGTGTGTTGATGTGTACTTCAGTGTTACCTGCCTTTCCAACTTCAAATGATTCTCTGATTTCCAGTGCCAGAGGTAGAGGGGGAAGCTGAGAGTATCAGCTCCTTGTGCTCCCAGATCACGAATGCCTTCAGCACACCTGAGGACCCCTTCTCATCTGCCCCAATGACCAAGCCGGTGGTGGCAGCCCCACAGTCCCCTGCCTTTCAAGGTTGGTGGTGTCCTAGTTTGCTCAGCAATTGAAACGAGGCATTTTCTCACTCTTCTTGATCCATGCATGTGGCAATCTGAGCTTTCTAAGGCTCAGTTAACTCAATCATTTTGCATTTCCTGTTTGAAAAGTACCTTGTGCTTTGTGGCCTGCTTCACTCCCTTTCCTACAGTCTGAGTTTCCAGTTTACATGTATATCCTCTGTCTGTCATCATATCCCTTAAAGAATCCACTAAAGTTTCATCTGCCTCAGTGATTTTATATCTCATTTACATCCAGTGAATTTCTAATAAATAATAAAATCGGGATTATTTCTCATTATGTGCTTTCTCTGAGTGGGTATTAACTTGGACACTGATCCATTGGTAGAAACATTTGAAAACTGTCTACTCACTTTCAGAAAGAGGCCTAAAGTCACACTACCTTAAAGTTTAACTATTGTTCTTAGAAATACCAAATTAACATTTGGTTTAAAGAAAAGGCATAGACACAAACTTTTACTGCTTATATTATACAACTTTAAAAACTAACACTAGAACTTGAACTAGTGTCCTTATTGCCATCTGTGACTTTGATAGCCTGTAAAGAATTAACTTAGAAATCTACCTTGTGCATAAGACCATACCCCACATCTGTTGAAACAGTTCACAATATAATAGTTACCCTTTTTGTTTAGATATTGTCTTCTGAAATACAGACAAGTTCCCTTTAAAAGTTATATTTTGCTTTGATACAAATGAGAATGTGGTTGAAATCACCTTTGCACATGGAAAAAGCCAAATGATGGTTCCCCAATTTTTTCACATATATTAGAAGAAATATGGGAGCTTGAGAGTAGATAATTTTGAAATCATCTGAAAAGAAAGGAGAGTTTTTTAAAACTATGAAAGACAAGGAAGGAATAAAAACCTGTACATATGAAAACTTCCAAAGGGGAAAAGGGGATTAAATCCATTCCCATGGAAAATGATGGTCTATGAGTACATGAAATGGTCTGTTAAGTTATTTTATATATGTATATATATTTATGTGTGTGCATATACATATATGTTTAAATATATTTATGTATATCTATATACACACAGAGAAAGAGAGATATTATATGATAGAGAGCCTAAACAGTAGAAACTAAAAACTAATAAACTAAAAAAAACCCTAAAAAGTAGAAACTTTCTGGAAAATGATACCAGAGAAAAACAATTTCTCAAATCTGTTCTTTTCCATAAAACTGTAATTATAAAAGGCACATTTTGATGGTCCTATGACTGCTTTTGCTAAGCTTAATAGAGGAGCAGTTTTCATCAGATTATCTATTACCTTTGCCAAAATTACTAACAAAAATTAGCTTTTCAACCTTATGTCCATTTGTTACTCAAGTATTGCATGTTGGCCTAATTGAACCAGCCCTCAGTCCTCTGCACATTTTGCATGAATTAACTCCATTGATGTTGTCTGCTCCCATTTTAGCTAATGGCACTGACCCTGCCTTCCATGTGTTTGCTGCTAAGCCAGCCCAAACTGCTCTAGCACCCAAAGCAATGCCTGTTCGTGAAACCAACCCTTGGGCCCATGCCCCTCCTGCTGCTAACATGGAAGTGGCAGCTGCACCTTCGGGTAAGGCAGACACCAGTGCTGGTGAGGATCTGGGATCAGTCGTGGGATCCTGGACCAAGACCAGCCATGTTCCTAAAGGGGAAAAGGGAAAGGATCCTTTAAAAAAAAAGGCAATTTCTTTTCTTGGAAATAATTTGATCTGAAGATGATGTGATATGAAAGAAGAAAATAAGATTTGATATTTTTGTGGGAACGATGAGCTGACCTGAAAGAAAATTTGTCACCAGGATAAGACCAAAAACAAAAAAACAAAGATCCTAAGTTGTGGAAACATGTTCACAAGCATCAGGACATTGTAACATTTTTCTTTATTCATCGAGAAATCTAGAACAGATGATATTGATCTTAAAAGCTATGTAGGTTCGTCAGATTATTTTTAAACTTATTTTGCTACTGAGAATGACCTATATGATAAACTGGGGATTTTTATCAAGCTCTGATTTGGTCCTTTGAGACTTCTCAAAGCAATTTCAGCAGCCCCTGAACCAACAATACATTTTGACACGTTCTTTTTCATCCTTCCATAAAATCTTTGCATCCAGTGACACAAAATATCCAGCCATGAGGATTTTTCTACAATATTTACCAATAAAGTGACCATGGTTGTCATAAGAAAGGGAAAATAAATATAATCAATTAACATTCCTCCTTGTTTGTTTTGTTACAGGCACAGAATGGGGTCCCTCACCTGGAGCAGCCTCACCTGGAATCTTTCAAATTGGACATAGACGCACGCCTTCTGAAGCCGACCGATGGTTGGAAGAGGTTTCCAAGACTGTTCGGGCCCAGCAGCCCCAGTCTCCAGCTGCCCCCCTGCAGCCAATTCTCCAGCCACCACCACCTCCAGCTCTCTCCCAGCCAGCACCATCTTTCCAAGGAAATGCTTTCACCACCTCTCCGCCTGTACCAGTGTCTGTGGTTCCACCAATACAACCAGCATTTGTCCCTGCCCAACCCTACCCCATAGCCAATGGGATGCCCTATCCATCTTCAAATGTGCCTGTGGTTGGCATCACCCCCTCACAAATGGTGGCCAATGTGTTTGGCACTGCAGGTCATCCCCAGGCAAATCACCCCCATCAGTCACCCAGCCTGGTCAAACAGCAGACATTCCCTCAATATGAGATGGGCAGTACTATTGCCAGCCCTTTCTTTAAGCCCTCTGCCCAGCACCTCAATGGTTCTGCTGCTTTCAATGGGGTAGACAATAGCAAATTGGCCTCGGGGGACAAGCAGCTGGAGGCTTCTGCTCCCCGGGACCCAGTGGATCCTTTTGAAGCTCAGTGGGCTGCTTTAGAAGGCAAGTCCAAACAACGTACTAACCCCTCACCAACTAATCCTTTCTCCAGTGACTTACAGAAGACTTTTGAGATTGAACTTTAAGTAGTCCTTGGGGGCTCACACATATGGTCTCTTAGGTGAGGGGAGTGGGGGTAAAGGAGCAAAGGGGACTTTTCTTTTTCTGATCAGCACACTTTTTGGTAATCCCAAAAGCCCTATAGAACAAGTCCGGGCACAGTGTGGGAAGGAATGATTTTGAAGAAAATTACTTTTAAAAATCCTTACAGATGGCCTGCCCTGCAGTTAGGGTAAAGGAGTCATAGAAACGCGTCCCTCCCATGCCTTTCTTCCTCTTCATCCCTCCTATCCTGGAGAAGCATAGTGGCCCAAGAGAAGGGGCAGGAAGCTGAACCAGAAGCCCATTTGCAGGATGGAGAGTATGATGGAAAGCAAATGAAATCTTCCTTTGTTTTTCAGTACATCTGCCTGCCTCCCATTAGACCATGTCATGGGCAAAATAAAAGTAGTAAGTAGCCTCCTCCCAGCCTGAGGAGAGGAGCTGCAGCAGGGTGAGCTGCTGCAGGGTGAGCTGCTGCCAGGATCAAGGAGTAGGGGAAGGAGGCATTACTAGCCCAGCAGAGCTGTCCTTTTCTGGTGGGGGGGGGGGGGGGGGAGGGAAGGTGAGCTTCCACCTTAAGTAACAATATTCTATAAATATATATATATAAATATATTACAAAAAAAGCCAAAATTTTTATTTTTATGCATTTAGGATATTTTAAATAGTTCAATATTAAAAAGTCATAAGAGTTGTAAGTAATCTTGCCAAAGGGAAAAGGTTAGCTGTAAGAAATTGTATATAAGATTGATTTATCATTGATTCCTATTAAAAGTAACCAGAGAAAGAAGGTTAGAGGGTGTGACAAAGGGGATTCCTAACTTGTTCTATAGCATACATTGTAAGTAGCACATTGCAACAACAATCATGAGTCATGACCAATAAAGTTCCTAGACAGTAGTATTAAATAAAGACAATGAAAGAGCAGTATTGTTCTGGCTTTCAAACTACTGCAAAATTCTATTGGATCTAAATTATATATAGATACATATACAAACATATATGTATATATATACACATGTATGTATACACATATACATGTATAAATATACACAAATATAATCTGTATTTTCTTTTATGTGTTGATGCTCTTTCCTTGTGTTGAACCTTTTCCTGTGCTTTTGACACCCCTGGGACAGTTAAGAATCATCTTTGTGAGGGGGTGACTGGGGCCATATTTTAACTAGGTGAACCTGTGACCTCGGTCTCAGTTGTTGGTATTCTTATCCATCTTTGAGTAAGGTTTGGGGAGGGGAGAGCTCCTGCTTCCTTTAGCTTTTCATGATTTTTTTTATTCTGGTTTTTCCCTCATCTGTTTTTGATTAGTGAAAAGCCCAGCTACACCTATTGGACCTCTGGTAACATGAAATCCCATCTCATTTAATTTTACTTTTAAACGTTGGCCTTACAATCAAATGTAAGTTATATATATATATACATACATTATATATATATATATATATATATATATATATATTTGTACTGATGACAATTTATAATCTGATTTAACAGAAATAAATGTTGGTGGTAAGAAGCTTGTCGCCAGTGGGACTGTTCTTTCCCCATTTCTTTTCTCAACAACATTGATCCATTTGTGTTTTACTTTGTTTTTCTGGCTAATTAAGTCCTGGGCCTTAACAGCCCATAAAATCTTTTATGTTGTTGTGGGTAGAAATAGCTTTATTTTATGAGTATCATTTAGAATTCATATATCCAACACTTGCTTTGATTCATATGATCTGGTCTTAGACCCATCCATCAGTGGGATTTTCATTCAGAAGTTAAATTCTTTCACATATAAATAGGGACAAGACCATAGCTGCTTGTTAACTCTGCTCCTGGTGGTCCCTGGTTAGAGGTTACAATAACTGTTGTCCTTGGTCTGTGTGCAGGACTTACACGTTTTAACAACTATAAGAAATTTGGTTCAGACCTGGAAAACTTACCCTTACAGCCTGACCCAACCTAGGAGCAGGTGCTCTACCTATAATTTTAGCAGCAGTGAAGACATGAAAAACATAGTTAATTTTCCTTACATTATATTGCTAGTGTTCATCTAAGAGACAATCACATAATTAGAAGAAAATGGACTTTATTTTTCAGTTTCTGTAGAATCTGCGACAAGTAAAAAGGAACCTTGATAATATAGTCCCTAGTTAATATTTTCTAAGTACGAAAGTCATCCCCACAGACTATGTGATATTAGAAAAGTTGTCTGAGAAATAGATGACCATGATGCAGTTGGTTCCAGTTCTAATCAGTGCCCAACTGTGTTAATGTAGGAAGACATTGTCCCAGATGAAAGCTATTTTTTTTTCAAAGCCACATCATGTTCAGGGCTCTGTTTCCATTTGGAGACAAGATTTACAGGTGTTCTGCTGATCCTATTGGGAATTAGCCTTTTGGATAAGCTGTGATGGTTGTACTCATCCTTTTGTTAACAACCATCAATGCACATTTGGTGATCTTAATACTAATTGCTGTTCAATGGTTCAAGAACACTGTTACTTCAGAGATTTCTGCTTTATTTTGTTCTGGTCTTCTTGGTATCCTTAGTGTATGGGACAAACTTTGGGTTTATTGAAGCAGTTTAATCTGGATCTCTGTGAGATGGCCATCAGCAGAAAAGGCCAGTGCAGAATGAATTCCTCCTGTTAGAATCAAGCTGCAAGAGCCATATTCCAAATGAAAGAAACAGATTCTTTTCAGAGAAGGTTTTAGGTTTTTTTTGCAAGGCAATGGGGTTAAGTGGCTTGCCCAAGGCCACACAGCTAGGTAATTATGAAGTGTCTGAGGCCAGATTTGAACTCAGGTACTCCTGACTCCAGGGCCGGTGCTCTATCCACTACACCACCTAGCCTCCCCCCAAAGAAGGTTTTAACGTGAATTTGTATTATAGCAGAAGCTTTCTGGCCTGTAGAAATCCATCAGTGTCAGACTTGACCCCAAACACAGGTTATAGACTCAAGGTGACTATGGTTCCAATGCAGCAGAATGATTAATTCTTTTTAAATTTTTTTCTTTTTAAGGCAATGGGTTTAAGTGACTTGCCCAAGGTCACACAACTAGGCCATTATTAAGTGTCTGAGGTCAGATTTGAACTCAGGTCCTCCTGACTCCAGGGCTGGTGCTCTATCCACTGCACCACCTAGCTGCCCCAGAATCATTGGTTCTTACATAAGACATGTTAATTTAAATGCACCATAACTCAACACCATTCAGCCAACATGAGTAATGCAAGTCATTGAGAGTAGCAGAAACTTTCTCCCCTCAAAAAGAATTTAAAAACCATGTACTTTCCTGTCCCCTAGAGCTTGCCATGAGAAATAGCAGGCTTCCATTTTCATTTAAGGCATCTCATTACAAAATGACTTATGATTGTATCCGAAGAGGAAACAAAGAAGGCACAGGTGATTGGGCAGGAGCTTATCCCAGCTGCTGCTATTACAATAGCTTTACAATTAATGGGTTTTTGAAAAAAAACAAGTCTGCTATAGAGCAGACAGTTGTGTTTACCTTGTACTTGTACCCACCCCACCCCTGTTGGCATATTTTCCCCCTCTGCAGCCACAGTGTTTGGGAGCTATGGTAGGAGTCCACTTTCATCCCTGCTGCCAAACAGGACGAGCATGGGGCTGGTAGCGGGAACAGCTGGCGCAACAGAAGCTAGAGTAATATTCATTGCCACAAAGCTGGGCTTGCAAGATCAGATCACAATTGGCAAGCTCTGGATGGTCGATGCACTGTCTGCCAGGGTCCCTGGCCTGTTCCGCAGCTTCTAGGACAAAACAACAAAGGTTATGATGCTCTTTAATTAAAGGCTATCCCATAACCTGCCATTTTGGTTCCTTGAAGTGACTTAATGTGGATTCACTCCTTCACCTTGCAAATTCCAGAGAGGGTCCATATAATTCTATTCCAAGTCCCAACCTAATTTTTTCCTATCCAAGAAAGTAGGATGGAACACTTGGACAAATACACAGGTCAGTGGTCTTAATATAGGAGACCCTCTCTCCTGAGTTGCTACTTTACAGCTGACCCTTTCCACATAGCACATGAGATCTGGACGGTGAAAGAGGGGGCCTAACAAGAATAAACCCTAACTTTGTTAGCCACCACACTGGGGACCAGCCCCCATAGCATTTTTAAATAGGCAAAGTTGGGTCTGGTGCTTTTCTGTGAGTTCTCTCCTTCCCTTTTCCAGAGTTCAGCACTGCCTGTCTGAGACCCTGGGCTCTATAATAATCCAAGTACTGCTCTTAAAACTGTCATTTCCTCAAGCCAGTACCCTGAATATCTGGTTTTTAGACAAAATAGTAATATTTTGTGCTTTCATATACACAAATGGACTGGGATGTGTATCCCTGTGTTTCAAATTAATCTGTTGGACATTAAACTCAAAATTGTGTATTATATTTCTAAGTATTTTTCTCATGTATGGCTGTCTACTCACAACTCAAATACACACACACACACACACATATATATATATATATATATATATATATATACACACACATATATATACACATCTGTACATAAATGTATAGAGATTGATGTAGGAGGAAGGGAGGAGAAAAAGAATTGGATTGATTAGATGATTATCTCATCCTGCTTCCCTTCACATACACTGTGCTCCAGCCAAACAGGATAGTTTTCTCTCTCCTCATACTTTTGAATGCCTGGGATGACCACTCTTAATGGGACCCTAGGCAAAGCACATTGCTTCCCTGAGTCTCAGTTTCCTTTTCCACAAAATAAGGGAATTGGATTAAGGGTCTCTAAGGTGCCTTCTAACTCTGTTAAATCTGTGAATTTTCTTTTCCCTTTTATTTAGGGATTATCCTTCCTTATATAAAACTTATCATTTACATTAGAGCATGACCAAAAAAAAAAAAAGCCCAGCAACTCTCAGAACTAATTCTGAGGCATCTGTGTAGGATCACCATGGTGCCCAATTCACATTTCTCTTAAGCATGGATTCCTACATGGGGAAGAATGTCCCCTGTCCACAGCTGCTCAATGAATCTCCACCACAAATAACAAAACCACCATTCTTCACTTCCAGGTTTGGACCAGTCACTTAATTTTGGAAGGACTACAATTACTTGAACTCTGAGGACTCTCTTTTCAGAAAGTAGGAACTGCTAATTGGCCCCAGTTCACCATACCTAATGGTAGTTCTAGGAGTGAAGCATCTTGGGTCCAACCAATGACCTGCTTTGGGTTTTTTTTTAAAGTTTTGAATTCCAGATTGTATTCTTCCCTCCCCTGTCTGCACTTCCTGAGATGGTAAGTAGATATATGTTATGCAAGTATAAACATATATATATGTATGTATATGTGTGTGTGTGTGTGTGTAAAATTTCCATATTAGTCACAAGAAGACGAATAAAAGAAAAAATAAAAGTGAAAGATAGCATGCTTCAGTCTGTATTCAATCATGGAGAGAGATAGTGTGCTTCATCATTACTCCTTTGGGGATTATCTTAGATCTTAGATTGTATTGCTGAGAATAACTTAAGTCATTCACAGTTCTTCAATTTAAAATATTGCTGTTACTGTATACCATATTCTCCCTAGTTTTGCTCACTTTGCTTTGATTTAGATCACATAAGTCTTTCTAGATTTTTCTGAACTCATCCTGCTTATTTCATATAGTATAATATTCTATTACAATTACATGCCACAATTTGTTCATTCATTCTCCATTTGAGGGACATCCAATCAATTTCCAATTCTCAGCCATCACAAAACAAGAGCTGCTATAAAAGTTTTGTACAAATAGGGTTTTTTTCTCCCTTTTTTCCCTCTCTGGGATACAGGCCTAGCAGTGGTATTGATGAAATTAGTTCCAAATTTTTCTCCAGTATGGTTGGATCAGTTCACAGATCCATCAACAGTTCATTAGCGTCCCAGCCTTCCCTCATCCCCTGCAACATTTATCATTTTCCTTTTTTGTTAACTTAGCCAATCTAGCAGGGTAGCTAGGAGATGCAGTGGATAAAGCCCTGGTCTTGGAGTCAGGAGGACAGGAATTCGAATGTGAGCTCAGACATTTGACTCTTACTAGCTGTTTGACTTTAGGCAAGGTACTTAACCCAATTGATTTCCTCTCTTCTAGGGCCATCTCCAGTAGTCCTGATTCATATCTGACCGCTGGACCCGGATGACTAGAGAAGGTAAGTCTGGTGACTTAGCACAATCCCCCTCACTCAAATCCAATTCATATGCTTGTCATGGTATCACTTCCCTGATGTCATGGTCTTTGAAAATGAAGGACTAGCCAAATTTTTAAAATTTTGGTTATGGTAGCACCCTTTATATATATATAAATCATGTACCCATTTTGACCTTATCTTCGTAAACAAAGTGAGATGTGAGTTTGTGCCTAATTTCTACCATACTATTTTCCAGGTTCCCAGCAGTTTTTGTCCTAAAAGCTTATATCTTTAGGTTTATCAAACACTAAATCACTATGGTCATTTACATGTATTGTGTACCTAATTTATTCCAGTGATCCAACACTCTAGTTTCTTAGCCAATATTGGATTGTTTTGTTAACTACCACTTTATAATACAGTCTGAGATCTAGTACAGCTAGATCATCTTTAACATATTTTTATTGATTGCCTTTTGTTCTTCCAGATGAATTTTACTACTATTTTTTCTAACTCTACAAAATAATTTTTAGTAGTTTGATACGAAACTGAAAAAGTATATTCATTTAGGTAGAACTGTCACTTTTATTATACTGACTTGGACTTCTCATGACTAATTAATATTTTTGTGGAAAATGTTTATTGTGTTTCTCTTGGCAGATAGATTTCCAAGTATTTTTATTGTCTGTAATTATTTTAACCTACTTGAATTTTTTAAAGTGTGACCTGAGAGATCCCTCTCCTATTTGTCTCTGAGTTTGAACACAGAATAGAAGTGAGGCTTCACATGTACACAGAGTTGAATTAGAGAATGCAACTTCACCAGCATGGGGGGAAAGCTGACAAATCCTACAAATACTGAAATGTCAATCTACTATATAGATATATAGGTAGATATATATGTAGATATATACATATTTCTAATCTGACCTCTATAAGGATGAAATCCTTAGTCCAACTGATTGTCAGACAAAGGACAACCTCTTCCCTTCAACAGAGGTTCTGGCCCTCAATTTTCTACTGAAAAGCTAGGTGATCTTATGCAAATCATTATTACTATGGACCTTAACTGCCTTCTTTATAGCAAGATGGTAATAATATTGACCACCCTCCCTATCTGGCAAGATTGTTGTGAAGATCAAATGGATTTGAGAGTGCTTTAAAAAGCACATTATAAATTCCTAAATCCCATAAATAACTGGTTCACTGTAGTGGAACAATATGATGTTTGTCCTTTGTTCTCAAAGATGATCATGATATCAGGATGTGATGCCTTGACAAGAGCATGAATTAGATTTGAATGAGGGGGGGGGCTGTGCTAAGTCACCTGCCTCATTTTCTCCTCCAGAGCTGTCTGAGTCCAGTAGCCAGATATGAATCAGGATGCCTAGAGACAGTCCTGGATATGAGGCAGTTAGGATTAAGTGACTTGCCCAAGGAGCTGCTAAATATCAAGTGTCTAAGGTTGGATTCAAATGACCATCCTCCTGAGTCCAAGGCCAGTACTCTATCCACTGTACCACCCACCAAGCTGTCCCTATAGAACAACATGATAAGATGATGAATACCCTTGAAATCTAGTGGACTGGAATTCCAGTCAGGTTGACAAAAAAGGAGAAAACATTGAATTCTCTAAAAACAAAATAAAAGGAGCAGGGACTCATTCCTTCTTCTTACCTGAAGGCCTAGGACGGATCACCTTCACCTCTGTACTGCGACTGACAGCCTGCGTCTCACTATAGGCACTACAGGTATAGGACCCTTCATCTTGTGCTCGTGTGTTGTTAATCACCAAGGTTCCATCCGGGGACAGGTGGATGTGATGGCCATCACTGCGCACAGGTACCCCATTCCTGGTAAGGAAAGGAATTTGGGGGTTATGCTGATGAATGGGTCCCCTTTGCAGGTCATGGAAAGAGGTGAGGATAAACAGAAAACATGGGTCTTGAAAAAAAGACTGTAAGAGGTTTAAAAAAAATTGTAGGCTATTATATAGTAGCCATTTTTTCAAGAAAATCCCGTATAAGCAAAATCAAAACTCAGCCCAACTGAAAGGGAAAAAAATGGAAAGAAATTTGGAATTATGCAAATGAAGTGACTAAAATGTCCATTCTCTTCAACGCACAGATTTCATTACTGTGCTTATATCCCAAGGAGGTCAATAATACAGTCTCCATATACACCAGAATATTTACAGCAGCTCGTTTTTATGATAGTAAAGAATTGGAAACAAAGTGGATGTCCATCAATTATGGAATGGCTAAACAAATTGTGGTACATGAATTTAATGGAATTTTACTGTGCTATATGAATAGATATATGATGAATATAGAGAATCAAGGAAAGATCTATATGAATTGATGTAAAGTGAAGTCAAAGAAATAGAAAAGAAAAAACAATGAATACAAACAATACAAATAGAAAAGCCAAAAACAATCAAGAATAAATGTTGCAAAATTATAAAGAACAGGCCTGACTCAAAAGAAGAGATAAAAAGATAGGTTCATGAGAGTGATAACACTGAAGAGATAAAAGATATTACCACTCCACTCCTTTGCAGGAGGTTCATGAGAGTGATAACACTGAACATATTAGCCTTTTTCTTTTTTCTCCATTTTTTCCTTTAAAAACATTTTTATAAGGGGCATCTAGGTGGTACAGTGGCTAGAGCACCAATCCTGGAGTCAGGAGTACCTGAGTTCAAATCTGACCTCAGACACTTAATTACCTAGCTGTGTGACCTTGAGCAAGCCACTTAACTCCATTGCCTTGCAAAAACTAAGCTATATACATTTTTATTTAGTTAGTTATAAAAATGGGAAGAAAGTCATATATGAGAAGGAATGAGAGACATGATGGGAAAATTTTGGTGATATGAAGAAGCAAAAGATTTCAATGAAAAACAATTTTTTTATTAAAGATACTGAGTTTTACAGTTTTCCCCCCATCTTACTTCCCTCCCCCACCCCACCCCCCACGGAAAGCTATCTGTCAGTCTTTACTTTGTTTCCATGTTGTACATTGATCTAAATTGAGTGTGATGTGAGAGAAATCATATCCTTAAGGAAGAGACAAGAAGTCTAAGAGATAACAAGATGAGACAATAAGATATCTGGGTTTTTTCCTAAATTAAAGGGAATAGTCCTTGAACTTTGTTCAAACTCCCAGGCTCTTTATCTGCATACAGATGGTATTCTCCTTTGCAGATAGCCCAAAATTGTACCTGATTATTGCACTGATGGAATGAGCAAGTCCTTCAAGGTTGAACATCACTCCCATGTTGCTGTTAGGGTGTACAGTGTTTTTCTGATTCTGCTCATGTCACTCAGCATCAGCTCATGCAAATCCCTCCAGGCTTCCCTGAAATCCTGTCCCTCCTGGTTTCTAATAGAACAATAGTGTTCCATGACACACATATACCACAGTTTGCGAAGCCATTCCCCAATTGAATGACATTTACTTGATTTACAATTCTTTGCCACCACAAACAGGGCTGCTATGAATACTTTTGTACAAGTTATCTTTTTACCCTTTTTCGTCATCTCTTCAGAGTATATACCCAGTAGTGGTATTGCTGGGTCAAAGGGTATGTTCATTTTTGTTGCCCTTTGGGCATAGTTCCAAATTTCTCTCCAGGAAGGTTGGATGAGTTCACAGCTCCACCAACAGTGTAATAATGTCCCAGATTTCCCACAACCCTTCCAACAATGATCATTATCCTTTCTGGTCATATTGGCCAGTCTGAGAGGTGTAAGGTGGTACCTCAGAGAAGCTTTAATTTGCATTCCTCTAATAATTAATGATTTAGAGCAATTTTTCATATGGCTATGAATTGCTTTGATCTCATCTGTAATTACCTTTGCATCTCCTTTGACCATTTGTCAATTGAGGAATGGCTCTTTCTTTTAAAAATATGACTCAGTTCTCTGTATATTTTAGAAATGAGTTTGTTGTCAGAATCATTAGTTGTAAAAGTTGTTTCCCAGTTTACTACATTTCTTTTGATCTTGGTTACAGTGGTTTTATCTGTGCAAAAGCTTTTTAACTTAATGTAATTGAAATCATCTAGTTGGTTTTTGGTGATGTTCTCCAACTCTTCCTTAGTCATAAACTGCTCCCATTTCCATAGATCTGACAGGTAAACTAGTCCTTGATCTTCTAATTTGTTTATAGTATTGTTTTTTATGTGTAAATCCTGTAACCATTTGGATCTTATCTTGGTAAAGGGTGTTAGGTGTTGGTCTAATCTAAATTTCTTCCATACTACCAATTTTCCCAGCAGTTTTTATCAAAGAGAGAGTTTTTATCCCAATAGTTGAACTCTTCGGGTTTATCAAACAGCAGATTACTATAATTTTCTCCTGCTTTTGTACCTATTCTATTCCACTGGTCCACCACTCTATTTCTTAGCCAATACCAAACAGTTTTGATGACTGATGCTTTATAATATAATTTTAGATCAGGTAGGGCTTCTTTTGTACTTTTTTTCATTAAGTTCCTGGAAATTCTTGACTTTTTATTTCTTCATATTAATTTACTTACAATTTTTTCTAATTCATTAAAGTAATGTTTTGGAATTTTGATTGGTGGGGCACTAAATAGGTAGTTTAGTTTTGGTAGAATTGTCATTTTTATTATATTAGCTCTACCTATCCATGAGCAGCTGATATTTGCCTAGTTATTTAAATCTAATTTAATTTGTGTGAGTAGTGTTTTATAATTGTTTTCAAAAAGATTCTGAGTCTGTCCTGGCAAATAGACTCCCATGTATTTTATATTGTCTGAGGTTACTTTGAATGGGATTTCTCTTTCTAGCTCTTCCTGCTGTATCTTGCTAGACATATATATAGAAAAGCTGAGGATTTATGAGGGTTTATTTTATAACCTGCAACTTTGCTAAAATTGCTAATTGTTTCCAGTAGTTTTTTGGATGATTTCTTGGGATTCTCTAGGTAGACCATCATGTCTTCTGCAAAGAGTGAGAGTTTTGTCTTTTCCTTCCCAATTCTAATTCCTTCCATTTCTTTTTCTTCTCTAATTGCTGAAGTTAACATTTCTAATACAATATTGAATAGTAGTGGTGATAATGGGCACCCTTGTTTCACCCCTGATCTTATTGGGAATGCCTCTAGCCTCTCCCCATTGAATATAATGCTTGTTAATGGTTTCAAAGAGATACTGCTAATTATTCTAAGGAACAGTCCATTTATTCCTACACTCTCTAGTGTTTTTAATAGGAATGGATGCTGTATTTTGTCAAAAGCTTTTTCGGCATCTATTGATATGATCATATGATTTCTGATAGGTTTGTTGTTGATATAACAGTTTTCCTAATATTGAACCAGCCCTGCATTCCTGGAATAAATCCTACTTGATCATAATGTATTATCCTAGTGATAACTTGTTGTAATCATTTTGATAAGATTTTATTTAAGATTTTTGCATCTATATTCATCAGGGAGATAGGTCTATAATTTAATGAAAAACAATTTTAAAGAAAAACAGTTGGAAAAATCTTTGTAGCATATTTCTCTTGAAGTCCAAGGTAAAGGGAATTAATACAAATAAGTTTATGCATATAAAAGTTGTCATATCAAACAAGGAAATTTCTAATTAAGTATTTATATAAAAATACTCCAAATCACTAATAATAAGAGCAACACAAACGAAACAAGTCCAAAGTTCTACCTCACATCAACCAGACTGGCAAAGATGGCAAAAAAGGAAAATGTATTTAATGGAGAAGTGACAGGTGATACGGTGAATAGATAGAACATTAGATTTGGACTTTGAAAGAGCTACATTACTGTTTGATTAACCCAGAGTCCAACTATTGGGATAAAAACTCTCTCTTTAATAAAAACTGTTGGGAAAGTTGGAAGTTAATATGGAAGAAAGTTAGATTAGACCAACACCTCAAACCCTATACCAAGATAAGCTCCAAATGGATACAGGATTTAGACATAAAAAAACAATATTATAAGCAAACTAGAAAATCAAGGAGTAGTTTCTCTGTCAGATCTACAGAAAGGGAAACAGTTTATAACCAAGGAAGAGATAGAGAACATCATTCAAAACAAACTACATAATTTTGACTACATTAAATTAAAAATCTTTTGCAGACAAAACCACTGTAACCAAGATCAAAAGAAATGTAGTAAATTGGGAAACAATCTTTACAACTAATGATTCTGACAAAGGACTCACTTCTAAAATATAAAGAGAACTGAGTCAAATTTTCAAAAAGAAATAAACCATTCCCCAATTGACAAATGGTCAAAGGATATGCAAAGGCAATTTACAGCTGAGGAAATGAAAGCAATCCATAGTCATATGAAAAATTGCTTTGAATCATTACTTATTAGAGAAATGCAAATTAAAGCATCTCTGAGATACCACTTCACACCTTTCAAACTGACCAAATGACCAGAAAGGACAATGATCAATGTTGGAAGGGATGTGGGAAATCTGGGATACTAATACATTGTTGGTGGAGCTGTGAACTCATCCAAACTTTCTGGAGAGAAATTTGGGATTATGCCCAAAGGGCAATAAAAATGCATATATCCTTTGATCCAGCAATACCACTACTGGGTCTATATCCTGAAGAGATGATGAAAAAGGGTAAAAACATCACTTGTACAAAAATATTCATAGCAGCCCTGTTTGTGGTGGCAAAGAATTGGAAATCAAGTAAATGTCCTTCAATTGGGGAATGGCTTAACAAACTGTGGTATATGTATGTCATGGAACACTACTGTTATATTAGAAACCAGGAGGGATGAGAATTCAGGGAAGCCTGGAAGGATTTGCATGAACTGATGCTGAGCAAGATGAGCAGAACCAGAAAAACACTGTACATCTTAACAGCAACATGTGGGCAATGATCAACCTTGATGGACTTGCTCAACCCTTCAGTGCAGCAATCAGGGACAATTTGGGGCTGTCTGCAATGGAGAATACCATCTGTATCCAGAGAAAGAATTATGGACTTTGAACAGAGACCAAAAACTATTACCATCAAATTAGAAAAAAAAAAGTGTTATATTATTATGTAATTTTACTATCTCATACTTTATTTTTCTTCCTTAAGGATATGATTTCTCCATCATCACATTCAACTGAGATCAGTGTATAACATGGAATCAATGTAAACACAAACAGAATGCCTTCTATGGTGGGTGGGGGGAGGGAAGCAAGAATGGGGGAAGAATTGTAAAACTCAAAATAAGTAAAATCTTTCTTTAAAAAAAAAAGAAAGAGGGGCATCTAGGTGGCGTAGTGGATAAAGCACCAGCCCTGGAGTCAGGAGTACCTGGGTTCAAATCTGGTCTCAGACACTTAATAATTACCTAGCTGTGTGGCCTTGGGCGATCCACTTAACCCCGTTTGCCTTACAAAAACCTAAAAAAAATAAAAAAGAAAGAAGGGGCGGCTAGGTGGCGTAGTGGATGAAGCACCGGCCTTGGAGTCAGGAGTACCTGGCTTCAAATCCAGTCTCAGACAGTTAATAATTAGCTAGCTGTGTGGCCTTGGGCATGCCACTTAACCCCATTTGCCTTGCAAAAACCTAAAAAAAGGGGGGATATCTAGGTGGCACAGTGGATAGAGCACTGGCCCTGGAGTCACGAGTACCTGAGTATAAATCTGGCCTCAGACACATAATTACCTAGCTGTGTGGCCTTGGGCAAGCCACTTAACCCCATTGCCTTACAAAAACTTTAAAAAAAAAAAAAAGGAAGAGCTGCATTAAAAACCAACCTCACATATGGAATAGTTGTGATGACCCTGGACATGTCACTTAACAGAGATCTGTCACATTTTCTTCATCTATAACTTGGGGATCGTTCCTAAGAGTGTGAGGTTAAAATAAGATGATTTATAAAGTGTTTGCAAACTTTAAAGTGCTATATAAATGTTAGCTTTTATTTTATTATTATTATTATTATTATTATTTTATTATCATTATATTGTTGCAAGAGTTGGTCTAACCATTATGCAAAGTACTTTGGAACCACCCAAAAAAGTCACTAAGTTGTAAATTTTTTGGCCAGGGCAATGACCCATGAAACAAAAAAGTACAAAATGGCTATTAATGCCATCAGCTTCTCTGTTATCCCAGCCTTCTGTAGTGACATTACACACCTAGCCACTGCTAAGAATGTACTAAAAGGAGATCAGAGATAGTGGGGAAAAGACCCATATGTTCAAAAATATGTTTATTTGCTTTTTTTATGTTGTAGCAAGGAACTGGAAGCAAAACGAGTTACCCATCAGTTGGGGATGTCTGAATAAATTGTGATATATGAATAATATAGGAAATGATGAATGTGATAGATTTAGAAACCTGGGATGACTTTTATGAAATGATGTAGTGTAACATAAGCCAAACCAGACTAATAGCAAAATAAAGTAAGGGAAAATTTTAGACTGAAGAACTATAATCAGTGAAATGGCCAGTCACTTGCCTTACTCTTGGCTTAGAGGTGATGAGATCAGTTTGTTAGGGACCAGCAGTGGAAGTCTTTCCCTTCGCTACAGTGAAGTCCATTGGAAACAGAACTAGATGTTAAGTACATAAGTGGGGTTCATCCTTGTTCTGACATAGGGACTGCTAGACACCACTAGATAGAGCATAGATAAACTCTAGCAGAATTCAAATCCAGCCTCAGACACTTACTAACTGGGTGATCCTGGAGAAGATACTCACCCTGTTTAATGAGCTGGAGAAGGAAACAGCAAACCCCTCAAAAGGCAAAAGAAACCCCAAATAGTGTCATAAAGAGTCAGATGTGGCCAAAAAAACTTAACAACAAATGACTGTGACCCTGGACAAGTCACAGCCTCTAGAAGCTCAGCTACATCATTTGAACAATGGCAATAATAAAAGTATTTGTATTATCCACCTCACAAGGTTTCTGTGAGTATACCACTTTGAAAACCTTGCAGTGCTATATTAATGAGTTATGATAATTAATCTGGAGTGGAAGATGACAAACTACTCCACTACCTTTGCCAAGAAAACCCCAATAGGAATTGAACGTGACTGAACAATAATTAGAATTCTTATTACCTACATTATTCAGGCTTTGAGACAGCCATGGAAAAATACAAGATATTCTGTCCAGTTTGGAGGGAAGTGGGGGAAGAAAGCAAGCCCACACCCATATTACAGTCCAGTCCAATCTCAGGGGTGAAAGCAGGCAATAAGTAGGACATGAGGGCTTAAAATGATATGTACCTGGACCATCTCACATTTACATTGTCTCCTATCACCATACAATGGAGCTGGGTGTCTTCCCCCTCAGACACTGTAACCGTGGGTTGTAGTCCTATAATCTTAAGCTCTCCTGCAGACAAATAGGGGATTTTATCACACAAGATGTAGAGAAGATTCAGGGTGCCCACAACAACACTTCCTGGGGTCTTTCAGCCTCTTCTGACATCCCAAACCCATATGAAAACATGACCAACAAAGTTGCCACCCTCCTTCTGGACAGTCAGGTAGGCTTGTTCTCCACAGCAAATAGGTAGCCCTCTCCTCTCCTTCCCCCAACCCTTAAGTATCCCTTATTTGGCCTTCTACTCAGGGCTGCATCCTAATCCCATTCTGCCTCTACCGAGAATTCTGAGCTGGACCCAGCGCTGGTCTCTTTCTCGTCCATTGAAAGCAATGCAGGTATAGAAGCCATCATCTCCTATAGTAACACGACTGATAACCAAGGAGCCATCTGGCTGCTGTTGGTATCTGTGGATCAAACACAGGCATGCATCTTAATCCCTGAGGGGCAGAAGCAAAGCTATTTGATGCAAGTGGGCCAGGTTGTAGTCATACTGAGAAGGAACATATATCTGAACATACTTAGGCTCTTGGTCAAAGACTCACTAGTAACTACCTACAATATGGCAGCTACCTCCCTCCTTAGACCCTCCTGTGGCTATCATTTATTATATCTGAAAATCTCTAGCTTTATGTTCAAGAATAAAAGCTTCATGACACTTTTTTTACATTTTATGATAATTGATTTTCAAATGTTTTCTAGCTTTTTTACTTTTCTCAGATGAGTGACTTTTTCTAGTCTTAATGATGAACTTTTAAATCTCTAGTGTCTGATAATTTGACACAGGGAAACTAGTAATATCAAAAGCCAGTTTGATGATACTTCCAGAAAGAAAGCTTTCTCAGTGGCTATCTAACTAGTACCCAGCAGTTAAGTGATATGGTGGATTAAGCATGGACTTGGAATCAAGAAGACCAAGTTCGCATCCAGCCTTTCTTACTTGCTATATGATCCTGAGTGAGTCACTTAAACTTTGTTCAGTTTCCTGATGGGTAAAATAAGAATAATAGTAGCACTTCCTTAGGATAGTTATCATAATTAAATGAGATAATAATTATAAAGTATATGACATGTAGTAAAACCATATTAGTTGAGTAGGAGTAGTAAGGCTTTCCTTGGCTATTCTAATTCAACATCCAAGATCCTTGGGAGAGCTAGTGAGAAGCTGGGGGAGGAAGGGAGAGGGGGAGGAAGGGAGAGGGAGAGCAAGTGATGAAGCTCCCTTGCAGAGAATTATAAATTACAGGATGGCAGAAACCTTTCTTGGATGGCCATTAGGAAATGGGCAAAGGTGCCACTTTTGATTGCCATCATCCACCACTTAGAGAGCTATAAATGGAAAGAAAGAAATTAGGCCTACCTGGGAGAAGAGGGAGGCTTTCCATCCTTCTGCCACTCAATGGCTGAGGGAGGGTAGCCAAACGTTCGACAGGGCAGTTCGACTCGCTGACCCACAGTGGCATCTACCACTCCTGGCTGGTTTCTGTCAAAACTCAACCTGTAAAACACAACCACCTCATGAAAAATGCTCTCTTGGATCTGCTCCCTCTACTTCACTGCCTTGGGTACACCCATAGTCCATAGTTTCATCACCTCTGGACTTAAATACTGTCTACCTTTTTTTTTAAGTTTTTTTTTTTTGCAAGGCAGTGGAGTTAAGTGATTTACCCAAGGCCACATAGCTAGGTAATTATTAAGTGTCTGAGGCCAGATTTGACCTCAAGTACTCCTGACTCCAGGGCTCGTGCTCTATCTACTGGGCCACCTAGCTGCCCCTCCCTATTTCAATCTATCTTTTGCCTCCTCTATTATTTTGTCATTTCAAACATTTTTATGGAACCAGAATACAAGTTCTTTTTCTTCCAGTTTAAAAAAATACATTATTGTCAAACATTTTTACAAACAAATCATGATAAATCTCAAATCTAGCCTATAGAAATTTACATGAAGTAGTAAAATCACTTCCTTTGGTTAATAGTTCTCTTCACATTATATCAAGTTAGTAGTTTTTACTTTGCTCAGATCAGTGATTTTTTTCTAGGAAGAAATATTTTCTGTGTCCATCCTCATTATGTACTTTTAAATCTCTAGTGTCTGATAATGGATTGAGTGCTTGCTTTGGGATCAGGAAGACCTGAAACTGAATCCTGCTTCACATATGTATTGTTCTCATGATCGCCAGGCAAATCACTTAACCTCTCAACCTCAGTTTCCTCATCTATAAAATGAGGTTAATAATACCATCTTTTCTGGATTGTTGTGACATATTTGACAAAAATGAAATATTTGTAAAGTACTCTGAAAACCCACAGAAATCTTTTTCAAAATTTTATAAACATGAAGAAGGCAGAAGAAAGAGTAATAGTCTAACTTCCCACACATCTTGACAAAGATCTAGAGAAGGTATCAGGCTGAATTCTAATTGAGAAACCAAAAAGAAGTCACAGTGAATGATTTTTTCAGCCCAGGGAACCTTAGGGAGATAGATGTGTCTACAGAATCTGGGAGGGATCCTGGCCATGAATTCATGGTGATAATGGTGGTAAAGGGAGGAAGGAGAAAATATTTCAGTGCCCAGAAACTGAAAGACAGCCAGGACAGGTCATGACAAAGAGATCACCAGCAAGCACTGGATACGGTACTAAGTCACAGATACAGGGCAGATAATAGTGGTAACTGGAAAGTACATGGTAGCTATATGGTTCTTAACACGGGAGCTGTGTGCAGTGTCCCTGCTCTGATCCTGAGCTTCCCTGGGGTCAATAGTGGCTGAGTCTAGCAGAAGTTCACTAAAACTCCCAATCAGAAATTACACTAGACCCAAACCTGAGTCAGGAACTTAATGAACTCAGATCAAGAGGGAAGAGAACAGACTTTCCCCTGAAACATACCTCTCTGGGAACCCCAGCTTAATCTGTGAAAGTAGCAGAACAGAGCTCTTCTCCCCCTCCCCCCCGAAGTAAGAATGTGTGTGTGTGTGTGTGTGTGTGCACGCGTGTGTAGAGAGAGAAAGGGGGGGAAAGAGAAAAAATGCAAGGTAAAGGAAAAAACTGGAAGAATGAGCAAACAAAAAAAAATACCTATAAAGATTGATTATAGTGAACAAGAACACTCAAGGCACAAAGAAGAGAATGATAAAAAATGTACCAGCAAATTCCCAAAGGCAAATACAGCTTAGGCACAAGACCAACAAGAATTCAAGAAGAAAATGTGAAATGCCTTATAAGAAAAACTACTGACCTGGAAAATAGATTGAGAAGAGACAATTTAAGAATTACTGAACTACCTGAAAGCCATGAACAACAACAAAAGCCTAGACATCAAAATCATAAAAGAAATCTGGTCCCAAAAAAATCATAAAAGAAAACTGTTCAGATACCGTAGCGCCAGATGACAAAGTAAAAATTGAAGGAATCTAGGATCACTTCCTGAGAGTAACCCCAAAATGAAATTCAAAGTTCCTAGTCAATGAAAAAAATTATTACAAGCATACAGAAAGAATTCAAGTCCTGAGGAGCCACAATCAGGATCACATAAGATTTAACAGCCACAATTATGAAATAGCAAAGAGCTTGGAATATGACATTCAGAAGGAAAGAATCAAGGCTTAGAACCAAGAATTGTGTGCCCTGAAAAACAGTATTATCTTGTAAAGGAAAACTAAGCCTTCAGTAAAATAGAATACTTCTAATCATTCCTGAGGAATAGACCAGAGCTGAAAAAGAACATCAGACATACAAACATATGAGTTGAAAGAAGTATGAGAACCATTAATGAGAAATTCTTAATGATTAAACAAAGTTAAACTGATTACATTCTTACATGGAGAGATGATCTTGTATCTCTGATCATCAGGGAGTCATAGAAAGTTAAATTAGAGTCTGGGCATGATTCTGTTGTATTTGGATGATGTCAAACCAAGAGTGAAATGGATGGAGAAGAGGAAAGCGCTGGGAAAGAGGAGAAGGGATAGTAATATATTTCACAATGATCAACTTTATATAACAAGAAGTGAGCAGGAGTAGAAGGAATGGATGACACCTGAACAGTCTGATCTGGACTAATTATAAGAAGAAAAACTACACACACACACACACACACACACACACACACATCTTAGTGCAGAATCATATTTTACAGAACAGGCAAAAAGAAAGGAAAGGGTTGAGGGAAATAAAAGAGAAGATTGATTATATGAGGCATTAGTTAAAAGCAAATTAGATTATTTAAAAAGGGACAGGGGGAAAAGAGAATAGCACTCAAAAC
This sequence comes from Macrotis lagotis, assembly GCF_037893015.1. NCBI lineage: Eukaryota > Metazoa > Chordata > Mammalia > Peramelemorphia > Peramelidae > Macrotis > Macrotis lagotis. The sequence goes on from NC_133661.1 coordinate 252,092,473, forward strand.
TGAATGTGAATGGCATAAAAACCCATATAAGAAAAGAGAATAGAAATATGGATTAGAAAACAGAAAAGGGTGCTCTCTTATAAATCTTAGAAACTAAGGACTCTAAATTTTCGAGAGACAGAACCCACAGAAGGACCCAGTAAGGTAGTTCTCCTACTCAAGGTAATCTGGAAAAGAGCAGAAAGGCTCTGCTCCCCCCGGGGTTGGAGGAGCAGCCTGCCGGAGGGGTGGCCTGCCAGAGCAAAAGAACTTCAGCCTCCCGGAGGCAGCCCCAGGGCGCTGGGAGCCCTGGCTCACAGCAGCGGGGGAGTTTCCTGATCTAAGCCCTGGGGAGCACCAGGCACAAATTGGGGGAACAGCAGGGGACCTCGGCCAGAGTGAGCACATGAAGCCCAGCTCTCAGGGCACACAGCAGCTTGGCCAAAGCAGTCCAGATTCAGGAAACAGAAGCAGGCCGGTAAGCAGGAGCCCCCAGGGCATGAGCCCATTGAACCTAGGGAGGGGAGTGAAGAGAGATTGCAGAGCTCTGCACCTGGAACAGGACTCCGGGGCTCTGAACACATTCAGATCCTGATCGCAGTCTAGGCCCCCACATAGAACAGCAGGCCCCCCCCCACCTTGGCCCTGTGGCAGAGGCGGGGGTGCTTATGGTCATTCACAGAACAGGAGGGAGGACAGAGCCTCACACACTGAGATCCTTGTGGGAGTGTCCCAAAAGCTCAGGAAGCATCGTCAAAACAGGCTAAGGCCAGGAAAATGAGCAAGCAGAGAAAAAAGAGGAACACCATTAAGAAATATTTTGCCTGTGAGCCCAAGAAGAATCAAAATACTCAGTCTGAAGATGAGGAAGCACAAGCTCCTGCATCTAAAGACTCCAAGAAAAACAGAAATTGGACTCAGGCTATGACAGAGCTCAAAAAAGACTTTGAAAATCAAATGAGGGAGTTAGAAGAAAAACTTGGAAAAGAAATGAGAGATGCAGGAAAAACATGAAAATGAAGTCAGCAGCTTAGTCAAGGAAATCCAAAAAAATGCTGAAGAAAATAGCATGCTAAAAACCAGCTTAGGTCAAATGGATAAAACAGTTCAAGAAGTTATTGAGGAGAAGAATGCTTTAAAAAGCAGAATTGGCCAGATGGAAAAAAAGATAAGAAAGCTCTCTGAGGAAAACAAATCCTTCAGACAAAGAATAGAATTCAGGGAGATTGATGAATTTACCAGAAATCAGGACTCAATACTTCAAAACCAAAAAAAATGAAAAATTAGAAGAAAATGTGAAGCATCTCATTGAAAAAAACAACTGATATGGAAAACAGACTTAGAAAAGATAATTTTAAAATTATTGGAATACCTGGAAGTCATGATCAGGAAAAGAGCCTTGACATCATTTTCAAAGAATTACTACAGGAAAATTGCCCTGATATCCTAGAAGCAGAGGGCCAAATAAAAATGGAGAGAATCCACAGATCACCCCCCCAAAAAAAGAGATCCCAAAAAACCAACCCCCAGGAATATTATATATAGCCAAGTTCCAGAACTCCCAAGTCAAAGAAAATATTACAAGCAGCCAGAAGGACACAATTCAAATACTGTGGAGCTGCAGTCAGGATCACACAGGACTTAGCAGCAACTACATTGGAAGCTCGTAGGGCTTGGAATACAATATACCAGAAGGCAAAAGAGCTTGGAATACAGCCAAGAATGAACTACCCAGCAAAAATGAATGTCCTCTTCCAGGGAAAAAGATGGACTTTCAATGAACCAGAGGAATTTCAAATGTTCCTATTGGAATGGCCAGAACTAAACAGAAGTTTGATCTTCAAATACAGGACTCAGTGAAGCATAGAGAGTGGAAAAGGGGAAAATATGAGGGACTTAATGATGATGAACTGCATGTATTCCTGTATAGAAAAATGATACTGATAATATTCATATGAAACTTCTCATTTAATAGAGCAGGTAGAAGGAACTTTTATAGATCAAGCAGAGGAGAAAGCTGAATTTGAAGATAAAATATGGTGTAAAAATGAAGTCAATAGAAAAAAGGGAAATGTAATGGGAGAAAGAAAAAGGAGAGGGGGAATAGGCCAAGATATTTCATATAATAATATTTTTCTTTATTACAATGAGCTATTGCAATGATATGGAAGGGGGAGGACAAGGGGGAATGAGGGAACCTTCGCTCTCATCAGAGGTGGCTAAGAGAGGAAACAGCATATATACTCAATGGGGTATAGACATCTGGAGTAAGAAGGAGAGAAGGGGAACAGGGGGAAGGGGGGGATGTGAGTGATGGAGGAGGGGATGGACCATGGGGGAGAGTGGTCAGATATAACACATTTTCTTTTTTACTTCTTGCAAGGGGCTGGGATTGGATGGCCTGTCCAGGACCATAGGGCCAGGTGGATGCTGGGCCTAAGGGGTGGTATGGGGGCTCAGGGCCTCTTGGCCCCAGAACCAGGGATATGTCTGCTGTGCCACTCAGCGACCCTACAGCAGAGTCAGAGTGAAAGGAGAGAAAAAATATAGCACATGGTAGTGGAGAAATACAAAAGGAGGGACTTGCTATCAGCAATGGCAATGGTGGAAAGATATGGAAGTAACTTTTGTAATGGACTTACCACCCGTGACAGAGTTGGTGGTGTTGGAACACAGACTGAAGCACATTTTTTATTATTATTATTTTGGGAGGGTGCAGGGCAAACGGGGCTGGGTGGCCTACCTGGGGCCACATAGCAGCGTGATCGTTGGGTGTCTGAGGCTGGATTCAGACCCAGGTGCTCCTGGCTCAAGGGCCAGTGCTCTCTCCGCCCCCCCTAGCCACCCCTACTATCATTAGTATTTTATTTTATTTTAGGTCTTTTTTCCCTTTTTTGGTTTATGCAGGGCAGTGGGGTTGGGGTGGCTTGCATGTCACACAGCTGGGTGATTGTTAGGTGTACGGGGCTGGATGTGGGCTCGGGTGCTCCTGGCTCCAGGGCTGGTGCTCCGTCCACTGCACCACCACCTGGCCATACCTACAATTATTACTATTATTTTTTTTATTTTATTTTAATTTTTTTCTTTCCCCTTTATCGCTCAAGTGAGTCTACATTTTTGGGGGGAGGGGGTATTTTGTTTACTCTTAAACAAGAATATTTTATTAATATATAAAAAACATTGTACAAAATGAGAGTAAATAAATATTAAAAAAAACAATAAAAAGATATATCATTTACCAAAAAAACACACTTGAAACAACATATATAGAGAGTTAAAATAAGGGACTAGAGCAGAATCTTTCATGCTTCAGTTGAAGTTAAGAAAAAAGTAGGTAAACAACAACATGGGGGTGATGATCAACCTTGATGGACTTGCCTATTCCATCCGTGCAACAATCAGGGACAATTTGGGGCTGTCTGCAATGGAGAATACCATCTGTTTCCAGAGAAAGAATTGTGGAGTTTGAACAGAGACCAAGGACTATTTCCTTTAATTTAGAAAAAAACTGTTATCTTATTATGTAATCTTGCTATTTCTTATACTGTATTTTTTCTTCCTTAAGGATATGAATTCTCCCTCATCACAGTCAATTTGGATCAATGTATACCACGAAAACAATGTAAAGACTGGCAAGTTACCTTCTGTGGGGGGTGGGAGAAGGGAAGCAAGAATAGGGGGAAAATTGTAAAACTCAAAATAAATAAAATCTTTAAAAAAAGAAAAAAGTAGTAGCAATTATAATCTTAGACAAACAAAAAGCAAAAAAAAAAAGACCTAATTAATCGATAAACAGAAAAAACACATTTTTCTAAAGGCATCATAGGCAATGAATTAATTTCACTAGTAAAGATGTATGCAACAAATGGCATAAACTAAATTGTTAAATAAGTTACATGAAGAAATACAGCAAAACTATAAGAGTGAAAAAACTCAAGTCACCTGTTTCAGATCCAGATAAATTGAACCAAAAAGTTAGAAAAATTAGATATGATATAGCTTTAAAGAATATTAAATGGGGGCGGCTAGGTGGCGCAGTGGATAGAGTACCGGCCTTGGAGTCAGGAGTACCTGGGTTCAAATCCGACCTCAGACACTTAATAATTACCTAGCTGTTTGACCTTGGGCAAGCCACTTAACCCCATTTGCCCTGCAAAAAAACCTTAAAAAAAAAGAAAAGAAGAATATTAAATGGAAATAGAAAAGCATATATACCTATTTCATAGCTGAATATGAAACCACAAAAATCGACCAGGTATTAACACATAAAAACTTTAGAAGTCAGTGTAGAAAAGAAGTATTAAATGTAACTGTTTTTAAGGGTGGCTAGGTGGTGTAGTGGATAAAGCACCAGCCCTGGAGTCAGAAGGACCTGAGTTCAAATCCAACTTCAGACACTTAATAATTACCTAGCTGTGTGGCTTTGGGCAAGTCACTTAACCCCATTGCCTTGCCAAAAAACAAACAATAAAACAAAAAAAATTATCACATCAATAACAAAATTTTAAAAATCATATGATTATTTCAATAGATGCAGAAAAAATTTTGACTAAATAATAAAATCTATTCCTATTTGAAAAATAAAGCATGGGAATACACAATTTTCCTAAAATGTAAATAATATTTATCTAAAATTAAGAGCAAGCATTATAGGGACAAGTTAGCAGCTTTTCCAGTAAGATCAGGGTGTGAAGGAAGGATATACATTATCACCATTCAATGTTGTACTATAGCTATATAGTAAAATAACTAACTAGAGCAATAAGACAAGGAAAAAGAAATTAAAGGAATAAGCACAAAGATGAAGCAAAAATATTACTTTTTTATAAATATGACAGTGTATTTGTAGTGCCCTAGAGGGCCAACTAAAAAACTAAATGAAAAATTAACCTTAGCAAAGTTACAGGATACAAATAAAACCACACATATCACCAACAAAGCCTAGCAGACAGAGATAGAGAAATTTTAATTATAATAGCTACAAACAGTATAAAATACTTGGGAGTCTACCTGCTATGACACACAGGAACTATATGAACACAATTTAAAAACATTTCACATAAATAAAAATGTCTAAATAATTGAAAAAATATTAGTTGCTCATGGGTAGGCCAAGTCATTACAAAAAAATGATAATAGGGGTGGCTAGGTGGCACAGTGGATAGAGCACCAGCACTGGAGTCAGGAGTACCTGAGTTCAAATCCAGCCTCAGACTTAATAATTACCTAGCTGTGTGGCCTTGGGCAAGCCACTTAACCCCATTGCCTTGCAAAAAAAACCCTATAAAAAATAAATGAATAAAAAATAAAAATGACAATACTTTATAAATGAATTTACTTATTCAGTGTTTTACCAATCAAACTACCAAAGAATTATTTTATAGGGCTAAAAAAAATAACATTCATCTGGATGAACAAAATATCAAGAATATCATAGAAAGAAAAGATTACAGGAATAAAAAAAATGGGGAAAGGGCACCTAGCAGTATCAGATCTCAACTATTCCTCAAAGCTGTAATTGTCAAAACAATTTGAAATTGAGTAAGAAAAAGAGAGATTAAGCACATAATATGAAAAAAAAATAAGCACAATTACCTAGTGTTTGATAAACTCACAGATTGCAACTAAGGGAACAAAACTGGGGCTAACTGAACAAAAGTCATTGAGAAAAACTGGCAGAAACTAGGTAGAGACCAACATCTCACACCATATACCAAGATGGTCTCGAAACAAGTTTGTGTAGTTAACAAAAGGTGACGATATAAGCATAGTAGAGAAACATGGAAGAAAATGTATATGGTATAAAATTGGAATAAAGAGTAAATATTAAGGGGCGGCTAGGTGGCACAGTGGATAGAGCACCAGCCCTGGAGTCAGGAGTACCTGGGTTCAAATCCAGCTTCAGGCACTTAATTACCTAGCTGTGTGGATGTGGGCAAGCCACTTAACCCCATTTGCCTTGCAAACAAAAAACAAAAAACCAAACCTAAGAGTAAAATATTAGAAAATTTTAAAAAGAGTAAAAATAAAGCAGTATTACCAGAACCCTGACTGCTGATACCTGTGGGAGCTGGACCTCTGACCCTGTCCACCTCCTTCCATGCCGAAATCCAGGCGTCTGTGGTGCTGGATCTGAGGGGGATTCCTCTCAGCCTCTGCAGGTGCTGACCTATCATCCCCTATAAGGATGCAGAGGAAAGTGCTGAAGCAGACAAGGGTGAATCTCTAGAGAAAACTGAAGCAGGAATGTTTAAAAGTGATAAATGGAACCTCAGAATAAGGTCCTGTCATGAATACCAAGGCACTGTAGTCTGGAAATAAGAATATCAAGACTTCCTTTCCATAGGATGCCTACTGGGTCCCTACAAGGGGACATCACTGCTAACAGGAATGGCATAGAGTCACTAAATGGTCACTAAATCAAGACAATCCTACCATCCCAGGGAAAAAGTGGGCAGGCATAGAGCAAATCTACCAACAATACCACTGCATGACCAAATGACCTGTGATCCAAAGTTGAACATGGCGACTGCTATCCTGACCCCCCATAGAAGTGCTGCAGGTGTAGGTTCCAGCATCATCCTCACTCACTGAACTGATGACCAAGGAGCCATCTGGTTGCAAATGGTACCTGTGGGAGACCATATATCAAGAGACAGCCCTGAGCAATCAACAAAAAAGATTAGGGGCGGCTAGGTGGCGCAGTGGATAGAGCAACTGGCCTTGGAGTCAGGAGTACCTGAGTTCAAATCCAGCCTCAGACACTTAATAATTACCTAACCGTGTGGCCGTGGGCAAGCCACTTAACCCCATTGCCTTGAAAAATCTAAAAAAAAAAATAAAATAAAAAATAAAATAAAATAAACAAAAAAGATCAGCAAATGGCATAGAAAATTCTTAGAAACTCAGAAATGCATTTTTATATATATATATATATATATATATAATATTATATATTATCAACATATCTCATCTTTAAATACCATAATACAGACTTCTCTCATGGAAAGGGAGAGTCAAAAATTTTATCCAAATTTTCCACATTCCAGAGGCACTGAACCCCCTATCCCCTAGAGTGTGGAAGGGATAGCTGTACTAGCTATGCAACCTTAAGCAAAATACCTCAGTTTACTCAGGAGGAAAAATAATAACTTCTCTAACTTTCTCATGAGATTGTTATGAGGATTAAATGACATAACGGATATAACATTCTTTATAAACAACAAACTATATAAATAATAACATGAAGCACAATGTAAATAACAAAATTTACATTATGATTAAATATTTATAAATAATTTCCTTAATAATATCCCTGGATTCCTATTCCCTATCAGGTGAGACCCATGGGTAGATGTGCCCCAGTTTATCCCTACCTGCCTGTCCAAACCCCCAAATCCTACCTTTGAAAGGGAGCATCTTGAACTTTAAAGGATCATTTGGATTGTAGGAGAGAAGAATTACCTAGCTGATGATCCTACTGGCTTCCCATTTTTCTGCCATTTTATATCAGGGTTGACACCTGCCACACAGAAGAAACGAACCATCTGTCCCAGGGTGACCTGAACCCCAGAATATTCTTTCTTGTCCAAGACAATCCTGTAAATGGTAGGATGATAAATTGTGATTATTTGTGTACATGTTTTATCTCCTTTACTAGCTCATAAATTCCTTGAGGGCAGGGAGTTTCTCACTCATGTCTGTAACTCTCATAGTACTTAGTAAAGAAGGCTAAATGCTGAACCAATGTTGGTTGAATGATCAAGTCTATCATTTTATTATCTTTTATCCCTTAGCTGGTTAAGGATTTTCCCTCTTTCCATGGTTGGACTCCCTGTACTTTAGGTCTGTTTCTTGTAGTCAGCAAATTGTCAGGTTCTGTTTTCTAATCTGTAGGATTTTTTTTTTGAGGTTTTTGCAAGGCAGATGGGGTTAAGTGGCTTGCCCAAGGCCACACAGCTAGGTAATTATTAAGTGTCTGAGACTGGATTTGATACCAGGTGCTCCTGACTCCAGGGCCGGTGCTTTATCCACTATGCCACCTAGCTGCCCCGATCTGTAGGATTTTAAATGGTTTAATGGTAGAATTTCAGACACCTCGACAGGTTGCTGAGATATTTGGAGTCAGGTAGGCCTCCTTGTATCCCTCAAATCCCATCATAAGGCAACTGTCAAAAGGCCTCCTCTTAGAGGCATGAAGGCTAAAGAAGAATATCAACTTGTTCTGTCCGGGAAGAACAACGGGGGTGGGGGGGGTGGAAATCTTCAAAAGTTCCCTAATATGTTCTGCTGAGAAGGATAAGGACTTAAGATTATATCAACTAACACTTTAAAGAGAGTAAGATTTATCCATTTCAACAAACATTCATTATAAAGCACTTTGCTAAGTTCCCTTGATGTATTATCTTTGTATATGCTATATCCTCGAGGATTTAGGGGAGATGGTGAAGGAAGGTATTGAAAAATGAAAAGATAGAAAGTAGTGTTAGAAGGGGGATTAAAGACATAAAAAATGCTCTGCATCATTAGTAATTAGAGAAATGCACATTAAAGCAACTCTGAATCTCCACTTCATATCCAATATTGGAAAAGTTGGCAAAAAAAAAAGCATGACAAATGTTGCAAATGTGTGGAAAAACAGATACATTAATGAACTATTGACAGAGTTGTGAACTGATCCAGTTATTCTGGAAAGCAATTTGGGACTATGCTCCAAAAGTTACTAAACTATGATAAAAGTCTATATCCCAAAGACATCAAAAAAAAAACAGGAAAAAGATTCATATGTTCAAAAATATTTATATCAGTTCTTTTTGAAATATCAAAGTATTGAAAGGTAAAGAAACTCCCATCAATTGGGAAAAGCTGGAAAAGATATAGTATTTAAATGCAGTGGAATGCTATTTTGCTACAAGAAATAAAGGGGATGATTTTAAAGAAATCTGAGATTTATATGAACTGGTGCAGTGTGATATAAAACAATACAATGGCAGCAATATTATAAAGACAAAACAACTTTGAAAAACCTGGGAGCTCTGATCAACACAGTCAACTATTCCCAAAGACTCATGATGTAACCTGCTCCCCATTTTCTCATAGAAAGGTAAGGGACTCAAGAGTAAAGATTTGGACTTTTTTTTTTTGGACATGGTCAATGTGGCAATTTGGTTTGATTATATTTGTCTGTGACAGGGAGTTTATTTTTCCTTCTTTTTTTCAATGGGAGTGTGGAGGGAGGAGGGAAGTAGAAAAGGAATTTTTAAATTTAATTTTTAAAAAAATAAAAAAGGAAAGGGAGTTGGGTCGTGGGCAAACAAGCCTTCCTAACTCTACTGTAAATTTTCCTAGTGTTGGTCTTTCCCCTAGACACCCCTTTACCTGTGATCCAGTTTTACCTGTGAGAAGGAACCTGTAAATGTGGAGCTGGTTGCCCCATGTCTTCTGGAACAAATGCACTGGCCCTGACCTCCTGGTCCTGGTGAGCTGTCCCTTGATTCTTCACTGATTCCTGCTCAAAGATCCTGGACGGTTGGGTGTTGTCTTGCCTCAGGTACTGTCCCCTGTGCTCTAGCCGTGAAGAGCCCGCTGAAAGGGAAGGCCTTCCCTGGGATGTTTCCATGCGGTCCAGACCCCAATTCACCCCAGTCCTACCCCGGCCCTCATTTCTGGATGACTGGCCATGGTAAGAGGCCTCCTGGTGGTCCCCGGTGCCGCCTCCTCGGTTATAGTCAAGAGGCCCTTGCCTGGGCTGGCCGGGCCCCAAGGGTATGTATGTCTCCCTGTGGGAGGGAGATGTCCGTCCCTCCTCTGCTCCATGAGCCAGGGGTCTTGTGTCACTGTCCTCTGCTCCCTCCTGGCAGCTCCTCATGCACTCCTCCTCAGAGAGGAAGTTATTCCTGTTGCCATGGCAGCCACCATACCAAAAACGGTTGCACTTGCCCACAGTAGGAATGAAGTACCAGCGAGGGGTCCAGTCCCCACAGGAGCCGTGTGCGCTGGGCAGCAGGCACCTGACTGGGTAGGCTGTGGAGGAAGCGCAGGAAGAGGGTTGTGTCATCATGGCCACTTGTCACCTGGAGGAAGTTTCCTCCTCCGCTTCAGGTCTCAGCCAGGGATGCTCCACCCTGCCTCTCTATCAATTGTTCTGAGATGATGGACTCGAGCGGACTGAGGGGTCATGAGAGTAAGAGGATGGACCCGGAAGAGTGGAGGAAACCAGGGCCCAGATCTCCAGAGTGAGCCCCCAGTGGTGTGCTGGCAGGAAGCCATGCTGGGCAAGACCCCATTCCCCAGATTGCTGCAGTTAGGGGACCCAAATGACACAGGATTTCAAGAATCACAGCTGACACCCATAAACACACATTAGGATAAGAACTTAAGTTAATGTCAACTGAAACCTTAAAGGGTGTAGGATTTATCCAAATCAACATTTTTTTTTTAATAAAAGAACTTATTGTATGCAAGGGACCAGAGAGGTATTCAAAGAAGGCTAACAGATTGAATGATATGAAATAAATGTTCTAAGTGACTTATGAAGGCAGCTAGGTGGCACAGTGGATAGAGCACGGACCCTGGAATCAGGAGGACCTGAGTTCAAATGACTTCAGAAGCTTAGTAATTACCTTAGCTCTATGACTTTGAGCAAGTCACTTAACCCCATTCCCTTAAATAAATTTTTAAAAAGTAATTATTTAAATTTAAGTGACTTATGAATGAAGAAACGCAAAGTGAAGCAACTGAGGCTCTTCCTCACACCCATTAGATTGGCAAAGTTGGAAAAAAATGATAAATGAGGGGAAATGGAAGGTTAATTATGATGACATAATGGCTAGGGAGTGAGGAAGACCAGAGTTCAAATCCATCCACTTGCTAGTTGTATGACCCAGGGAAAGTCATTTAACTTCTGTTTGCCTCAGTTTCCTTAACTATGAAATTGAGGTAATAATAGCACCCACCTCCCAGGATCATTGTGAGGAGGCAGCTAATGGATAGAACCACCAGCTCTGGAGTCTGGAAGACCTGAGTTCAAATGAAGCCTCAGACCCTTATTAGCTGTGGGACCCAGAGTAAATCACTTAAGTCCAATTGCCTAGGGAAAAAAAAAATCACTTCCTCCAGTGCTTTCCTTCCTTTCCCTTTGAAGTGGGTGGCACTGCCTAGAGGGCAGGGTAGCTTACGGTGGTTGGGCCTGCCCTGGCAGCCTTCCCCCTGGGGCCCTGCACTGGAAGCCACATTGTCATAGCAACAGCCATACTGGGATCCTCGGCACTCCTCGGAGGGGTCTCGCTGAGGCTCAGCTTGCTCGGCCTAAGGTGGGGAAGAGGTGATTTCAGAGGAAGCAATGGTGGGACACTCATACCAGGCTCCCAGACAGTTTGGGGGGAAAGGGCAGGATGGAAGAAAGGGTCTCCGAGCCCAGCTTTCAGGGTTTCTATTTCCAGGCTCATACCCCTTATACCACCTCGCCCTGGCAAGGAGAGTCAGGAAAGCAGCAGGAGGAGACCCTCTCCCCACCCCCCTCCTCATCCCCGGGTGCACCCACAGTCCAGGCCCATCCCAATCCTTCTTAGCCTGGAAGACTGGAGGGAAGAAGCAGGGATGTAAGAAAGTTCCAAAGGATGCTCAAGAAGGCAGGCGAAGATAAAGGGCAACTGGGCCAGTTCTGAATGAACAGTATACCCACCCCTGGCTCAGAGGATCAAGTTACTTGCCATAGAGGAGGCTGCTCTGGGCCCGTGTCTGTTCCCCGACGACAAGGGGCAGCCTTCCAGGTTGGGGCCCAGTGCTGCTGAGACCCCATCATGGCAGCATCCGTACCTGTGGAGAGCTCTCACTGAGTCTTGTCTTCTCCCTGCCAGACCATTCCCTCTGCTTCTCCCTTCTGCCCCCCCGCTTCTGCTTTCCTCCTTTCTATTGAGCCAGAGGGTCCAGACATCACAGAGGGACCAAGGAGCTCTGGTCCTGGGAAGTGTGGGGCCATGAGTCTTTAGCAGTGACTTGCCCAAAATCACACAATTATAATTAGAAATGGAACTTGAAACGAGGGCTCCCTTATCTTCTCTGCCCACTTTACTACACTGTGGTCTATAGTAGCAGGGGCTGATGAAGTTTTCGAAGATAAAGGGTAAAAAAAGGATCTCCTTATTAACAAAGCACCCATTCCAAGGAATTCCCCTTAAAGAATAAGTGATCATGCCCTTTTCATCTGTCACATTGGATACACCCTTTATTTTATGAGTCTTATGAGCACATGCCAGACTTTTATCAGGCAGCTAGATGACCCATGGCAGAGAATGCTAGACTTGGAGCAGGAAAGACCTGAGTTCAAATCTCACCTCTGATATTTACTAGCTATGTGACTCTGGATAAGTTACTTCACCTCTGTCTACCTCAGTTTCCTTATCTGTAAAATGTACATAATAATAATAATAACAACAATAATAATAAAAGCATCTAAGGTTCCAGGGTTGTTGTGAGGATCAAATGAGATAATATTTTTTAAATGAGATAATATTTGTCAAGTATTTTACAAAACTAAAAATACTATGTGAATGTGAGCTATTAATTACTATTATTTACCAGTTCTCATTAACTACTCCCAAATTAAGAGTGCTTATAGTCAGGACATAGTAAAAATTTATCATTAATAAGCACAAAGGAATTGGACTATAACTAGGCTCTTGGAAAGTACAGTGGATAGAGGGTCTGTAGATTTGGGGGGAAGAGACAGAGTAGGTCTGTAGATTTGGCATCAAAGGACTTGGGTTTGAACCCAAGCTCTCCTCCCTGCTATTTTCTTCGGCAGGGCCTCAGTTTCCACATCTGTAAAATGAGGGGCCTGGACAAGAGTTCCACTAAGGTTCCTTACAGCTTTTTTTTTTTAGGTTTTTGCAAGGCAAACAGAGTTAAGTGGCTTGCCCAAGGCCACACAGCTAGGTAATTATTAAGTGTCTGAGACCAGACCTGAACCCAGGTACTCCTGACTCCAGGGCTGGTGCTTTATCCACTACACCACCTAGCCGCCCCTCCTTCCAGCTTTAAATCCTATCTATGATCTATGAGTCCTCATGAAACCCTGGTTTCTCATTTTCCTTGGAAACAAGGACCACCATGATTATTAATGAGTATGAGAAAAAATATGGGAGCTCACAAATTTTTTTTTTATTTTTGCATTCTCTCTACATGGCTGGTGTGAGTAGGATTCTAGAGAAAGGTTATCAGATCCTGCCTGTGGCATCCAAGGAGGTAGCATTAGAAATCTGGAGCTGAGGTGGGGAACAGATAGGTGGCACGGTCGATAAAGCACCAGCTCTGGCATCAGGAGGACCTAAGTTCAAATCTGATCTTGGACACTTTATAGCTATATGAACCTGGCAAATTGCTTATCCCTGATATGAGAAAGGGGGGGGGGTAGAGATTTGGAACTAGAAAATATATTGGAGTTCATTCCTTTAATTTTTTTGTTTTTGTTTTTTTAGGTTTTTTTTGCAAGGCAAACAGGGTTAAGTGGCTTGCCCAAGGCCACACAGCTAGGTAATTATTAAGTGTGTGAGACCAGATTTGAACCCAGGTACTCCTGACTCCAAGGCCAGTGCTTTTATCCACTACGCCACCTAGCTGCCCCTTCATTCTTTTGATTTTTATAGATGAGGAACCTGAGGTCCAAAGAGGAAAAGTAACTTGCCCAAGGTTACCCAACTAGTCAGTGAGTTGGGATTCAAATTCCAGAGTTGGGATTCAAAATCAGATCTTCTGACTCCTTTCATGGTACCCTACTGTCTCTCCTGTCCCACAGATTATGGATCTCAGAAATTTGTCTTTTCTATGCCCCCTTAATGGTAGTCCCTTTCCTTTGTTGATTATGTCCAACTTATCCATCATACAGTTTGTTTGTATATAATTGTTCGTTTGTTGTCTCCCTGTTAGACTGGGGGTTCCATGAGAGCAAGGACAGTCCTTTGCCTTCTTTTGTATCTCCCAGCACTTAGCACAGAGTCTGAATCATAGCAGGTCCTTAATCTAATTTTTATTGACAGACCAACTGCTTTCTGATACCTTGATCATAGAGAATGCTTTAATATCTATTATTTCAGGTCACTGTGACAACAACCAAAGAAACCCCAAACAGAGTTGAGTCAGACAGAGAAGGTATCACACTCTTTAAGTTACAAAAGAATAAGCTGAGACTCGAGAAAGGGGAAGTGATTCATCTAAATTACAATGAATGGTAAGATCGCTTGATTCTCAGCCAGGTTTTCTTTCCACTAAACATACAACAGCCCCGCTGCTACCCTCCCTGTCCTCAGACTAATCAGAATTCCTTGAGTAGATTCTTTACCTGGTGAGAGGGGAAGGATCATCTCCATCTCTTACCTGCTCTGCTGACATGAGATCCTGGGACAGCCGTAACCTAAGGGGCCAGCTGCCACCGTATGGCCATCTGGGCAGCACCCATGGACACTATAACTGCAGTCCTGAGACTGGGACCTCACCACATGGTCCTCCTGGTGGTGGTGCTGCTGAGATCTGGAGGGACTCCAGTCAGACTGTTGAGGCAATAGGTTAGAGCCCCTGTCTCCTTCAGGGGATTGTTCAAATGTGGGATGGTTCCTGTGTATCCACCATTCCTCCCTGGTACCTAGAGAACAGAGGAAACAGGTTCTAATGTCCGCAGCTCCTCCTATGCTCCCACCTTGCCTCCCCTCTGACCCACCCTGCCAGATGCTAGATACTTTCAGGAAACTTTTCCCAGCTCCAGATACATCCACTCCCCAAACCTCTCTATGTGGATAGCTGGCACCAAGAGCCAGCCTTGCCATCATACCTATCCTGTCTCTTCCCCCAAATTTTAGAGAAGTGAGGGGCAGAAGAGAAGGAAACTTAAGAGAGAAGGGGGATGTATTTACTCCCAAACCTTGGGAAGGGGTTTCTAGAGGATCCAAGTGGGCCAACAGGTCCTGGCGACTGGTGTCATAGCCATGGACATCCTGCATGCTGGGAACCTCTGCAGGATGAACACAGAAAGGGATAGAGGAGCAAAGTGGAAGAGCCAAGGGTAAATCTCAGAAAAATCACCAAATTGTGTCCTTCTCAGAAGGGCAGCAAAATCACCAGGCAGATCACTACCACCTGCTTCAGTCAGCATTTGAAAAAAAAAAAAGACAACTTAGAAGTGAAAGGAAAATAAAACAATTTTAGCCTCTATTTCCATATGATCTACAACAGTGATGTCAAATTCAAATAGAAAGGGGGACTATGCAGCCACTAAACCCTATATATGGATATATACTGACTTCAAAAACCACATATTAACATGATCTATGTTCTCTTGTATATTTATTTAGATTTTGTTGCATATTCCCCAATTATCTTTTAACCTGAACTGCCCACATATTTTTGACATTCCATCCTACACTATGCATTGGTTCAGAGGGAAATTTTTCCATCTGTGGCTTTAAGCTAGAAGTATCAAAAGAGTAGGAATTATGTCTTAGTTTTAATCTAACTTTTTATTCTATCTAGCAAGTAACAGCACAAAAACCTTGAAAGGTGGCAGGTTTTAGATACTTTAGATACTACCTTCTTCAAATCTTCAGTTCCTCTCTTTCACTCTTTCCATTTTAGAACCCCTACTCCTCCTTAGAGCAGCCTGAGAAATAGTTCCCTTTTAGGTTCTGAAATGGGGCCGTGAAGGGAGATGCCCTTCACAATTGATAATGATCCAGGCTGATTTTGACATTTGACATAACAAGAAATAAAAATACCACCCTTGTTCAGGTAGTATTGATTCTTCCATCACCTCACCCTTAAGCTATTATTACAACCTCCCAATTTGTTTCTCTGCTGCCTTTCTTTCCCTCTTACAAATCATTCTGTGTGCTGTTGGAACTCTTTTCCCCAACCATCTCCATCTCACTGCTCCCCATCACAGGGCAGCAGCCTCCACATAGTCCGGCTGCTTTCTCCTCATTCCACAAGCACAAAGGTCATTCCTGAATCTCTGCCTTTGGTCGTTGTGACCTTCTTTCTCATTCATAAAAGGAGAGGACAAACTGGGAAAGGGAATAATTCTAGTCTCATCTCAGCTCATCAAACCTTTCTTTGCCACCCCAGTGTTTGAATTTCTACAGCATTGAGAATCTGTAGCAGCAAAAAATAAATTTTAATTGTACTAAGGAGAGGTCCTTATCCCTTAAGGTGCCTGAGCCAATTAGGTTGTGATAGTTGGGAGAAGCCCCCAAGTCATCATTTTCCAGGGGGGGATTATGCACTTGTAGGGAAGAGAAAGACGGATTCTATTTGTGGAGTTGAGCATTGTGGGAAAGGAGTTTTGTACAAGTCCAAGCCACCCCCTGGTATAGGGATGGGTCAAACAGTTGTCCAAAAAGCCTTCCTGCAAGTGGCCAAAAATAAACTGAGGAAGGAGAGGGATAAAGATGACCTACTCTGGGCTGGCTAGGCTCAGTGGGGAAGAATGGAACAAGGAAGATTACACAGCTGAATGTTAAATGTTTGTCTGTCTTTACATGGGATGATTTCTCTTTCCCATAGGCTAAATCTTCCAAGGGATTGTTTCATGACTTTCCCCACCATTGATTTGGAGAACAGATTTGAATTGTGTGTATATGTGTGTGTGTGTGTGTGTGTGTGTGTGTGTGTGTGTGTGTGTGTGTGTGTGTGTGTGTGTGTGTGTGTGTGTGTGTGTGTGTGTGTGTGTGTGTGTGTGTGTGTGTGTGTAGTGTGTTTTCTCAATTTCTTTGCTAATAAAATTATTTTAGGGGCAGCTAGGTGGCGCAGTGGATAGAGCACCGGCCCTGGAGTCAGGAGTACCTGAGTTCAAATTCGATCTCAGACACTTAATAATTACCTAGGTATGTGACCTTGGGCAAACCACTTAACCCCATTGCCTTGGAAAAAAAAACCTTAAAAAAAAGGAAAAAAAAACAAAAGGAAATTATTTTAACTCTAATTGAATATTTTATTTTTTTAAGTAATTTTTAAAAGCTCTGCTAGCTTGTTACAAGTCCTGTATCATAGGATCTTAGATCTAGTATTCACTTTGACAGCACATATACTAAAATTGAAATGATACAGAGAAGATTACCATGGCCTTTGTGCAAGGATGACACAAATTCATGAAGGATCATAGATTTAAATCTGAAAGGAGAGCCAACCTTTCTAATTCTAGATGAGGACAATGACTTGCTCAGGGTTACATGGTGGGGACTGGTGTAGGGAAGGGAGAAGGGGGTTCAAACTTGAGCTTTCTTGACTCCAAGTCCAGTGCTCTAGCTACTAAATAATCTCATCTGATTTTAAAGACCCCTAGTTGCTCTAGACAGGAGGCATAAGCTGGATGAGATACGCTTATTCCAAATTTTCCAGTTGAACTCAGTAATCTTAGTGGTATCAAATGGTGATACCAGTGGAATCAAATTCAAATAGAAATGGGGGGGGGATCAGGTGGTCAGAAGCACTAATCTATACAAAAAGATGCATGCAGGTAGTATATTGAATTAGTTTTAAAATGTGACATTTTTTGCTTTTTTTATTTATTTTTGTTATTTCCCATTTACATTTTAATCTGGTTCCTCCACACTGGGAAGTTTTGTAAGCTTCATGTTTGACACATTTGCTCCTGAGAATAGTGAAAAAGCTAGCTGTGATTAAATACCCTCTTGAATGTCTTTAGCTTTTTTTTCACTTTTGTTAGACTTAGTTCTAAAACTAGTTTATAAGTTCCTTGAGAACCAGAATCATTAAGTTGTCCTTCTTGTTGATTTGTTAACGGATTGAAAACTAAAGGTGGAAAAAAAAAGGAAAAAGCAAGACTTTTTTACCTGCTACCTCTCTTTTCCAATGTCCCTTCAGTCTAGTCTTTCTATGCCTTCTGTTGATCCCCAGAAAGAGCCCCTGACCCAGAGAAGCCCCAAGCCCCCAGGGGATGCTCTATTCCTCTTCTTCCCTCTCCTTATTTCTTACCTTGGGGCAGGTGGCAGGACTGTGTGTTACAAGCCTCCTCTTCCTCTGGCATCTGGGGCTGGTGAGCTTGGCAGAGGTCAGAGCTATAGACAATGAATTCCCTGTCGGCACAAATGACTTGCCGTTTCCGGATGCCTGAATCACAACTCTTAGAGCACTGAGAACCACCAGGAGAAAGAAAGAAAAATGTTTAAATGAAAAGATGCAATCATGTACATACCCCCACAAAGACACATGAAAGTTCAGAGATGCTTGTGCATATACCCAGAAAGACACATGCTGAGCCAGAGATATGTTTACCTATAGGTAGAACCAGAGATGAGAACATACATTGTCATTCACAAGGATACACAGAGCCAGAAATGAGATATATACCTGCAAACACATCACAAAAACATGCCCTAAACAAAAAAAATTCCTATTTCCAACTTCCACAGGAGAAAGACATGAAAGAAAGAGCAAAAGAAGAGAAAAGGTCTTAGACTACAATAGAAAGAGAAGAAAATCATGTAGATGACTTACAGGGGTTTGGAATACCAGAATAGGTCAAGGGGTTGAATTTGGGGATGGGGGAAAGAAATTAAGGAAAATTTGAAGAACAATCTTCAGACCTAAATACTGGTCTAGATTCTGAAACCTACAATTTTCAGGAAAGCAGAATAAATGACCATTAAAGAGGATATAAGATAATTAAGGAGGATCAAGGAATGTTAGGGAACAGAAACTGAAAAGGCATGCTCTAAAAGGACAGAGAGAAGGTGGTTGGCAAGGCAAGGCAAGGCAAGTGAGAAAAAATAAGTGAAACAAATGGTGGGCTAAGTGTCGAGTGATAATTTAATCCACCAAAAGGTAAAGGATTAAGAAGAAAGTATACACTGGATCTGATTCTAACAAGGAAGAACTGGTTGCTAGTTTGGAAATGAAGAAAGTAACTATTCCAATCCAGACCCTATGGTAGAGGGGAGGAAATCTGGGCATAGTTTGGCATATACCCCAGATTTCAGAAAAGTAGATTTCAGAGGGGTTCAATAAAAAAATTGTTAGGCTCTTATAGAGTAAAATGTTTCAACTTGCCATAAGGAATGAAAATACTAAAGATTGAAATTCCAAAGACGCAAAAGGAAATTATTCCAATAGGGGTGGAGAGGAAAGGATTTTGTTTTTCAAAAGACCAATGTAGGTAGACAGGGAATTCACCAATCATTTCTTTAGATAGATAGATAGATAGATAGATAGATAGATAGATAGATAGATAGATAGATAGATAAATGAACAAACAAATAAATGAATAAACAAATAAATGAATTGAATGAATGAATGAATAAATAAATAAATGAAAGAAGAAAGCAAGGCCAGATAACTGAAGAGGACTATAAAGTGATGGTCAAGTATGTAAAATGAAAGCTCAGAATAACTTGAAGATGGCTAGAGAAGTTAAGGGCAACAAAAATGGAGTTATTGTTGTGGTTGTTCTTTTTAACTATATTGAGAGAAAGAAGATCAAAGAAGAGAAGGGAACCTTTGCCAGGCACTGTGCAAAGAGCTTTACAAATATTATCTCAGTTGATCCTTATAACAACCCTGGAAGATAGGTGTTATATAATCCTCATTTTTCAAGATGAAGTAAATTGAGACTGACATGCCCAGGTCACCCCCCAGCTCCTCTTTAGAATAAGCCCATCTCTTGTTAAAATATTCATCCTCTCATTATTTGTTAACAATTCATTTGATTTCTATCCATCAGGGACAACCCCTTTTCCAAAAGTATTTAAACATTCAAGTGGTCTCCACACAGGGTCTTTAGTTTCTGAGAGAACCATTAAACCTCAATTTACTGATTATCTACTAGTTTAATTAATAAACTGATTATTAATTATCTAAAGTGTATGTCTCCTGGACCTTTAATTCATCTCAGAGGAAACGATATGTTCACATATTATATTCAAGCTTCAATTATATATTTTTATATATATATTAGAAATATATATATATATATATATATATAAGTATTTTATATATACCATATTTTCCCATGTATAAAATGTGCCCTTTTTTGAAAAATTTGGAGTCTAAAAACTGGGAGCATCTTATGTGGTAGTTGTCGATTTTTTTACTTTCATTTTCCACCTTTTCCTGCTTGTTGTATTTGAGCTCATTGTTTCACATTTGTTACTGGTATGTTATGTTTTGCCACGTTCTGCCCAGATGTGGCTCAGAAAAGATTTTTGACCAATGCTGAATTCAAGTTCAAAGTGATCCAGTTGGCAAAAGTTAATGGAATCATGCTGCTGAACCTCAGTTTGATCCCCCTCCAACTGAGAAAAGAATCCAAGACTGGCTACGGGAAGAATAAACTCGACTGAAAAATGCCCCAGAAGAAGAAGGCCATGAGAGGTAAAGCAGCCAAATGGTCTGAGTTAGATAGGGAAGTGAAGAGATGGATCGAAGGAGCAAAAGGCCCAGTGGAATTCCTGTGTCCACAAAGATGGTTCAGCAGGAAGCCAGAACTGATGATGAACAAGAAGTGACTGATTTCAAAGGAGGACACAAGTGATGCTTCAGGTTCATGAAACAGAATGGATTGAGCATGTGTGTCCAAGCACCAGACTTGCCCCTGAAAGCTTGAAATTCATGATGAATAAAACTTGAGATCAATAACTTTATGTAATATTTTTTCAAATTTCAGTCCCCAAAATTAAGATGCATCTTATACATGGGGAAATGCAGTATATGTTATATAATATATACTATATACTATATACAAGATACAGACAAGTACAAGGTAATTTGACCAGGAGGATGCATTCAGATATGATGGTTGGAGGCATCAGGCATGAGGGATTCTAAGAAGGAATTTGCACTTGAGGCCAGGGAGCTGATCCATGCAAAATCAGAGAGATTCAGATATTCTGTAAGTGCTCCCAGGCATACCATTTAGAGATGTTTGTCAAGCACCAGGTGCATTAGAGAACAAGTCACCCAGATGCTGGACTGAGAATATGAGCATGGTCAGATACTCACCAGCCCCCAGGCACCAATGTGCCAACTAAGCTCCTGAAGAGGGCAGTTCTCTCCTACACAGGCCTCTGTCAGGGGAGGTTTGTCCACAGAAGAGCAGGCAAACTCTTGGAGAGGAGCGCCTTCATCACCCCAACAGGTGACAGTCCGGCTCCGGACACCTGGGCCACAGCTAGCAGAGCACTAGAGGGGAACCCAATCAGAATCATATGCCTCTCATTCCCCTTACGGGGTGCCTTGCCTAGGAGCAGTAGTCCTGGTTTATATTGATAATAACAACATCTACATGGCACTTATTTTTTGTCAGGCACTGTTAGACACTTTGCAATTATGACTTCATTTTATTCTTGCAACAACTCTGAGAGCTATTTTATCTTCATTTTATAAATAGGAAACATTACTGTCTAATAATTATCTTACAACTATTTGTTGTTGTTCAGTCATTCCAATTGTATCCACCTCTTCATGATTCCATTTGGAGTTTTCTTGGCATTTTTGCCATTTCCTTCTCCAGTCACACAGTTGGTAAGTGTCTGAAGTCAAATTTGAACTTAAGTCTTTCTGACTCAAGGTCCATGACTCTATCTTTTGTGTCATTAATGAGTGAGGTCAAGTCATATATCCCAAATGACATCTGGACAGCTTGGAAGCCTTAGAGATAATCAGAACTAACAAAATCATACAAACTCTGCTACATCACCATCAATTATTAATCTTAGAGCCTGAAAGAATCTTAACCCCCATTCGTTTTATCCATCTGGGCTTATGGATAAGAGCACTGGACTTGGAATCAGGAAGACTCATCTTCCTGAGTTCAAATTTGACCTCAGTCACTGAATTAGCTGTGTGACCTTGGGCAAGTCACTTAATCCTCTTTGCCTCAGTTTCCTTATCTGGAAAATGATTTGGAGAAGGATATGGCAAACCACCACAGTATCTCTGCCAAGAAAATCCCAAATAGGTTATGAAGATATGAATATGACTAAAACCACACAACAACAAAGACCCAAACAGGAACAGTGAATTTCCCAAGATCAAACAGCTAGTTGGAATTTTAGTAATCTGTTATCAACTTTCAGACAGGTATCACTACCACCCACCCTCCTCCAATTTTATATTTTTATATATTGGGTGCTGAGCACAGTGACTTGATGGCCCTGAAAATCCTTTATTGCCCTGATCTACCCAAGACTGAGGTTGTTTTACAGAGCTGGAGCCGGCTCTCTTCCCACCCAGAGGTTTACGACAATCTGCCTCTTCACCTGAACACACCAAGGCAGGAAAGTCATAAAGGACTCTCTGCTAGTGACTGTTCCAGCTCAGTAGCCAATCATTTCTTCCATGTCAGGAGCTGACAAAAAGCAGTAATAGAATACCTACACATGGACCAAAGGCCGCTCATGCTCAAAGGAGAGAACATATCTCATAAGGACCAAGCTCTTCTCAGCCATCTGTGTAATGGGGCATTCTTGCCAGTTTTATGGAAATTATCCAGGCACCAAGTGGTCAGTCCCTTGGTACACTGCCTCCCCCCAACCACATGGTCAAATCTTCACTATACAAGAATGCATGGCCAGGTGGTGCAGTGGATAGAGCACCTGCCCTGGAGTCAGGAGTACCTGAGTTCAAATCTGGCCTCAGACACTTAATAATTACCTAGCTGTGTGGCCTTGGGCAAGGAATGCATGGCTAAGAGCACACACACACACACACACACACACACACACACACACAAAACCAAACAAAATACTCTGCATTTTTGTCTCCTCCAGAACCGACCAAGCCTCTCATCCCATCTCTATGTATCCTCTTTTTTGCACACTGCAGACCCTGCTCTTCAAGGGCCCCTCTCTGATGGACTCACCTCTCCCCAGGGTCCTGAGCTCCATGCTGCACACCTGTGCAGGTGGCAGGACCGTGTGTTTGGGGGCCTCCCCGGCAGGGCTGCACACAATGCTTCATCTGCTGCCTCCTCTGTACCCTCCCCATCAGATACAACGCAGTAGACGTGGCGAGACTGGGAACCTCCTCCGCAAGGAGCTGAGCAGGCACCCCATGGCCCAGCTCTCCATCTGCAAGAGGAGAAGAAAGTTAGACCACATCTGGGTTCTGATGCCAGAGAAGCATCAAGCACTTAGCTCTTTCCCTCAATCACTCTGCCTCCTCGCACTCCTGCCCATCTGCCTAAACAGAAGGCTGCCACTCATCTACTAAGGCTATTCATTCATTTTTTTGGGGGGGTGAGGGGTTTGCAAGGGAATGGGAGTTAAGTGACTTGTCCAACCAAGGTCACACAGCTAGGTAATTATTTATAGTCTGAAGCTATATTTGAACTCAGGTCCTCTTGTCTCCAGGACCAGTGCTCCGTCCATTGCCCCTACTTATTCATTTTCAGTGAAAATCATTTCTAAATGGCATGACAAAGGAAAGCACCAGGTGAAAAGGAAGGATATCCTGGATTCCAGTTTTGGTGCCGTCACTAATTTACTCTGTGATTTTGAACATGTCACTGAACCTCTATGTAAAATGATAATCAAAGTAATGACAAATGTAATAAATAAATAATTTATTTTATATTATATAATTTTATAATTATATGTAATAAATAATAAATATAGTAACAAAAGCAATAATAACAACACAGCTCCTTATTTTATAGCTACTATGGGGATCAAATGAAAATATGATTATTTATTAATATTTGAAAAGTTATTTTCCTAAAGTACAGGGTCATCTCATCCCCCTACACAAAGGGCCAAATATAAACTACTGTTTGGCTTTTTAAACTCTTCACAAAAATGGTCTCGTTCCTATTTTTCCAATGTTCTTAGCACATTACAGTCATCTCTCCACATCATGACTTTCCCCATTGCTATTTCAATATATCATGGGCTGGCAAAAGAAATTAAATGAGAATTTGGGGAGAGTTTTATGGAAGCCATAGATGACACATGATGACCAGCAGACAAGACAGAAAAAGTTTAGAAACTCAGAAATGTATAAAATACACGTATTGTATTATATAACATTAACTTGCTTTATCTTTTTTTTTTTTTAGGTTTTTGCAAGGCAATGGGATTAAGTGGCTTATCCAAGCCACATAGTTAATTATTAAGTGTCAGAAGCCAGATTTGAACTCATGTACTCTTGACTCCAGGGCTGGTGCTCTATCCACTGCACCACCTAGCCACCCTGCTTTATCTTTTAATACAATAATAATTCAGACTGCTTCTCTGATATGAAGGAAGGGCCAAAAAATTTTACATGGATTTTTCAAAACCCCAAGATGTAGAAGGGATAATTGTATTCTTTCCCCTTTTAATTCTTTTTAAAGTTTTTTTTCTTTTATTTCAGGCAATAGGTTTAAGTGACTTGCCCAAAGCCACACACAGCTAGGCAATTATTAAGTGTCTGAGACCGGATTTGAACTCAGGTCCTCCTGACTCCAGGGCCAGTGCTCTATCCTGTGCCACCTAGCTGCCCCTTCCCTCTTAATTCTAATGTATGCTCTTTCTTTTAATTATTTCCTATTTACTCTCTATATAGCTTGTTTGTATACATTTGTTCTATTGTTATCTCTCCTAACTAACTTTTATTTATCACTCTAAGGTTTGTCAAGCACTTTGCTATATATTAACTCATTTGATCCTCATAACAACCCTGTTATTACCATTAATCAATAAAAATTAAATTATTATCCCATTTTATGGATGAGGAAAATGAGGCACAAAAGGGTTAAGGGAATTGTGCTGGGTCACACAGCTAATGACAGAGGCAAATTCGAATCCAGCTCCTCTAGACTCCAAGTTCAGTACTCTTCATCATATATCCAGATTCTACACCAGATTTGGTGATCATGTTTTACCTCGAGGAATCAGTTTCTTCTTTTGTGCAAAATAAGGGGTTTGAGATACAATCTGAATCTATAAGGTATTGTTATTCAGCTCAATGTATCACCTTCTCTCTCATAGGTCCTTGACCTTGCTCCCATCTCTCCCCCCACCCAGAGCCCCTGTGACTAAATTTTAAAACTGGTATTTCCCCATAAGACAAAACTCACCCTTCCTTCATATCAGAGAAGTAGTCTGAATTATTGTTGTATTAAAAGATAAAGGTATGAAGGACTTGGACAGCTTGAAATGGGAAAGATACTCCAGATTTCCAGACCCCACGGTGGCCATGCAAAGCTCCAGTGCCCACCACCTTCCCCATCAAAGGGGCAGAGAGCAAGAAAAGCCCCAACACCAGCCCAAGACCCCTGACCAGCTGAGAGATGCTCCCACCATTGCAGGCTTTAACATTTCCACAGACTATGGCTAGGCTGACAGAGAGAGGGTACTCCCAGATGCCCACCCTTGCCCTCGGTTACCTTTTCCCACACATGCCTCGGGTTCGGCCATGGCTCCACACTCCCGGCGGGTGGAGGTATGAAATCCTTTGTGCACAGAACAAAGGTGTTTGCAAGAACCAACAAGAGCATTTCTCCTTCTGAGATCATGGAAGAAAGGGCCATGAAACCAGGCACCTATCTTCCCTGGAGGCTCCCCAGGTTAGTTTCTGGCTAGTGGTTCCATGGGGCTTCACAAGAAGTTAGGAGACCTCAGAAACACAAACTCTTCTATCCATCCACATCCCCACCACAGGATACCCTAACTGTGGCTAAAAGGATGTCAACCAAAGCCTTCCAGAGCTCAAAGGAAAAGATGGAAATCACTATATTCCCCAAATAAGCTCCCAGGGTCCTTAGGCACTCCAGGTCCAGACTGGCCCTTTTCTTTTCTTTTATTTATTTAAGGTACTGGGGTTTAAGAGTGACTTGCCAAGGTCACACAGCTAGGCAATTAAGTGTCTGAGGCCGGAATTGAACTCAGGGCCTCTGGATCCCAGGGCCAGTACTCTATCCACTGAGCCACCTAGCTGCCCCCACCCCCAGACTGGTCCTTTTCTAAGGCATGAAAGTATTTATTCCTCTTCTGTTACCACTTAAGTTTAATGTAGTAGGTGAAGGAGTGGAATGAAGAAGGTAAAAATCACAAGTCTTTACGTAATTCCAGGTCCCTTGTCTAGAGGGGGACTCCTTGGGGAGAACACCTCAGACCTACTCTCTGAATAATTTGGGTCTTGGGTGGCTAAGGACCCTGGAAGCTTATTTTGATAGTATGGTGGTTTGTGTCTCATATGGTTACCTTTAAGCCCTAGAAGACCCCAGTTGGCTTCCCTCTAGAGTATCCCCCCTTGACTGAGGTCTTCCTCAGTAGCTCTAGATTCTGGTCTATTCTCCTGCTCTGCATCATCTCCCCATGCCAGTAGAAAGACAGTGACAGGAGATAGTTATATCAAGAGGTTGGAATGCAAGGATGCTCTTGCTATCTTGCTTTTTTCTCGAGTCCCTTCTGTCTACTCTGTATATATCTTCTATCTGCCTAATTGTTTACATGTTGTCTTCTCCATTAGAATGTAAGCTCCAGGGTAGGAACTGTTTTGCCTTTCTTTTTGTCTCAGAACATACTTAATAAATGCTTGCTGACCAATGGTTCAATTTCAGGATGCCAGAAAAAGGATTCCTTTCCTTACACTCCTCCTTGGTCTTTATCATGGCAGAGCATCTCAATATTTCACCCTGGGAAATATTTGTTAGATGCTCTGTTCTTACTCCCAGATTCCTATCTTGTCCCTTTCTCAAGTCCTGAACCCCAAGAGGCTATCTATCCTAGAGAAGGAACTAACACTATTATTGTGTGGCCCAAATTCTCTGTCTTAGGGTTCTGCTGAAGGACAAAGGTAGAGAAGGGAGGAAGGTTCCAATAAAGGTAGGAGAGTCAGAGCTCACCGCTTGGTCTGTGGGCAAGCCTGAAGGTTGCAGGTACGATTGTCAGATGGCTGGGGCTTATGCCGACACATATGATCAGGGTAAACCTCATTGTCGATAGTGCAGAATACCAGGCGTGTCTGATAACCTATCAAGAAGAGATGCCCAGGTGAGCCGAGCAGAGCCTTGGAGGCCTGTGTCCCCAGGGGAGCTGTTGAATACGGCCTGGGTCTATGAACCTTCACTCTTTCTTGTGGCTCTTCCTTAGACTCCATCTCCCTATACCTTGGAACCACCTCTCTCCTCTTGATCATTCTTATCTCAGGTGACCTCTCCCCAATTCGTCCCTCCTCACCTCCTCCACACTCTGCACTGCAGTCACTCCAGGAGCCATGATTCCAACTGAAGCCAGTGTCCAGGGCCTGGTGGGGCAGGTAGTACTCATACTGCACCCCTGGGTTAGGCTCTTGACTGATGAGCTGAAATAGAGAAAAGAAATCCCCTATGTCCAAACCAGTGAAGAAGACACTGAATTCCCATTTTTTTCTATTTCCTAGGGTGGCACTCTGTCTCCGTCTCTGTCTGTCTCTGTCTCTGTCTCTCGTCTGTCTCTCTGTCTCTCTCCCTCTCTGTCTCTGTGTGTGTGTGTATGTGTGTGTGTCCAGTCTCTCTCTTTCTCTCTGTCTCTCTTTTTGTCTGTCTTTCTATCACTCTGTTTTGTTGTAAAAATCATCATAATGGGTTACATTTATAAAAGGCTTCTGAGTTTACAAGGAACTTCTCATTCTCTCATTTGAGTCCCATAACAAAATGAGGAGATGAATCCTACAAGATTTGTGACCCTCATTCCGCAGATAAGGAACTCCCAAACCCAAATGATTTGCCCATAATTGCCAGCAAGTTTCAGAGGCAGAGCTCAAACCCAATCAGTGTTCCAGTATCCTTCCCTGCGTTGCTTCTGTCCATGCAGCTGGAGAAGAGAATGGACCTGAGAAATGGACTGGTGCAATATACCTGAGAGTCAGGATATCTGGTTGAAATTCTGCTCTAGGTCTACTTCTGGGACCCTTCTAGTCCCACCTTCTCTACTCTTTCTGTTTTGCTCTCCCTCTTTCCTCCCCTCTCCCTTTTGACATAGAGGTCAGGGGGTCAATTCTTGCAACAAGGTCTCCTAGATCAAGGAAATTTTTTTGTGTCTGGTGAAGCCCATAGACACTTTCTCATAATAATTTTTAATGCATAGGAATACAAAGAACACAATTATAGTGAAATACAATTATTAAAATGTCTTTTAAAACCAAGCTTGGGTTAAGGATCTCTGCCCAGGTGAACATGACTGCTTCCCCAGGACATATCCCAAGGGATGAATGTATGCTCCCATGTGAACCCCTGTTGTCACAGCAAACCCTAATGAAGCCCTCCCCATTCTCAGAGTAGACATTAGCCTCTTTACAAACCAAGCATTATTTATACTTCAGTAGATTATAGGTAAGTGGCAGAGAGAACCAGTTATTTCCAGAGACTCCACTTACCTCGATGATCAGGGGCTCAGTAGTGGGCCCCCTGGCTTGTAGGCGTTCAGGAGCCAGGTCCCCCTCAGAACCTCGTTCATACTGAAGGATGGTGCTGGCCACTGGCAGGGCTCGGCCAAACTCAATTGTCCAGTGGCCATTCAGGTAGTATTCTCCTCGTACATTCTTCACTGCTGTGGGGCGAGGAGAGGAAATAAGAAAGATGAAAAAGGAAATGTCCAGAAAAGTTCCATGCAGGGTTAGAGAGAGAGGAGCTGCTATCTTGCAGCTCTGATTATGCCTCCTCTCCTCCCCAGTCCCACAACCTAGGTATGCAATGTATGTACTCTGGGGATCCTGGACCAGGATTTGCTCCTGTAGCTAGATTCTCTCTTGGGAGATTAGACTTGGGAAGTAACAGGAGAAGATCATCTATTGGACCTGTTAGTTCATACCCAGGAAATTCCTGCTGGCTGTGACTTCTGCAATATGGATGCTGGTGGCTCCTGCAGGAATGACCAAAATCTGGTTGTAACCTGAGGGAGACAGAACTATCATGAGGCAAGTAATGTTGAATTCCTAGACACAGTAATGCTCTGTCCCCTCCCTAACACTCACCCCCAAAATCCTCCTATCTTTCCAGGCTTTTTATAGATTACATTCCCCAACTCTTCACCCAACCCCTCCAACCCCCACCATTTACTGTTTGATCCGGTGACACTGGCATCTTTGCTTTTCCTAGAACAAGATGCTCTGTCTCCCACCTCTGGGCATTTTCACTGGCCACCCCCCATTCCTAGAATTCTCTCCCTCCTCATCTCCACCTTCTGTCTTCCCTGGCTTTCAAGTCCTGGTTAAAATTCTACCTTCTGCAGGAAGCTTTTCAAGATCTCTCAATTATGTCCTACTATTCTTTATAGAGCTTATTTGTATATAGTCATTAGCATGTTGTTTCCCCCATCAGACTACGAGCACCCATAAATCTTAGCTTGCAGATCTAGTGGGCTTTGGGATATGTGCCAGGATGTTTTGATTCATTTGCATTTTGCAATGCATGGACTTGTTTTTAAATATGGTTGTGATAATATTTTTTTCCCTAAATGGAACGTTTTGATTATTTCTTTCTTTCTCCTTTCCCTGATTTCTGCAGAGGTGTTACTTAATCTTGAATGTGTTATTACCTTGAGACACTGTTAAATTGTTCATGCATATTTTGTTAACTTTATTATGCTGTTTCTTCTTGTAATAGAGGATGATAATAAATTGTATTTGTATATTATATTCAAGTTTACAAACCCTTTTCAAACACATACACATAGACACACACACACACACACACACACACACACATTGTGAGCTTCTCAAGGGCAAAAACTATTTTTTTCCTTTTTCTGTATTCTGGCTCTTCATTCTTTGTAGATGCTTAATAAATGTCCAGGTCTATACACGCATGTTCAATTGTTCATTGGATAGCTGACCAAGACCCCTAGAGACACACAGCCCAAACTCAGTATCTGACACTCTAAGAATTTTCTGGGTTGGGGCAGCTAGTTGGCATAGTGGATAAAGCACCGGCCCTGGAGTCAGGAGTACCGGGGTTCAAAACCGGTCTCAGACACTTAATAATTACCTAGCTGTGTGGCCTTGGGCAAGCCACTTAACCCAGTTTGCCTTGCAAAAACCTTAAAAAAAAAAAAAGAATTTTCTGGGTCATGCCCCTTTTGCACCCAGTTCTGAATGTCACATTTTCATGATATAGACAATCAGGAACCAATCCATCCATTCATTAAACAATTCAAGAATCGTTTATTAAGTAGATTTTAAGTAGAAAGTTTTATGTTAGGCATTGGAGATTAAAAAGACCAAAAATTCATTTACATTCTACTAGAGGAAATGTGTTCAAGGATAAATTAACACAATCAAAAATGAATACAAAATAACTTCTTGGAGAGTGAGACAGTTGAGTTGTGTAATCAACTCTGACTTAACTATTCTCAACAATACAATGATCCAAGACTATTCCAAAAGACTCATGATGGAAAATGCTGTCCTCATCCAGAAAAAGAACTGATGGAGTCTTAATGCAGATTGAAGCATACTGTTTTGTTCTTTCTGCATTTTTTATGTTGTTTGGGGGGGGTTCTTCCACAACATGATGGCAATATGTTTTACATGTTTGCAAATGTTTCAAATTGCTTACTATCTCAGGAAGTGGGGAAGGAGGGAGGGAGAGAATTTGGAACTCAAATTTTTTTAAAAAGACAATGTTAAAAATTGTTTTTACATGCACTTGGGAAAAAATAAAACGTCAGTTTAAAAAATTAAATAAAATAAAATTTTTAGCAGAGATGTAAATTGAATGGAACAACAATAATAATTTTATATAATAAAAGCATTAGTAAGACAAACAATTTTGAAAGATATAAGAATTCTGAACAAGTCAATAACTAATCATGATTCCAGAGGGCATATGATGAGACATTCTACCCATCTCCTGACAGAGAAAGGATAGATTTAGGATCTAGATTCAGACAACAATTTGGAAGGTATGGCCAATGCAGGTGTTTGTTTAACTCTGCCTTTTTTATTTGCGGGGATAGGGAGGTAGGAGAAAAGTGGGTAGAGTTAAGAGGAAAAGGAAATAGAGTTTAAAATGAAAAGGAAATTAAACTAAAAAAATACACAGAGCAGTGAGGGAAATTCAGGAGGTGACACTAACTAAAAAGGCAGTGTCAGTACCACTGTTAAAGTTAATATGTACTCTTTTTAAAAAAAAAAAAAGCTGTACGGGGATAGCAAAGTGGTACAGATAGAACACTAGCCCAAGGATCTGGTCTTGAGCTCAGATCTGGTCTCAGTACTTACTAGTCATGCTGATTCTAAACAAATTAGCTAACCCCAATTGACTCAAAAGAATAGCTGTATGTGGTAGCTTAATGATTTCATATTCACTTCTCTTTTCTGTTCTTTATGTATTAATATATTCACATTTATTAATGACTATTAAATGAATGGCAGCTAGATGACTCAGTGAGTAGAACCTGGAAACAGGGAGACCTGAGTTCAAATTTGACCTTACTAGCTGTGTAACTCTGGGCAAGCCATTTAATTTCTGTTTGTTTTAATCTACCAGAGAAGGAAATGGCAAAGCACTTAGTATCTTTGCCAAGAAAATCACATGAAGAGTGTTGGCCTGCTATGATCCACTGGGTCACCAAGAGTGAGGCACAACTAAACAATTGTCATTAAGTGTATAATTAAATGTGTGTCTTTGTTCTTTAATGGAACCATCATGAAGCTTTAGTTAGAGTTCAGAGGCTATCCTTGAGAAAACTCCAACCTTCTCTAAGCACAGAGAATGTAACCTGCCCAGAGACCACAAAGAGAAGATACAGGCAGTGGGCCTATTGTGGGGATGACCCCCCAATAGTAATGCAGCCTACCCAAGAGAGAAGTGGTGAACCAAGGTATTGGGGCCTAAAGAGAAATCCAGGAGGAAAGGCACCAGACCTAGAGCTTTGATCAAACATGAAGTAAACATTTGGGAACCCATGAGTAGAAACCAGGATTTAGGAAAAGACAACTCATGATCAGAGAGACAGAGCATACTTAAACTCCTTCTTCCCAATTCCAATTCTGGGTCTCCTACCTTTGGTGAGGTCATTAGCATCAAAAGTGCCTTTGACTGGATAGCAGGACCGGCCGTCACCCCCACACTGTAGACACTTGTCTTCTTTCTTAGTTGAATAAAGCATGTGGTCACAGCCAACAGCCTGCCTAGGCCCAGATGCAAGAGAAGAAGGTGGGAGAGGGAACAGACCAATCTCGTTAAGGATCAGACTAAACAAAGGAGACTAAGAAATTAAGGGGAAAAGAGATGTTCACATATGATAGATGATGGAGTCATGGAGCTCTTTCTTCTCCCAGAAGCCTGGTATTCCAAGACTCTGACTTACAGTTTTGTCAGTCAAGGGCCATAGTGGAAGGTTATTCTACTTGCCTCCATCTCAATGGGCAGGTTATACCTGGATAGACCTCTTGAGTAAAGCAATTAAGAAATTGCCTGGTTGTTCATGGAATCACCTCAACAGTACCCTGAATCTCCCTGGAGTGCTGCCTCTTGGGTAACATCATGGCAATCTTCCCCATCTGATTTGGAAGATCCACTGCCCCATTTATTAAGGGCTTAATATGTGTCAAGCCTCATACCAGACACTGAGGACTCCAAAGACAAAAATTAAATAGTCCCTGAATCTATTGGGGGAAAATAATATGTATACAGAAATTAAACAAAGAAAGTTACTACAAATAAAAAATAATTTCTTAGAGGAGGATAATAGAATCTGAGAGAAATCAGGGTGGACTTCTAGTAGGAGATGGCACTGACCCAAACCCTGAAAGAAGCCATGGATTCCCTTAGGCAGAGGTGAAAAGGAACTTGGTCCAGGCATGGGGGATAGATGGTCCCAAGATGGAGAGAAGGAAAGACATGTGGAGGGAACAACAAAAAGGTCAACTTGTTTGAAATGTAGAGTGTGTACAGACAGCAATGAGCAATAAGTCTTGGACTGTCATTTGTTAACGTTTATTAAAAAATTTTGGAGAGGGACATGAGAGGGAAATAGAATTAATTTTAATTAAAATTTTTTTGTAAAAAGATAGCTGGGGCCAGATGGTGAAAAGCTTTAAAAGCCAATAAGAGGAATTCATATTTTATCTTAGAGACAAGAAGTCAATTAAAGTCCCTGAGCAGGGTAGTGACATGCTCAGGCCTGTGATTTAGGAATATCAATTTTTAAGCTCAACTATGTTGAGGATGGATTGGAAAGGGGAGTGACTTGAGGGAGGGACACCAATTAGTCTGTTGAAATAGTCTGGGCAAGAAGTGAGAGGGTCTGAATCACAGTGGTGGTTATGGTGAAGGGAATGAATGCAATGTGGATTGTGAAGGCAAAACTGACAAGATTTGACAATTTATGGAATATAAAAAGCTAGGGAGATAGAAGAATATTAGGTAATACTGAAATTGCAAATTTGGACAACTGGAAGAAATGTGGAGTTCTCAACATAAATAGGGAAGTTGGTAAGGGGGGAAGGTTTGGGGAAAAGACAATAAGCTGTTTTGGACATGACAAGTTTGTGATGTCCGTGAGACAATCAACTGGAGATGTGTGGAACTGAAGCTCAGGAAAGAGGCTGGGGTTGGAAATGTATACATACCTGGGAATCCTATGATAGAAATGACAGCTCAATCTATGTAAGCTTGTAATGTGAGAGAGGAGGGAAGAGAAGAAAGGAAGAAAGGGAAGAGAGGAGAAAAGAGATGAAGGAGAGGAAAGGGGAGGGAAAGAAAGAGAGAAGGGGGAAAGAGGGGGGAGAAAAGAAGAAGGAAGAGAAGAAGGGCATACGGAGAAGAGGGAGAGGGAAAGGAAGGAAAAAGGAGGAATGGAAGAGAGAAAAGATGCAAAGGGAAAGGGGAGAGGATAGGAGGGGGAGGGGGAAAGGGAGGGGAGAGAAGAGAGGGAGAAAGGAAGAAAGGGGAGAGGGAAAAGGAGGAAGGAGAGAGAAAGAGAGGGACTGAAGAGGACTTATGACAGTCTTGGGATATATACATTCATGTATAGGAAGTGTGACAAGGATGTTGATCCAGCAAAGGAAGCTGAGGAAGAATAATCAAACAGGTAAGAAGAGAACCAAGAGAAAGGATTGTCATAAAAACTTAGGGAGAGGGCAGCTAGGTTGGCGCAGTAGATAGAGCACCAGCCCTGGAGTCAGAGGAAACTGAGTTCAAATCCCACCTTAGATATTTAATAATTACCTAACTGTGAGACCTTAGACAAGTCACTTAACCCCATTGCCTTGCAAAAAAAAAAAATTGGGTAGGACAGCATCTAGAAGAGGAGATGGAGATTAGCTGTGTCAAAAGCTAAAGAACAAGTTAGAGGACTCTATAAAGGTCACAGAATTTGACAATTAAATAGAAATTGGTCATCTTGGAGAGACACATCTTAGCCCTCAGTAGGAACCATGCAAAGTGGTCTTTTCCAACATGAGTAATATAGAAATATGTTTCACATGATTTTACATGTATTATCTATATCAAATTGCTTACTGTCTTGAGGAGGGGGAAGAAGGCAGAAAAAAAGTGGAACTCAAAATCTTACTAAAATGAATGCTGAAAACTATCTTTACATATAATTGGAAAAAATAAAATATTAACTAAAATTTTTTTAAAAATAAAGTTAAAAAAAGGATAAGTAGAGAGAAGACAGGCCAATGGCTCACCTGACATGTCCCCTGCACACAGACATTGAGCTTGCCTGGCTCACAGGGGGTCCCATCCACCACTGCCTCCTTGTGTCTGTAGTAGAAGTTCTCCCCCTTGGGAATGCAGTTCAGCTCACACTTGTTGGCAGCTGGGGAAGAGAAGAGGGATGAAGATGAAATCCCAAAAGAAGAGGGTTTTCTTTTCCTGCTCAAAAATCAAATAGTCTGTCCTTGTAGTTACCCTAAAAGTAAATACTAAAATGTGACAATGCTTTAATATTCCATCAGTTAGACCATCTGATCCCAAGCCATGTTGAGTAAATAAGAACTTATCAAATAAAGACCTCAACAAACTTTCCCCATCTTCCTTCCTCTCTCCACCATGATCCTCCCCTGCCTTCCCTCCCTTGATAAAAGGGGACTGAGGAATTCAGGACTTTTCAAAGCAGTGAGGACATCTTGAAGAGCACATGATTGCTCTTAAACAGTTATTTAGAAGTATAATAGGGGAAAAAGTCATGAATCTGGAGTTAAGAGAACTGAATGGTGATTAGATACTGAGTTTCAGTTAATCTATAAAATGGACATAATAACATACACTATCTATTTCGGGGGTCTGCCGTGAGACTCAAATGATAAAATAAACATAAAGCTCTATGAATATATATATATATATATGCCGGGTTTTTATTTACAACGCCGGCTTCTTAATGCTAGTCCGTCCTCTTACTCACCAGTCCAACGCATGGTGAGTCTTCGGGGTACCTCCGGCCCCCACTCTTTGATGGGGGAAGAACCAGACAGAGCGCCTGAGGTGGGTCATGAGTCTTTATTCTTCTGTGATCACATTCCCGCTTCTTCCCCCCAACCTCTCAGCAGACCCTTTTATCCCCTCTGTCCTCCCTCCCATGAACTCTTACTCAATGAGGGGCCGAGTTCTGTAACATTCCCTTATAAGGTGATTATGTTTCCCCTCTAAGCGACCGCCAAGCCTCTTCCCCCCGCCCCCAACATCTCCCCCTTTCTGTTTTACAAGGTTATCACTTGGTGTGACCTTAAGCGGTGCTGAGGTTAGCCTTAAGCGGTGTCATTTCTACTGGCCTCTGATAGCCGGGGGCGAGGAACCCTGTCTTAGGTCATCTCCTTCAACCCAGGACCTTGCCCGTCCTAGGCGCCCGACACCCTCAGGGCCTGTCTTAGGTGGCTGGGTGAGGAGAAGTTGCCCGTCTTGGGGATTACCTCGTCTTACCCCTAGGTGTCACATGTCATGCATGGCGGCTAGCCAGACTTGGGGATCCGCCGGGGGCGAGGAACCCTGTCTTAGGTCATCTCCTTCAACCCAGGACCTTGCCCGTCTTAGGTGGCTGGGTCAGGAGAAGTTGCCCGTCTTGGGGTTTACCTCGTCTTACCCCTAGGTGTCACATGTCATGCATGGCGGTTAGCCAGACTTGGGGATCCTCCTCCGTCTCCATGGCCATGAAGGCTTTCTGAGTAAGAAGCATATAGCCCCTCTGTCGCCTAGCTAGGCGGCAGAAACAGACAACAAGTAGGGTGATTCCCAGAATCAGCGTCCTTGTTCACCCTCAAGGGGGTATCCTCCCGCCATCTGGCAATCCCTCCATGGTATGGGATCCTCGATGTTTTCCCCTGTGGCCACACATGAGGGGCCCCACCGAGGCAGAAGGGAGCCCCATTGATGTATTGGTCCGTGCTACCGGAAGGGGAGAGGGAATAACTCGGAGTATTCCCCATGTCGGATTTCCTTCAGATGGAGCACCTCCAAGGATCCCTACGATGATCAGAAGGCCTGAAAAAGAAAGAAATTCCTCTCACCCCGTAGGGTTGGGCATTAATCAAGGTCTCTTATCTTGTAAACAGGGAGCCATCTTTCTGGCTCTTCTATCTTATCCTCGGGATGAAATGACAGGTGGCCCTGTCTTCTGTTCTTTACCGTTACAGGGCCATGCCAACCTCCCTCTTCATCTCTCCACATGACTTTAGAGCCTGGTAGGGCCTTGGTGGGAGAGGGCAGGAGCGTTGGTTCTTTCTTAGCATGTCCTTTTGGGGAGAAAAATCTCTGGGCGGCTGTAGTGCCGTCATCCCTGACTTGTAGGAAATTCATGGTAAATAGTACCTGAGACAGGTCTGAATGGGTCAGTGACCTGCCAACTCCCCCTTTCTGTTTAAAAAGATAGGATGTAGCAGAGTATCCATGTAAAGCTGGCACAGGGTGGGGCTATTGGCCATTCCTTGCGGTAGGACGGTGAACTGATAACGTTTACTGGGGGCTTGGAAATTGATCGCGGGGAGGGAAAAGGCAAATTTTTCTTTGTCCTCCGGGTGGAGGGGAATGCTATAGAAGCAGTCTTTAACATCAATCACTATAATAGTCCACCCTTGCGGGACTGCAGTGGGCATAGGGAGACCAGGTTGGAGGGTACCCATGGGTACCATGTTGGCATTTACTGCCCGAAGATCAATCAACATTCTCCAACTCCCCCCTTTCTTTTTTATGACAAAGACGGGGGAGTTATACGGGCTAAGGGACGGTTCCACTTTGTTCTCGTGCAGGAGGGTCATTACTATGTCTGTGAGGGCGATGAGCTTTTCTTTTGTCAGGGGCCACTGCTCAACCCAAATAGGTTTCTTATTAATCCATGTTATTCTGGGGGAAAAGCTCATCTCTAGAGTGGCCCCAATTAATTTCCCCGCAGGCTATCAGGGGTGGCAAGTGTCAGGTTAAGCTGGCTCAAGATATCTCTACCCCATAATGCATAAGGGAGGTCGGGTAGGCACAGTGGGGTGAAGAGTCCAGATTCTTCCAAAGCTGACCACCGTAGGGCGTGTGCTGCTTTCATGGCAGATCTATTGCCCCCCACCCCCGTCACTGCTTGAGGGCTCTGTAGGAGTGGCCACTCGTGCCTCCACTGTCCCCTATTTATGACAGAGCAATCGGCTCCAGTGTCAATTATCCCTTCGAGCTTCTGATTTTCCACCGTGACGGTTAACAGTGGTCGCCCAGAGCTGACCGGGTGGACCCAGTTCACATGAGCGGGAGGGGTCCGCAAGGGCAGCGCCTTTCCTACCTCTTGGCCCTGTTTTACCAAGGTGGGAAAGGGGTGGGGGTTTGTGACCCTTACGGATGTGGGACTTCCGGGACCAAAAATGACCTGGGTATGGGTGACTAAGTCCACACATCTCTCAGCCCCTGTGATGAGCGCTGGGAAAATATTTAGCTCAATGGGAATCATCGAGGTTTCCCAAGGCCCGATCTCTCTCTGCTGTGTCCCTTCTCTATAGTCAACCCTCACGGGGATAGTCACAGTAATGGGGCCGCTGTCTTCGAGCACGGGGGGGGGCCCCGCGGCCGGGCCCCTCCCTTTCCCTTTTCCCGACTTCCCTTTGGATCGGCAGAACCTGGCTATGTGACCTGGCTTTCCACAGGAATAACAGGTCGGAACTGAAGTGGAGGGGGGCCGCTGCCTGCACTGTGCTTTGAGGTGCCCTGGCTTTCCGCACCCAAAACAGGTGGGTCTCACCTGCATACCGTGAAGGGTGGTCAGGAGGCTATCCTCCCGGTTCTCCATGGCAGTCACTAAGGCCTGAATTGAATCCTCGCTGGGCATGTCCAGCAATTTGTCAACAATTCCTTCTAATGAAGCGTCAGGGGGAAGGCTGCTAATGGCTGCGATCCCTTTGGGGCGAAGACCCTCTTTAATCAATTGTCTCATAAGTAGATCAGATCCCGGGGTGTCTCCCATTATACGAGTCACTGTCTCTTTAACCTCGTTCACAAATGAGAGGGGTGTCTGATCTGCTCTCTGCTTCAGCCCAACCAACTTCTGTGTGGCTCTCCCCCCTTTCATGGCTCCAATCTTATCCCAAGCTGCAACATGTGTTTCTTTAACAGTCTCTAGCTCAAACTGGCCATACTGGGCCTGAACAGCAGGGTCAGTATAGGCTCCAGTTCCACACAGGAGGTCAATGGCTAAATCCAGGGGAGTATAACCCCGGGATTTTGCCAGCTTAGAGGCCTCTCTGCGGGCCTGAGCCTTAAAAGCTAAATATAAGGAGGCATCTAGGCAAGCGGCTGCAATTTCGTCAAAGTCAGCAGGGGTCCAAGGGTGCGTAGCAAAGAGGTTTTGCATCAGTCTTTTTACATAAGGGGAGCTTGGGCCGTATTTAGTCACGGCCTCCTTAAGTTCCTTAAGCATCTTAAAAGGGACAGGGCGGTAGTCTCGGGCTCCGGTAAGGGGGTCCGTAAATACCGGGTAGAGGCCCCAGTCATCCCAGTCCACCTCCTCCCCTTTCTCTATTGCTATGGAGGCACTGGTGGCAAGTAGGCCGGATGGGCGGAGCCCTTGAGGGGATCTCTGAAGGGCGGACAAGGAACACGGGGGATTTTTTGCCTCTGTTTCCTGGCTGGGCCGCCAAGCCTGGGGCGCGGCAGCTGTCCAATCAGCGCGGACTTCTCCCTCCTCGTCAGCAGCCTCCCGGTCCCACCTACTCACGCTCCTCTTCCTGCCACCCCTGAGGGCTGTTTGCACCCCTCCCTTCCCGCGCTCGGAAACTTCCGGCCCTGAATCTTCTCCCTGGGGGCCCCTTGTTCCCCCATTGTTTCTTCTAAGTTCCTCCCACGGATACAGGGGAGGGAGTGGCCTTCCCTCTTCCTCTGAGCCCTCTGAATCCGATCCCGCCAACGAGCTACCCACCTGAGTGCTGATTGTTCGTGCTAAAGTCACCTTCTGGGGATGCAGGGCTGCATCCACTATCTTATACACTGTAAAATCCTTGGGGGTCAGTTTTCCCGGGCAGGTGTCATTATAGGAGGCCATCTGCTGCCCTACCACCTTCCATTTATCTGGTTGGATCCCACTATGTTGCACCCAAGGGCAGATGTTCCAGATATTCTCAACAAAAGCACGGCAGGTCTTGATAGGTAATTTACGGCCATGCTTAGCGCAGAGTTTATAAAGCTGCACTGCAACGGCCTCTTTTTCCTCCGGCTCAAAGGCGGGAATACTATTCCGGCCCCCCATGCTGTCTACTAGCCGAGGCTGCAATCCTAACAGGTGGCAGAACTGGAGAGTTCCCGTTCGGCAAAAGAGAAGGAGGAAGCAGGGCACAATCAGACAGGCCAGCACGGCAAGGAGCGTGATTAGAGCAGAAGGAGAAAGGGGAGAGAAAGAAAGCATAGTCAACACAATAGGGATATGTCCCTCAGGCAATATCTGAGAGTAAACGCCCTCTCCTTCCTCCCGGTCAGAAACGACCGAGGCTGTCTGGAGAATCCGACCAGCGGATTCAGACGTTCCCTAGCAAAATCAGGTCCCTGTTCCGGGCACCACTTGCCGGGTTTTTATTTACAACGCCGGCTTCTTAATGCTAGTCCGTCCTCTTACTCACCAGTCCAACGCATGGTGAGTCTTCGGGGTACCTCCGGCCCCCACTCTTTGATGGGGGAAGAACCAGACAGAGCGCCTGAGGTGGGTCATGAGTCTTTATTCTTCTGTGATCACATTCCCGCTTCTTCCCCCCAACCTCTCAGCAGACCCTTTTATCCCCTCTGTCCTCCCTCCCATGAACTCTTACTCAATGAGGGGCCGAGTTCTGTAACATTCCCTTATAAGGTGATTATGTTTCCCCTCTAAGCGACCGCCAAGCCTCTTCCCCCCGCCCCCAACATATATATATATATGCATATTTGTTGTTTAGT
Organism: Macrotis lagotis; assembly: GCF_037893015.1. NCBI lineage: Eukaryota > Metazoa > Chordata > Mammalia > Peramelemorphia > Peramelidae > Macrotis > Macrotis lagotis. Next base: position 252,132,755 of record NC_133661.1, read on the forward strand.
TGTTTCAACTGAGTCTGACTCTTCTGATCCCATTTGGTTGGGGTTTTCTTGGCAAAGATACTGGAGTGGTTTGCCATTTCCTTCTCCAGCTCATTTTACAAATGAGGAAAACTGAAGCCAATAGGGGAGGGTCAAACAACTACTAAGTGTCTGAGGCTGGATTTGAACTCAGAAAAATGAGTCTTCCTAACTCCAGGCCCAGAGCTCTAGCCACTGCACCACCTAGCTGCCTCCCTCAGCTCTATTTTCAAAGTCCTTCAGAAATAGCAAAAATTCTCCTCCCTTTATATGGGGGATTATATTGGTGTGGGAGTTTCTCCTTCCTCCATGGGTCTCTAATATTAGGAGATGTCCTATAGCCCAAGTCACAGAGTCTTCCCATTGGTTAAGGAGGAAGTTTCCAAAGCAGACTAGCAAACTTCCTAAGGCACAAAGCTGTGAAGTACAAGAGTCCCAGAGTCTCCCAAGGAAACCCATAAAGAATGGTGCCCTCCATCCTAATTCTTACCTCCATAATATGGAAACCACTTGTATCTCTTTCCTTGGAATTCCTTCCCATCAAATTCTGCACACTGCTCTGCTCGGAAGTCCCGGGCTCCCTGAGGACAGCTCTGCAGGGGAGAGGACGAGAGCAGAACATTATAGGATGCTCCACTGTCCCCAGGAGGTGAGGGGCAGAAGGGAAAATCCAGTCAAGTTCAAATCCACAAGCATGTACTAAAATGTCAGCTCTGTGTGAAGCACTGGGGATATGAAATACAGTTATCCCTTTCACATTTTAACTTTCCCCATTAAGTTTTCCATGTATCATGAGTTGGAATAAGAAATAAAACAGGAATTTTGGGGGAACTGCAGATGACACAGAAAAAGGTCAGAAACTCAGAAATGCATAAAATATATGAATATTACAATATAATATCAATCCAAATTTTACAATAAGATACTATTAACACTCCATAAAAGAAAAAGAAAAAATGCAGACTTCTCTGATACAAAGGGAGGGCCAAAACATTTTATATGGATTTTCTAGATCAGAAGGGTGCCATGTCCCTAAACCCCCAAGATGTGGAAAGGATAACTGTAGTTTCTTCCAAAATACAGAAGTTTCTCTCAGAAGTGATTTCTTATCCATCAGTTTAGGAAACTAAAGAATATAGTAGAGATAATACCACAATAGGGAGTATGAACTGCCAAATTCAATCTTTAGATTTGGGGATTTTTTGTTTGCTTTTTAAAAAAATTGTTCTAAATTTAACAAGCACCGAATAAAATGGAAAGCCACTCCTCCTGTAGAATCTTCCTTCAGAGGATTCCTTTTGCCCCTATCTTGTAAAAACTTGGAAGTTCCTCAGGAGAAAAGCTGGTGGGGTGAGGGTGCACAGAGAAATCAAAATCTTCATCAAGATATTGTCTCAAAGCTCAGCAATGATGACTGCGAGCAAGGGCCCACAAACCAACAGATGGGTCTGAGAGATCTAGTAATGAATTCATTCCCCCTTTTCCCCAAGCTCCCAGCAAAAACTAAAAGAGCCTCTAGTTGCCCCTAGCAGAGGCCTGACCCTGGCCTTTGTAGGGTCTCCAATAGGAAGGGAGGACAGGGAGATTCAAACAATACTTCTCTGATGATGATGGGAGGTCATATAAAGGAGATAACGCTTCTTAATAAAGGAGAGAAGAAATGTGGCTCCCAGAGCATCTTACCTCTGTGTTGCATATACGATAATTCCGGGTGGGTCCAATACAGCTGGAGCCTCCATCTCTCCTGAGAGACAAGCCCACACGAGGATATGGTTATCTCTCTATCTTCCCACCCAGCCCATTTCCCAAGAAATCCTCCTGCACTTCCTCACATCCATGGATCTAGGAGATTGTCTCTGACCTACTTTGTGTAGCCATAATCTGCTAGCCAGCAATGTTTTGGTTATTTCCTCCCCCCACCCCAATATTCCTCTTCATTGTAAGGGCGAGTTGTTTTTTTTTTTTCCCAAGGCAATTGGGGTCAAGTGGCTTGCCCAAGGCCACACAGCTAGGTAATTATTAAGTGCCTGAGGCCGAATTTGAACCCAGGTACTCCTGACTCCAGGGCTGGTGCTCTATCCACTGCGCCACCTAGCTGCCCTTAAGGGCAAGTTTATAGGGAAAGGAATGGGGGAGTGAGCATTAAGAAGTAGAAGCTCTTGAACCAAAGAACCTGGGCTCAACTCTCACCTCTGATACTTACTACCTTTATCACCTTGGACAAATCACTTAACCTTCCTGAGTCTCAACTAACTCTTCTGTAAAAACAAGACAGATGGTCTAAGTTTTCTGAAGCACTGATTCCAAGAGTAATTGAGAAGTAATGATTTTTTAAAGCATTAAATAAATACAAACACACACACACATATTTATAAGTATACATTTATATACTATACATGTATAGGTATATATAATATATTCATGTGATATTTTATATTTATATTTAGAGACTGAGGACTGGATGATAGAAAGTTGACTTTAGAGCCCAAAACACTTGTTTGTCCCTGGATAAGTCATTCTACTTCTGAGGGTTATTTTCTAAAATCATAAAGTGCAGAGAAGGTGCTACCTGCATTGGTAGATAAAATTCCCTTACTTGGGAGTTCCCTAGACTAATGAAATCACAGGTCCAGTCTCCTTCCTCCCCTTTTTTTTTTAAATATACCTAGCCAGGGGGCATCTAAGTGATATAGTGGATGGAGCACTGGCCCTGGAGTAAGGAGGACCTGAGTTCAAATTCAATCTCAAACTCTTAATAATTACTTAGTTGTATGACCCTAGGCAAGGCACTTAACTCCATAGCCTTACAAAATACATATCATGCATATATGTATATGCCTAGAAAAAGCATGGAAACATATTTTGCATGACTGCACATGTATAACACTATATCAAATTGCTTTCTTTTCAACATTGGAAGAGGGAGGGAGGGGAAGAATGTGGAACTCAAAAATTTTCTAAAAGAACTGGGTTAAGAATTTTTCTTACATGTAACTGATGGAAAATAAAATATTAAATGAAAACAAAAGTATATATATATATATATATATTTTTTTTTTTTTTAAATGTCTAGCCAAACCTTTCCCCACAACCCGGCAGCCAGATTCTGAAATTCTGACTCTTTTTTTTCAAGGGAACCAAATATTACCTCTCTCTCCTGAAGTCTATCAGAAAGTTGGTGTTTTGGGGGTGAGCACAGAGCTGTATCCAGAGATATGGGGACACATGAAAGAATCATCCACAAAAGACTTGGTGTCTGCTCATTGGAATAAAAGAGACTTTTTAAAAAAAGTGTCTGGGCCTGTGACTTCATTGCTAGGGAACTTCTGGGGAGGAAGCTTCTTCTACTGATGGCACTGAGCAGCATTATGTAGACTTAAAGAGTTGGCCAAAAAGCAAGCCATTTCCTTGGCCAGGTTCTCAGGGTTTGAAGCCAGGTCTTCTTCAATCAAAGACATATCAAGAGTGAAGTTTAACAAAAGTATAAATTGAAGCAATTTCCACACAAGATAAGTTTATTAATAGGGCATTCCTAAGAAAGGAATCTCCAGCCTGCCTCCATTTATACCAAAGCCCCAGGGGGAGGACCAATAGGGCTTTTAAAGCCTGGGTATGCCTTCTGATTGACCTGACATACATCATTTCAATCTCCCCTGGCAAAGACAAGGCAATCCTAATTAGTGGACATTTTAATGAAGAGGTGGGTTTGATAATTTTCAGTTCCTCCCTAATACTTCAGATCCCACTTCCTCTCCCCTTCCCCCCCACCCCCACCCCTCAATTCTCATGTGAAAGAATTAATTTGCTGCTAGGGAAAGTTGGCTAACCTTGGAATGTGGCAGCAAGTATACCCCCTCGACGCTTCAATAGCCTCTAGTGAACTTGGCTGGAAAAACCATCCCAATCAGGACTTCCCCAGCTTCATCTCCTTATGGACTAGGTCCCCTCCAACTAAGGGACAAACCCCCTGGGGAGGGCCAAGCTCAGGAAACAGAATTAAGGGGCCCACTTTTGAGGGGCCCAGCCCTCACTGGTTAATAGCAGATGCCTCGGGGGCTGGAATCACATTACTAAATCACACATTACTTTAGAAACTTCCTGCCCTTGAGAAGTGGAATCTGACAAAATAAGCCAAAAAAAAAGATGTATTACAGTATAACAGAATATTAATTTTTCTCAGGCACAAATACAAAAATACAAAATATGTATCATTTTTTTTGAAAGGCAATTATGTGATGCAGTGAATGGAATACTGGACCAAGGTTAAGAAGACCTGTGATCAAAACTGGCCTCAGATACTTATGAGTTGTGTGATCCTGGCCAAGTCATTTAACCCTGCTTGCCTTAGTTTCCTCATGTTTAAAGAACTATATGGGGGGCAGCTAGGTGGCTTAGTGAATAGAGCACGGGCCCTGAGGTAGAAGGATCTGAGTTCAAACTTGACTTTAGACACTTAATAATTACCTAGCTGTGTGACCTTGGGCAAGTCACTTAACCTCATCATCTTAAATAAATTTTTTTAAAAAAAGAATGATATAGGCAGCTAAGCGGCACAGCAGATAGCATGCTGGGTCTGAAGTTAGGAAGACCCATTTCTTGTGTTCAAATCTGGCCCCAGATACCCAATTAACTGTGTGACCCTGGCTAAGTCACTTCACTCTGTTTGCCTCAGTTTCCTCATCTGTAAAATGAGCTGGAGAAGGAAATGGCAAAGTACTCCAGTATCCCTGCCATGAAAACCCCAAATGGGGTCAGAAAGAGACACACAAGACTGAAAAACGACTGAACAACAACAAAGAGCTACACAAAGTATGGTTATTTCTTTTATATCCCCTTTAGCACCTAGCATAATAAGTGTTGCATGAACTGGGGAGCATCTGTACTTGACAAAGAAGGCTAGGGGCAGAGAAAACTATCAACCAAGTATCTATTAAATTGAAGATGTTGGAAGAAAAAGATGATATGATTTGCAAAAAATCAATTTACACAATCTCCTCGAGCATAAACTGAGATCTACTTTTCTTCTCTAGCCTCTTGCTTCATAATCCTAATAGGCGAACCAGGGAACCAATAAATAATCTGTCTCAGATGTCACAGTTTATTAATGAGACTGATTTTGAAAACTTAATCAGAATTTTTAATACCTCTGGAAGTGGCAATGTCGCTCCTGGAAACTGACCCCACCACCACAGGTCCTGCTGCATTGGCTCCACTCTCCCCAGACGCCCCAGCCTTCATTTTGCCTTCTCACCTTCCTTGCCTGTTGGGAAAGAAACACCCACGAGGGTGAGGTTGGCTAAGTTGAGCTTCTGCATCCACCAGATCAAGGATGGAAAGGTTCCCGGAACTGGTCTATAAAGGGGCTCAGATTGGAGAGGGAAGTTCTAGATTACTTAACAGCTCTTAGAGTGAATCAGGACAACCATTTATATAATAATAGTATGAGGAGAACGAACTTTGAGAGATTTGAGACCACTGATCAAATTCCATTACTACGCAAGATCCCAGAGGGTGACAAGAGAGGTGATGACCTCAAGATGCAGAGTAAGATGTATATTTTCAGATATAGCCAATGTGGGAATTTGTTTTGATTATTACAAGAATTTTTTTTTATTCTTTTTTATCAATAGTGGAAGCACCAAGGGAGGGGAGAGAGATAAGGTAGAAAAAAAAAGAAAGAAAACATCTTTGCAGCATATTTTCAAAACATGCAGAGAAGAGAGGGAAAAGTCAAAAAGAGGTCCAGACAAGCAGAACAGCTTTGAAAACTAGAAGGATGAATTTAGATACTTAAAAAAAAAAGCAAGCTGTGACAAATATAACATTACTGCACACAATCCTCTTACTCTCTTCTACTATGTATTTGAAAATGTTCATTTTATTTGATGTTTATTATGTTCCAAATTAAGATTTTTTTTAAATCATGATGTCACTTTTAAAGTATTTTAGTGTTTTCAAAGGTGGCTAGATTGAATTGTGTATAGAGGACAGAGCCAGAAAAAGTCACCTTTCTAAGTTCAAATTCAGCCTCAGACACCAGCTGGGTGACCCTGATCAAGTCACTTCACCTAATTTGTCTCTGTTTTTCACTTTCTTTCATTCTGTTTTTTTTTTCAAGTCTTCTTGTACAAAATGATTAACACGAATAAACTATACTGGGTTGCTTACTGTTTCAGGGAGGAAAGACAGAGGAGAGGAAAGGAGAAATATAATTTGGAATTCAAAACTTTAAAAATATTTAGAAATTTGTTTTAATATGTAATTAAAGGAAAATAATATATATATAAAATTATAGATAGATAGATAGATAGATAGATAGATAGATAGATAGATAGATAGATAGATAGATATAGATATATACTATGGGGGCGGCTAGGTGGCGTAGTGGATAAAGCACCGGCCCTGGAGTCAGAAGTACCTGGGTTCAAATCCAGTCTCAGACACTTAATATAATTACCTAGCTGTGCGGCCTTGGACAAGCCACTTAACCCCGTTTGCCTTACAAAAAAACCTTAAAAATAATAATAATAATAATAATAATAATAATAATAATAATAATAATACTATGTAGGTGATATATAAGTATTTAATATACACTTTATATATAGCATATTATATATACATACATACACACTAAATTTAATTCATTAGTTCTAAAGCCACATAGTTTGTCTATGTTTGCTGCTGAATCTCATTCTATTTTACATACATATAAAATGAATTGGTTCAAACTTGACCCAAAATCTTTGAAAATTGTTTTATAGTACATAATTTTTTATTCCATATGGAGGCAACTGTGGGTTCTGGAAGGTTCTGCTCTGAGAACAGAGCAAGAAAGATTCAAACTATGCAGTGAACCCTATATTATATGCCTGCTGCCAATGATACAACAATTAAGTTCAATGAAGCTCATGCCAGGGTGACTAACCAAGTTATAGAGGAGCTGTGATCTGTGTTAGTGGAAAGAAAATACTCATCGGCAATTTTATTTTGATCTACAATAATCAATCTACAACCTTGGTGGATGCAGTTTCTCTCAGAAGTTCAGAGAGCTAGGACAGTCCTAGGGGACCATCCAAGGGTAATGTTATCCCCGTCCAGAGGAAGAAAAACAAAATAAAACAACCCTCCCAAAAAAACTACAGAATCTGAATGAACACTACATTCACTTTTAAAAAAATTTATCTTATGTATTTCTTTCCTTTCTCATGGCTTTCTTTCTTTTCCCTTAATCCTAATTCCTTATACTGAAAATGTCTCTGTAAACATGTTAAACACAAATATGTATGTACAATTTTCACTTGACTATTTGTCACTGAGGGGAGGGGTCTGGGAAGGATGGGAGGAAGGAAATTATATAACTTAAAAATATGCATATGCATGTGGATGAATGTTGAAAAACTTTCATAACATGTAATTGGAAAAATAAAATAAAATATCAATAGAAAGAAGAAAAAATTACAGTATCAAAAACAAGAGTGGATTCACCACCAATCAAGGAAATTAAAGCAATAATTATAAGTGCCCAACTTTATGCAATAATTCTGATTATTTTTTTAAAAAGAATAATTTATCTAGAAAGAAATATCCCTCAAATACCAAAATGACCAAAGCAGCAATTTTTATATAGTGGTAAAGAACTAGAAACAAAGGAAATGCTCAGGTAACAAAGAATTGGAAAAACAAAACCATCCATAAGTACAAAAATATAGTAGCTCTTTTTGAGATAGCAAAAAAATTGGAAACAAGGCTACCTTGTACTGAAATAACTGAAAAATTAAGTTATAGAACATAAACGGACTGTTTTATTTACTAGGAAAACAATTTTATACAAGGACAACAATATCATAAAGATAGATAACTGAAAGTTTTAAGAACTTTGATCAGCATAATGACCAACCACAATTCCAGAGGACACATAATAAAACAGACTACTCACCTCCTGATAAAGAAGCGATAGACTAAATGAGACATATTTTGTTTTGGACATGACCAATCAGGAAATTTGTGTTGCTTGACTATCCATGTTTGTAAAAGATATTTTGTTTTTCTTGATTGGTCAAGGTGGGAGGAGAGGAAGAGGAGAAAGAGAATTTGGACCTGAAAATTAAATAAAGTTTTATTTAAATGTAGGCCACATGGCATATGGATGTAGCATTGCCCATGAATGCTTCATATGTCATCACGGGTTTGTCTACAAACGGTTCACAGGGAAGTAGATTATCTCCTCTTCTTTCTCTCCAAAAGAGACTTTCATTCCTTCTGGGAGGGAAGCAGAAGTCTGGGGCCAGAGGACAGAGAAGGGTACTAGGTTAGAATTAGATCTGTCTGCTCCCTTAAATATTATTATTCTAAGGTAAGTAAATTTTAGATTCAGCTCAACTCCTGATCACTCTTCTCTTTTTTTTTTTTTGCAAGGCAAATGGGGTTAAGTGGCTTGCCCAAGGCCACACAGCTAGGTAATTATTAAGTGTCTGAGACTTGATTTGAACCCAGGTACTCCTGACTCCAAGGCTGGTGCTTTATCCACTACGCCACCTAGCGGCCCCCTGATCACTCTTCTTAATGAGAAAGAGGAAAGGAGTACTCCAACTTTCATATCCAAGATTTGAACCCTTTCTCACCAGAAGCCAGTTCTATAATGAACACACAAAGGAAATAACAAATAAACTCATTTAACTGAGTCTGTGGGATAACAAAAATCAGAAAAAGACAAGTATGAGGCAATATAAATTAAAGGGAACTCTACTATTGGGAACAGAGGTATTTCAACTCAACAAAGAGAAAGATTCCAAGATTTCACTTGAAAGTAAATTCCTTGAAATCTCTAAGTATAACAACCTAGGGTTAGAGGCATGATAACAACCGTTAGTTTCTATACATGTTTAATTTTCCCCCTTATGGACTTGAAAAGAGGTTGGAATGGTACATCTTTTCTCTCTGAGAGAAATGGTTATTAATAACCAATTAATATTGGGGAGATCCAGGGATTTTTCCCTTTCTATTTCCTCATTCAAATTCAAGTCTTTGTGAAATACATTACTGACAGATGAGATTGCCCAAATATTCTGGGTATGCTTCTTATCCCACTCAACTAGAAGATAAAGAGAATCTAATCTCTGTGAATTCTGGTTCATTGTGTTCTACTCAGGCGGGACTGAATTAATACAGGAGTAGATATAGTCTAAGAGTGACATGCTCAGAGTTATGTTCCTTTGAGCCAAGAGTTATATAATTTTTTTAAAAAAATAGACACACTCCAAATGAAGGATAGCTAAATTGTGGTACATGAATATGATAGAATATATTGAGTTAAAAAACAGTGACATTGAAGAATTTAGAAAAACATGAAAAAACTTAAATGAACTGGTGCAGAGTAAAACAAGACAAATCAGGTAAACAACACAGACAAAAATTACAATAAGGAGAGAGGAAGGAGAAGAGAGGAGGGAGGAAGGAGGAAGGGAGGGGGAAAGGAAGAGAGGTTCCTAGATGAACCTGGAAAAGAGGTATGGAAATGTATTTTTTTTTTGCAAGAATGGAGGGAACTATAAATACAGAATATGACATGCTATCAGGCTTTAGTTTCTGTGTGGTTTAATTTTGCTGGAATATTTTTTTTTCTTTCTTTCTCTTTTGCTCTGTTATGAGCAATGGTTGACTTGCCAGATCCAGAAGATGGAGGGTGTTGAGATGTATTCAAAAATACAGGCAATGATTAAAAAGAAATAAGCTATTAGAAAATTTTAAAGGAAATGTGATCTAGAATAATCAAATATTATTCCCAAATTCATATTGTTCAAAATCCTGTTTTACCACATTTAGAAAGTGGAGCTGATTTACCTAGGGATATATAACAAATCTGAGGTGGCATTAGAATTCAATGACAGAAGTGCTTAGAAAGGGTTATTTGCCTTATGCTAATAAATGTGGGTTTTTCTGCCTCTCAGAAAAGTGTAACTTAGTTTTCCAGGCACATTCCCTAGGGCAAGGTGCAAGAATAATTTGGTATGTTGTTTTTAGATTCTCCAGTTCAACTATCTTGATACTTTAAGATGCCTGTGGAATTTCCAATGCATGTGGAGCAGAATGCCTTGCCCTCATTCTTTCAAAAATACTCTGCCTTCCTCTGTGTCTCAGCACTGAGTCTTCTCCACCCTGCTCAGTGAGCTCCAATGACTCAAACTCTTCCTTCAGAACCTGCCCTTCCCCACATTTTCAATCTTCTTACATCTTATTTCCTCTCCACCACCACCACCAACCCCCATGTACACATCAATTCAGTGGTACCAGTCACTATCCTTGCACTCCTCCAATCAATCATGGTTCATGTCCTGGCTCTGGGTATTTTCACTGATTGTTTCTCCCATGCCCGTAAGTCTCCTCCTCATCATCAAATCTATCTCCTGGCTTCCCTCAAATCCAGGTAAAATTCACCTTTCCTAATCCTTCTTAATTCTAGTGCCTTCCCTGTGTTGATTATCTCCAATTTAATGTGAATCTAACTTTTTGGTACATACTTTGTTTGTATTGTTGTTTCCCCATTAGACTGTGAGTTCCCTCGCCTTTCTTGTATCCCTCATAAATAGTATAATGTCTGGCAATACAGTAGACACTCAAAAAATTGTTCATTAACTGTTTTCTTACTTTTTCCAATTTTTCACATACTACATTATCCAGCTACACTGGTCTCAGACCAAGCAGTTCAGTGCTACTTGGTCCATCATGTCTGAAATGCTCTGTCTCCTCACAGAAACCTCAAGACTCAGTTCAAGTTTTATCTTCTGCAGGGGTCCTTTCCTGGTGCCCTCCATGCCAACTGCTAGTGCCTCCCCCTCTCAGACTACCTTCCCTCTACTCTGTATATATCTTGTGTGTACATAATTATTTATATTTTGTCTCCCCACTGGAGGCAGCTTGTAGTGGCATGGACAAAGTGCTAGGCTTGGAGTTAGGCAGACTTTAGTTGAAATCCCATCTCAAACACTTTTTGGTGTGACTCTGGAAAAATCACTTAATTTCTGACTCGGTTTCCTCAATTGCAAAATGGATTATTGTGAGGATCAAATGAGTTAATATTTGGCACATAAATACTATAGGAAATAATTATTTCTTTCCCTTCCCACATTAAATTGTGAGTTCCCTGAAGGCATAATCTGTTTTTGCCTTTCTTTGCACTTTCAGTGCTATGTTGACACATAGTAAGTTCTTAATAAATTCTTGATGATTGATTATATAGAGAATAGAATTGTTATTGTGCATTCATGTCTGACTCTTTGTGACCCCTTTTGGGGTTTTCTTGGCAAATAAACTGAAAGAGTTTGCCATTTTCTTTTTTCCAGCTCAGTAAATAGGTGAGGAAACTGAGGCAAACAGGGCTAAATGACTTGCTTAAGGTCATACAACCCTTAGGAGTTCAAGCCAGATTTAAACTCCCATTCCTATACTCTATCCACTGCACCATCATACTGACAAAGCATACTGTCCATCAATTAAACAATTCACACTACACCAAAGTTATAGGTTTGGTATAGGATAAAGAACCTTTGACTTGGAAGATAAAATGGCTGGCCTTAAGACCTTCCTTTGCCACTGTATGACCTTTAGACCACAAAATGGGCATAATGATATCTGAACAATTTACAGTCCATAATTCCCGGAGGCTCAAATGAGATAATGCATATTAATAACTCTGCTATCATAAAGTGTTTTTATACATAATTTTAAAAACTTGGCAAACATCAGCATCTTTGTATGCAAAGAGCAGAAAATAAGGATCACAAAAGAAACCATAAATTTCTACTTTGCATTTCTTTCTTTTTTTTTTTTTAGATTTTTTGTAAGGCAAATGGGGTTAAGTGGCTTGCCCAAGCCTACACAGCTAGGCAATTATTAAGTGTCTGAGGTCAAATTTGAACCCAGTTCCTGTCTCCAGGGCTGGTGCTTTATCCACTGCACCACCTGTGCTTTATCTACTACGCCACCTAGCTTCCCCTACTTTGCATTTCTTTTCAAAATTTTGTAATAAACTCAATTATAAAAATTCAATTCTGTTGTAATTGATTCAATTGTATTCTGCTTCTCTGCAATTCCCTCTGAACTTCCTTCTGTTCTCTTTTTTGATTTTTAAAAAAATGTGATAACTTTCATTTCTTTCCCCCCTTTTTTTGGCATCCCTAACTCTAGTTCCCCTTTCCTTTACAAAATCCCCACAATTTAAAAAAAAGTAACAAACATAATTCAGTAAAAAAAAAAATCTGTATATGGGGCATTTCCAAAAATAAAAGCACTGCATAAATGTGAGTTATGATTTTTATTTATAGATGTGACCCAGGTAAACTGGTATGTATCCATATCTACCCCCCAAAACACCAAAAACATGAAATTCTTGATTAAATGCTATTATAATAAGCATTTCTGTATATTTTCTTCTAGTGTTCAACTACTAAACTCTGACTTACCCTTAAATCAAACCCTAACTCTAGAATCTACCACCATTATCATTTATCATTTCTGCCATTCCAGTTCTAAGCTTGTTTCTCTCTCTGTGTGTCTCTGTTTCTCTGTCTCTCTATCTCTGTCTCTCTGTTTCTATCTCTTTCTGTTTCTGTCTGTCTGTCTGTCTCTCTCTCCACACACACACACACACACACACACACACACACACACACACACACACGTGCGCACCCCTACCTGCCTGCACTCCCAATTCCAAGTTTAAAATCTGAAGTCAAAGAAGATAGAAGAGAAACTGAGTCCTACAGGGCTTGTGCCTGGAGATTGAATGCCCAAGACGTATTGAATTCTGCCTCCATGTTGATAATGAGCAGCAGACCAAGGGTTCAGGTCTAATCATGAAGCATGAATTCTAGGTGTAGAAGGAATATCTCAAGTATATTACTTCAGGAAATCTCTTTCTCACCTTTGCTTCAGTTTCCCAGGAGTCAGGAAGACATGGGTTTGAATCCCATCTCAGATTCTTACTAGTTATGTGACCTTGGGTAAGCTGTAAGACCTTATCTTTATCTTAAGTGCCTTTATCCACAAAATAAAGGGATTCAACTATAACCTTTAAGGTACCTTCAGTCTATGATCTATGATCTCAAGACCTCTGTATGTTAGAAGCCCAGGGATTCTTTTTTAAAGAGGGCTCAACAAATAAATGACTTATACAATGAGCATAATGATATAAAGAAAAAAGGAAAGAAGACTTCTGAATTCTAATCAATATAATGAACAATTCTGATACCTTTAGGGAGAAAGGTGGTATATAACAGGTGCAGACTTCTAATCCTAAATCATTCATTTTTTGACCATGGCTTAATGCTGATTTGTTAGAAAAATTCTATAGATTGAAGAGGAAAGAGGGTTCCTAGAAAATAGAAACAATATAAAAAAAAAAGAGCATCCAAAAATGGTGCTTTTTTGTTTGTTTTTAAACAGAGGGCTTGAAGTACCCAGGGAAAAATAAGGAGGTTCAATCTCATATGGTACCTCCTGGGAAAGAGAGCAATTAGTTGGTAGGGAAGAGTTGATTTATTTGGCCCTACCCATACCCTACCCCTTTCTCCACCTTCCTGATTGTTGGTCCCTGACAGAGGTTCCTGCCTCAGGCAGGGAGGGAGTCACAGGCGCTAGTGTCACCAGACAGATTTTGAACCTGAACTCACCTCACCTCCGGTCCCACCCCAAGTCCCACCTCTGGGCCCAAGCTGCCTCTTTCTCTCCTGACCCAGAGGGAAGCAGTCCTTTGCTGACACAGCCTGAAATGACATTATTGTTCAGTTATTTCTGTCCTGGCCAATACTTCGGGACCCTATTTAGGGTTTTCTTGGCAGAAACACTGAAATGTTTTACCATTTCCTTCTCCAACTCAGTTTACAGATGAGGAAACTGAGGTAAAAAGGTGAAGTGACTTGCCCAAGGTCACATAGCTAGTATCGGATACCATATTGGAACTCAGTGTTCTATCCTCTATGCCATATAACTGTGAGGAGCTATTATTATATCCATATTATAGGTGAGGAAACTGAGGCTGAGAAAGGTCCCTTGTGAATCGCCCAGGGTCACAGTCAGTAAAAACTGGAGGCAAGATTCAAACTTAGGTCTTCTGAGTTCTAATTCATCTTTAAAAATGGTTTGGGGATGAGGAAGTTTTAGGGTAAAGAATGATGAAGGAAGGAGAGAAGGCTGCTGCATGATGACCTTCTTCCCCACCACAGACAAGCCCCTTGATTGGACTGTGGGACTTTCCCAGGGAATCCCAGGCAGGGGTATCTCCAGTGAATAGACCACTCACATGTACCCAACCTCCTCAAAAATATTTTTACCACTACCTAGAGAATGAGTCAAATGACCAGTTTGGGATAGAGAAGGGATCTGAAGCTACGACGTCCAGGCTTCCAAAACACCTCTCTCTCTCTATCCATTATACCATCCTGCCTGTAATAATTATAATAATAAATTATGGAACTGAGCTATGTAGTCAGGAGAAATTTAGTAATTCAATTCATCACTACTACCAAAACCATCAGGCTGCATTGCCATGGATCATCTGACCCTTACTGAAGCATCTCATTCACAAAAAAAATAAAATAATTAATTTCTCTTCTGTATCTAACATACAAAAAAGAATTAGCATTCCATATACAAGATAAAATACAAAAAAAGTTTGCACATGAAATCCTGAATCTCTACTATGTACAATTTGCTTTTTTAAAAGAATATAAAGGGCAGTTTGGTGGCATAGTGGATAGAGCACTGGCCCTGGAGACAAGAGGACCTTAGTTCAAATATGGCCTCAGACACTTAATAATTACTTAGCTGTGTGACCTTGGGAAAGTCACTTAATCCCACTGCCTTGCAAAAAAAAAATAAATTATATAGTAAATTTAACACGCTACTTTCAAAGCTGTCCTTATCTATGCCTCGTTCTGAACTAATTTCTATTCTCTGTCTTTAAGATTTTTCAATGACCTTATCTTCTTTTATTGCTAGTTGGTGTTTATTTCCAATATAATCACTGATCTACCTCTCCCCCAAATCAATTTAAAAAAAAAAATAAAACCCTTATAACAAATAAACATTGTCAAGCAAAATAAAATCATATACTCCCTTGTCCATCATCTCTCTGTCAAGAGGCTGGTGGCTTACTTCATTATCAGTCCTCTGGAGTTATATTTGGCTATTGATCAGATTTCTAAAGTCTTTAAAAATTGTTTTTCTTTAAAATGTTGCAGGTATGGAGTAAGTTATCACCCTGTTTCTCTTCACTCTGCATCTGGTAATACAAATATTCCTAGAGTTCTCTAACATCTCTAACATCATTTCTTATGTTCCATCTTTTTACTATTACCCAAATTATGGGCATCTTCCCTCATTTTCTGGTTCTTTTCTACAACAACAGCAAAAAAAACCAAACCTGATAATACTTTTATTTGTAGATGTCCTTCATTTCCTCTTTCTTTGATCTCTTTGGGGTATGGGATTCATAATGGTATCTATGCTCAAAGTGCACTTATAGTTTTAGTGACTTTTTGTTACTAGTTCCAAAAAGATCTCCTGAGTGACTGAACCAATTTACAACTCCTCCAATAGTATATTAGTATTCATATCTTCTTGTATACTTCCTCCAAAGACTGTGATTTTCCTTTTTTGTCAATTTGGTGTACCATTCTGCTTCAGACACTTACTGGTTATGTGACCCTGGGCTAGTCATTTAACTTCTGACTACCTCAATTTACTTAAGTATAAAATGAAATAGCACCTATTTCACAGGGTTGTTGTGAGGCTCAAAAGAGATAATATTTGTAAAAACATGTAGCACCATACCTGCCACATTGTGGGCTTTATAAAATGTTTATTTCCTCCATCTCTCTCACCTGCTTCTCCTTCTCTTCCTTACATGCTCTAGAAATTATCCAAGAATTCAACATCATTGAAATGAACCTTTACAGAGTTCATCCAGAACTGATGGCCATTCTCCAATTGATAAATGGTCAAAAGAAATAAACAGTTTTCAGATGAAGAAATTTCCATATAGTCATAAAAAAATGCTCTAAATCATCCAGAACTGATCTAGACATCACTGAAACAACCACCCAAGGACACTCACTCAAATCCTAACTTCTACACAAAACTTTTCCTGGTTTTCCTCAGTTTCTAACTCAAATGTCTTCCTCTCTCAAATAAACTTCACCTATTAAATATATATATATATATATATATATATATATACATACATACATGCACATAGATATAAGCTGTGTATAGTGCATATGTGAATGTGTATACACATGTGATTTGTACACATGTACATGTATGTATATTATCTAAATGTTTACAAATTATATTCCCATTAGAAAGTGAAATCCTTCCTTATACTCAGAGAAGGTTGAAATGGGTACAAGATTTAGAAATTAAAGGTGATACCATAAGCCAATCAGGAGAAGAAAGAATAGTCTGTCAGATCTATGGAATGGAAAGAAGTTTATAAACAAAGAAGAGATAGAGAACATAATAAATTGCAAAATGAATAATTTCAACCTCATGAAATTTTCAAAATTTTGCACAAACAAAATCAATGCAACCAAAACTAGAAGGAATGCAGAAAGATAGGAAATAATTTTCACAGCTAGTGTTTATGAGAAAATACTCATTTCTAAACTATATAAAGAACTAAATCAAATTTATAAGAATGCAAGTCACTCTCCAATTGATAAATGTTCAAAGGAAATGAATAGTTTTCAGATGAAGAAATTAAAATTTTCATATAATCATGAAAAAATGCTCCAAATCATTATCGATTAGAGAATTACACATTACAATACCGCTATCAAAGGCTTAAATGGAAAAAAAAAGGAAAATGATGGAAGTTGGAGAGGATGGAGAAAAACTGAAGTCAGTGGAACTCTACTGTAGGTGGAATTGTGAACTGAGCAAACCATTCTGGAGACCAAAGGGCAATAAAATTGTCCATACCCTAAGATTCAGCAATACCACTACCTTGTCTATAATCCCCAAATCCTCTTGTACAAAAAATATTTATAAATTCTTTTTTGTAGTGGTAAAGTATTGGAAATGGAGGGAATGTCCATCAATTGGGAAATAGCTAAACAAACAATGGCATAAGAATGTGAAGGAGGGTCAGCTGGGGGAGTAGGTAGAGCACCAGCCCTGGAGTAAGGAGGACTTGAGTTCAAATCTGGCCTTGGATACTTAATACTTAGCTGTGTGACTTAGGCAAGTCACTTAATCCCAATACCTTACAAAAGAAAGAAAGAAAGAAAGAAAGAAAGAAAGAAATCAATCAATCAATCAATCAATCAATCAATCAATCATGAGTGGACAAACCTCAGAAAAACCTAGAAAGACTTGCATGAGCTGTTACTGAATGAAGTAAGAGAACCAGGAGATCATTATAAACAGCAACAACAACAACAACATTGTAAGATGCAACTATGATGGATGCAGTTCCTCTCAGCAGTTCAGAAATCAAGGACAATCCTGAGAGACCTGCTATGGAAAATGTCATCCACATCCAGGAAAAAAAACTATGGATTCTGAATGCAGAGCAAAGCATACTATATAGGTTCACTTTTTAAAACTATCTTATATTTTTCTGTCTTTCTCATTGCTTTTTCCCTTAATTCTAATTCTTCTTTCAGAACATGACTAATATAGAAATATGTTAAATGTGATTTTTACATAAGCAATGTATATTAATATATCAGATTGCCATGGGGAAGGGAGATAGGAAAGGAGGGTGGTAGAAAAATGTAGAACTCAAAAGCTTGCAAAAGGATGGATTTTGAAAACTATCTTCACATATAATTGGAAAATAAAGAAAAAATGAAAGAAAAAAATTATTTTAAAAAGGAATGTGATATCCTTGAAATCAAGAAATGATCTCTTTTTTTTTGGTTTTCTTTATATTCCCAGCACTTAAACACAGTGCTTGGCATCTAGCAGGCACTTAAATTATGATGATAATAATAACAAATGATAATTAATTAATAAATGACTTATTGCCATTTGACATCACTTGAAAGAGTTCTAAATTCTTTCTTCCTATCCTCTAGGAAATTAACCTATACCAGATTCTAACTAGTCAAGAGTAATTGTCTTACATTTAAATGAGGGTTGATACAGTAGATAGAATGCTGAACCTTGAGTCAGGAAGGCTTGTGTTCAAATGTGACTCTAAACACTAGCCATGGAATCTTGGGAAGTCATTTAACATCTGTTTAATTTAGTTTCCTCATCTGTAAGAAGTAGTTAGTAATTGCACCTAACTCCCAGGATTATTGTGAGGATAAAATGAGATAATATTGGTAAAGTGTTTAAACTGGCACATAATAGGCTCTACATAAATATGACCTGTTGTTGTTTTTAAAGAAAGTCCCAGAATGGAGGAGGACACAAGCAGTGAAAGCTGTTACCCCCTTTCCCCTGGCCCCCATGGGAAGAGCAGAAAGAAAAGACATGTTGTTGATGTAACAGATACAATCACCAATTCTTCCCTTACAGATGTAGACCAAGGTCAAAAATCATCATATAAGTGAACCCATCATCTGACATCAGGCCTAATTTCTTTCTACCATATTATAGCAATCTTGCCTAAATGTTTTCCAAAATATCAAAGAGTCATTCAGAGGCAGGAGAATAATGACGATCAGGACCCAGAAGCTCACATCACTGGATCATCGGAGCAAAGTTTTCAAGCTGGAAGGGATATTAATCCAACTCCTTCATTTTATAAATGGTAAAACTGAGTAACACAGAGATTAAGTGACTTGCTCAGGGTCACACAACTATTGAGTGTTTGAGACAGGATTAGGATAAAGGTCTTCCTGGCTTCAGGTCCAGGGCTGCATAAACTCTGACATACCTCCCTATTAGTTCCCAGCCCTCCTTTCCCTAGAAGGCACTCTCACTTACTGAGGATGCAGGGGATGGTAGTAGCAACAGAAGAGAAGGCAGCAGCAGCAGCGGCGGCAAAAGCAGTTGCTTCTTCATCTCCTGCAGAGAAAAAGGGTTCAGTAAGATCAGTGCTTTCAAAGAGCTCTGGTGTTCAAAGTAGAGAGGGAAAGGACAGGGAGGGAAGCAATCTCCATAAGAATAAAGAAATCTCTAATCAATGCCTCAGGGATCTGAGATGTTCTCTAGCTTGTATCACAATGTTCTCCCTACCATTTATCAAAGTTGGTGGTAACATGATGAAAAGAAATAGTAGATAGGCATGGAGCCAAAGCCAATCCCATTGACAGACTGATGGAGGAAAGTTACCCAATGTGGACACAGAGGAATTTGTATTTTATCCTAAAGGCAATGGGGAGACATTGAAGTTTCTTGAGTCAGACAGACACTGACATCATCAAATAATACACATCAGAAATATCTATTTGGCATCCATGTAGAGATTAGACTAGACCAGAGAGACTGGAAGCTTTGAAACTAGTAAGGAGAGACCAAAAAAGTCCAGGCAAAGGGTGATAAGAAGCCAGACTACAATAGAGCTTGGGATGAAAATAGAAAGAGACAGAGGTCAGCTGAGGAGAGAGTAGAGTATAACCAAAGTAAATGAGAATGAAAAAAAGAGAATGATTCCTAGGTTGTGCACTTAAATAGCTAGAAGAATGCATTGATTTTTTTGTTTGTTTTTTTTTGGGGGGGGTGGATTTTGCAAGGCAATGGGGTTAAGTGACTTGCCCAAGGTCATACATAGCTAGGCAATTATTAAGTGTCTGAGGCCGGATTTGAACTCAGGTACTCCTGGCTCCAGGGCTGGTATTCTATCCATCTAGCCACCCCTAGAAGAATGCATTGATGAAGACTAGGTAACCCACCTAAAACTTAGAGTTGCCTGGAAAACTGGGAGGTTTAGTGATTTGCCTATAGCAATATGTCTCAGAGTTAGGATTTGCACCCAGGTCTTGCTAAGGTCGTGCCACCTCTCATAAAAGCCCTTTACAATTTATTAAGTAGGAGTTAAGTGACTTGCCCAGGGTCACACAACTAGTAAGTATCTGTGGTTTGGATTTGAACTTAGCTCCTCCTGACTGTGGAGCCAGGGCTTTATGCACTACCTAGCTGCCCCTATAAAGTAGTTACATAATCATCATCTAATTTTATTGCACAATAATTCTATGACATTAGCAATGAGATATCCTCATTTTACATATAAAAAAGTGAGATCCAGAGAGGTGACTTGTCCAAGGTCACACTGCTAGTAAGTGGAAGTTGTTCAGTCCTTTTTCAGTTGTGTCTGATTCTTTGTGACCCCAAATGGGATTTTCTTGGCAAAGATATTAGAGTAGTTTGTCATTTCCTTCTCCAACTCATTTTACAGATGGATAAACTGAGGCAAATAGTGATTAAATAACTTGCCCAGGTCTCACAGCTAGTAAGTATCTGAGGGTAGATTTGAACTCAGGTCTCCCTGCCTCCAGACCCAGCCTCTCTATCCTGTCCCTAATAAGTGGAGGAGATAGGAATAAAAGATTTTCTATGTTTTTGTTCCTTGCTCTTTCCCCCATCATCCCAAATGTTATTTGCTTAGGCTGTTGAAAGGTGAACCATAGCCTGGTCCAGGTCCAGTGAATAAATTCTGAATGAACAGAACCTAACCCTATTAAACCCCAAATGTGGTCTTCACTTCATCAACAAGTCTCTTCCTATATGGGTGTGGACTGTTCATAATAAAAATCATATTAAATAATAATATAATAATAATTTATAATAATATAATAATGATAAAAATCATATTAATGAAGCCTCCCATTTTCCATTTTATGGCACTCCCTTCTACAACCACAAGTCATGTCCTTAATTCTAACCAGTTATTTATCAAATGGTATAAACCATGAGGGTAGGATAAAAGTGTGAACCCTCAATAAAATGCAGAATGCCTGTGAAAAAGGAACTTTAAAAATTATCTAGTTCAAAACCATAATTTTGCAGGTAAAGACTATGGAGACCCAGAGTAGCAAAATACTTCACACAAGGTCGCACAGTAAGAGAATACCAGAGACAGGATGAAAATATGTCTTTCAGAACCTGGTCTGGCTACTGGAAACTGGACTCAAACAAGTCTTCCATGGAAAACTGAATTTAGAACACAAAGGCACAATGGATAGAGCTTTAGATGGTATCAGGAAGATGTGAGTTTGAATCCTGACTCAGAAACATACTGACTGTGTAACCCAGAAGGCAAATCATGTAATCTCTGCCTCAGTTTCCTCATGTGTAAAATGAAGGTTATAATAGTACCCACTTCAAGGGCTGTTGTGAAGATCAAATCATATAATATTTGTAAAGCACTTTGCACAGTGGCTGATAAATAGTAGATACCTAATAAACACTTTTTCCTTTCCCTCTCTTCTTCCCTATTGATACAAGGTCAGCAGTGTCATATGAAAAGGAGGGTATATATTTTATATTGCTAAACTTCATGACCCCATTTGGGGTTTTCTTGGTAAAGATCCTGGACTGGTTTTCCATTTCCTTCTTCAGCTTATTTTACAGATGAGGAAATTGAAGTAGACCCTGAGGGTTAAGTGACTTGCTCAGGATCACACAGCTAGTAAGTGTCTGAGGCCAGATTTGAACTCCAGAAGATGAGTCTTCTTGATTCCAGACCCAGCATTCGATCCATTGTCCTACCCAGCATTTCCCAAGACCCACATAGTTCCCTTTCTTTTTTCAGAGAGCATTCTCGACTGACTTCTCTAATAGACAGACAAGTTTGAAGTTGGGAATTTCACCAGTCAGTACAGTCCAAAAAGTAGAATGGGCATCCCTGAGAGGTAGGAAACTCCCTAAGAGAGGTGGTCTTTCAGTTGGATGATCATTTGTCTGAGATATCATAGAAAGATGTCTCGTAGAAGTTAAGACTCAGTTGGGTTCTCTTATAACATGAAAACCTGTAGCTCATAAACAAATACTGCTTTAGCCATAAAAGATCTCTATATTCAGATGGAGAAGCCAATCCACTTCTGGTAGAAGAAGAGACTTTGCTAAAAAATTGAGAACAGAAATCACAAGAACTGGCTTAGATTCCATTGCTCCACCTGTGAGGGCATGCTTCATCCCCATCCATGCAAGCAGGAAACTAGAAAAGCAGCAAAGAAATGAACATATTTGTCAACTGAATGTCACAAATGAGAACATTAAACCTCTTCTCCTCCCCACAAAGTTAGCTATGTATAAAATATCTGCCAAGCCAGTTGGCACTGGTACTGAAAAGCCTTCCCAGTTTTGTTCCAGCTCAGACTTTTTTTCACATTACTCCCCTTCATGCATGTTACATTCTCACCAAACTGAGTGCTTGCTGTTCTGCATTCTTCCTCCATTGCACTTTTATGTTTATTTCTTAGCTTCCTTCAAGGTCAATACATGTACCATCCCCCTCCTTTATTGTTATTTTGTAATTTCTCAATCTTTCTATGTTGTATCTCTCAGTAGACACTATCTACCTTGAAGTCAAGAACTAATTTTCAATGTCATCTTAATATCTCAGCATCTAGGACAGTCAGTATGTATACCAAGTCATATGATTTAAAATTCTCAAATGATGAGTGAATATGGGCATCAGGACCAAAAGAGGGTTTGAGAATATAAGAGAGTAAAAATGCAAACCTTAAAATTATTGACAATGATAGAAAAATCACTCCAAATCAATAACAGTAAGAGAAATGCAAAGCAAAACAACTCTAAGGTCTTACCTCCTACCCTGAAAATTGACATTAACAAGATGGAATAGTCAATATTGGACCAATATTGGAGGTAAGAATTGTTCTAATCACCCTGGAAGGCAATTTAGAATTATACCAAGAAAATGATAAAAGTATTCATTCCCTTTGAAACAGAGATTCCATTCTTAGGCATGTTCCATTGTTCAGATTCCATCCCTCAGACTTTTCTCCCTATGCCACGGACTGGAAGACTTTGGGAGCACTGAAAGCTTGCATGTCCTCAGTTTGGGGAGTCTCTGAGATCTTATATGACAAAATAATCTATACCTCTAAAAAAGGCAGCAACAGGACCAGCCCATATCTTCTCACCAGAAATAGGCAGAGTTTGATTCTAACATCCAGTCTGAAATCAGGAAACAAAACAGACGAGAGAGCAAGCAAAAAAAAAAAAGGAATCCCACCATAAAAAAATATCATTCTTAACAAAAATGTTCAAGACACAAACACAAAAAGAAAAGAATGATTCTTAAAAAAAAGCTCTAAGCAAAGCTTTAAATATAAATTCAACTTGGGCAATAATTGATCTAGAATCCCTAGAAAAGATGAAGCAAGAATTTTTTTTTTTTGCAAGACAAACTGGTTAAGTGGCTTGCCCAAGGCCACACAGCTAGGTAATTATTAAGCATCTGAGACTGGATTTGAACCCAGGTACTCCTGACTCCAGGGCCAGTGCTCTATCCACTGTGCCACCTAGCTGCCCCTGAAGCAAGAATTTTTAAAAGAGTTTTAAAATGTTTTTATAAATGAAATGAGAGCACTAGAAAGATATGAGAGTCATGGGAGAAAGAATTGGAAAGGGGATTAACAGCTTGGCACAATAAGACTTATGTAACAAACTTCCTGAAAATCAGAATGGACCACAAAACAATAAGAAATATTAAAATGAAGTCAAAAGATAGAAAAAAATATAAGGTTTTTCAGAGCAGGAAACAAATGATCTGGAAAACATATGAAAGAGAAAAAAATTTAAGATCAGTGGATGACATGAAGATGAACAAAAGAAGAGCCTAAGACATGTTTCGAAAGAAAATTTTTTAAAAACTGCCCAAATCTCTTAAAACCAGGGGGGGGGAAGTAGAAAAAGAAAGGATTTACCTGTGACTTTCCTGAAAGAACCCCCCAAATGAAAACTGCTTAGAGGAATTAAATACCTAATATCTAATATTTATTTTGTATTTTGAAACAATCCCGTTAGACCCCTTTTTCTTTTTTTTACAAGAAATTAGCCACATTTAAGTTGTGCTAAAGTCATTTTCCTGAATCTCTAGATTGGGTATATAACTAGTCAGAAAGTATAGGTAGATTCTGATTCCTTTTCTCTAGTATCCCTTGGGACTGACCCCAGTTTTTGTGAGTGCAGGGTTGGAGAGGATACACATGTAAGAGGGACCACTTTTTGGATTATGGGATAACTTGTATTTGAGAGATGATTACACTCTCCAGGATGGCAGGTATGAACCTTCACAAATGAATACTAATTTTCAGATCTCCAATAACTGGATTCTTTAGCCCTGGAGAAGCACTCAGGACAATGCTTGGGGCCTCTCCAAGTCACCAGAGAAGGATCTAGAATTGGCAATGTGTATAAATATCCTAATGCTTACAGAAAATAATGGGTCAGTGAATAAAACAATTAGGTATAAAATCATTTCAAGCTTTGAGCAATCCATTTACAAGTTTGTCAAAAGCAAATGAAAGGTATGGAAAAGAGACTTAAAATCGACAGAGGTAATGAGCCTGCTCCAGTGCTTTTTTTCTCCTCTCACTCACTATTTGTTGTTTGTCCTTCATTCTCAAAACAGATCATGATATCATGGAGATGATACCATGACAAACAAGTCAGTTGGATTTAAGTGAGGGGGTGCTGTGCAAAGTCACCAGCCTCACTTTCTCTTTGGGAACCATCTGGGTCCAATGGGCAAAGAAGGCAGTGGGAGACCCCGACTTTTTAAAGCTATGTCTTTCACAGGTCACAGACTCAGGTCAATCAGGAAGACTGAGAGCTTATGAAAAATGAAAGAGACAAATCAATTAAACTGCAAAGTCACTTGAAAAGAGAGCTAGTTGTGCTGTGAAGGTAAGAGCCAACTTTTTGAGTTTACTCTTCAGCTTTTTCTTTGCACATCTTGGAGAATGCAGCAAGGGGGTGGGGAGAAGAGGAGTTTGTTTTTCCTCTCCCCTCTTGCAATAGCAATATTATCTTACAAACTAACCCTATAGCCACAAGATACATAGACAGTCCCAGCCCAAGGAGAGACCAACTGCAGAGCTGAGTTGGTAACAAGAGACAAGAATCTAAAATCTGAAGCTAAGCTCCTGTTTGGGAAATGACAAGTTCCAATACCTAAAGTAGGAAGTCAGTTAAGCCCAAAGTGGAGGCAGTTTTCTATAATCAAGGAATGAAGTATCTCCAACAGGGATGCTAATTGATTGCCACTAGTATTTATATATTTTATATCTATATTGTCCCTGCACCTCCCCCCCATATAATGTAAGCTCTTTCATGGCAGATCCTGTCTCAATTCCATCTTTTTATCCCCAGAACCTAGGTCAGTGTCTGGTACATCCAGGTGCTTAAGAAATGCTGTTGATTCTGCTCATGGATAGGTAGAGCTAATATAATAAAAATGACAATTCTACCAAAACTAAACTACCTGTTTAGTGCCCTACCAATCAAAATTCCAAAGAATTACTTTAATGAGTTAGACAAAGTTGTAAGTAAATTCTTATGGAGAAATAAAAATTCAAGAATTTCCCAGGTATTTAATGAAAAAAGTACAAAAGAAAGGGGCTGAGCCCTACCTGATCTAAAATTATATTATAAAGCATCAGTTATCAAAACTGTCTGGTATTGGCTAAGAAATAGAGTGGTGGACCAGTGGAGTAGAGTAGGTACAATAGCAAGAAATAATTATAGTAATCTGGTGTTTGATAAACCCAAAAAGTCCAGTTATTGGGATAAAAACTCTCTCTTTGATAAAAACTGCTGGGAAAACTGTTTGGAAGAAACTTAGATTAGAATAACACCTCACACGGTATACTAAGATAAAATCCAAATGGATACAGGATTTAGACATAAAAAAACAATACTGTAGGGGCAGCTAAGTGGCATAGTGGGTAAAGTACCGGCTCTGAAGTCAGGAGTGCCTGGGTTCAAATCTGGTCTCAGACACTTAATAATTACCTAGCTGTGTGGCTTTGGGCAAGCCACTTAACCCCATTTGCCTTGCAAAACCCTAAAAAAAAACCCAATACTATAAGCAAATTAGAAGATCAAGGACTAGTTTACCTGTCAGATCTATGGAAAGGGAAGCAGTTTATGACTAATGAAGAGATGGAGAACATCACTAAAAACAAACTAGATGATTTCAATTAGATTAAATTAAAAAGCTTTTGCACAGACAAAACCACTGTAACCAAGATCAAAAGAAATGTAGTAAACTGGGAAACAATCTTTTCAACTAATGTTTCTGACAAAGGACTCATTTCTAAAATATACAGAGAACCGAGTCATATTTATAAAACAAACAAGTCATTCCCCAATTGACAAATGGTCAAAGGATATGCAAAGGCAATTTACAGATGAGGAGATCAAAGCAATCCATAGTCATATGAAAAACTGCTCTAAATCATTACTTATTAGAGAAATGCAAATTTAGAGCTTCTCTGAAGTACCACTTCACACCTCTCAGACAGGCCAATATGACCAGAAAGGATAATGATCATTGTTGGAAGGGTTGTGGGAAATCTGGGACACTATTACATTGTTGGTGGAGCTGTGAACTCATCCAGCCTTTCTGGAGAGCTATTTTGGAACTATGCCCAAAGGGCAATAGAAATGTGCATACCCTTTGATCCACCAATACCACTACTGGGTCTGAAGAGATGATGAAAAGGGGTAAAAAGATCACTTGTACAAAAATATTCATAGAAGCCCTGTTTGTGATGGCAAAGAATTAGAAATCAAGTAAATGTCCTTCAATTGGGGAATGGCTTAGCAAACTGTGGTATATGTTTGTCATGGAACACTATTGTTCTATTAGAAACCAGGAGGGATGGGAATTCAGGGAAGCCTGGAGGGATTTGCATGAACTGATGCTGAGTGAGATGAACAGAACCAGAAAAACTGGTACACCCTAACAGCAACACAGGGGCAATAATCAACCCTGATGGACTTGCTCATTCCATCAGTGCAACAATCAGGGATAATTTGGGGGCTGTCTGCAATGGAGAATACCATCTGTCTCCAGAGAAAGAACTGTGGAGTTTGAACAAAGTCCAAGGACTATTTCCTTTAATTTAGGAGGGGAAAAACTGATATCTTATTGTCTGATTGTGTTATCTCTTATACTTTGTTTCTTCCTTAAGGATATGATTTCTCTCTCATCACACTCAATTTGGATCAATATATAACATGGAAACAATGTAAAGACTGACAAATTGCCTTCTGTGGGAGGGGGGGGGAAGATTAAGGGAAAAAATTGTAAAACTCAAAATAAATAAAATCTTTTAAAAAAAGAAAGAAATGCTGTTGATTGTAAGGTGATGTTTGACTACTCCAAACAAAGACAATCTACATGGGAATAAACAGAATGATCAAGAATGCTCAGACCTCAAGCATATTTAAAGCAAGGACTGAAAAATGCCTTTTGTTCAGTAGGGGGTGTTCATCCCAAGACAACCAACATTCTGTAGTCACTTCCTCTAGAGGCAACTTGGGAGACTTGAAGCAGGTAACTGTTTCTTGGAAAATAAGCTCTCAGAGACTTGTCCTCAGGATCCTCTCACTTGTTACCCATTGTCCTTGTGCTGCTCACTTTGGCATCTCCTGAATAAAAGTTCCATCTGATCCAAATAGGACCTGAAACTCTCATGTGTTCTCTCTCTCTCTCTCTCTCTCTCTCTCTCTCTCTCTCTCTCTCTCTCTCTCACACACACACACACACACACACACATACTTGCACACGTATATTTTTCATCTCTGCCATTATTCTTGTTTTTGTTCATTTGGGAATGACAGGGGAGGGGAGTGTCATCGAGCATATCTAACTGAATACAGATATATAAAGTAATATTAATTTAACTTCCCATATATACCCCACAGAACTCCATTCTCATAGAACTCTGTTTTCTGCTGGTGGGTCTGCCTACAGTCAAGCCTCCAAAGTGATTTTCCTAAAGATTGTCTGCCCGTGTCACTTTTCTACTCAATAAACTCTATCACTTCTAGGATCAAATACAAAATTCTGTTTGACATTCAAAGCCCATCATAACCTAGCCCGAATCTGCCTTTCCAGACTTTCTATACCTTACTCCTGACCATTGTTGGACTATTGCCTCTGGAGGAAAGAGTGTGACTGCTGAGTCTGCATAGCTCTGCCTTATTTAAATTCAATTCACTTGCAAGACATCACAAGGGAGTTGTCACTGGTCTTTTTGAGGAAAAATGGGGTGAACTAAACTGTATATATAGAGCCCTGAGGACTGTATATTGACTTTAAAAAATCACACAAGTTTATATGTTTCTTCTTTTAAAATTAATGTGTTGGGGGCAGCTAAGTGGTGCAGTGTCAAATTCAATCTCACACACTTAATTACCTAGCTGTGTGGCCTTGGGCAAGCCATTTAACCCCATTTGCCTTGCAAAAACCTAAAAAATACTAAAATTAATGTGTCAATACATTAAAATCAGATAGTAACTACATATTAATCTAGTACAGCTGAAGTGTTGAAGGTTAAATGCTACCCTCAGGTCACAGTTTTGATATCTCTGGTGTAAAGGCCTTTCCCAACACCTCTTAATTCTAGTGTCTTTCCTCTTTTAATTATTTCCTATTGATTTCATATATAGGATGTACATAATTTGTTTTTTTTAATTTCCTCAATTAGATTGTGAGTTCCTTTTGTTTCTCCCCAGTGCTTAGCACAAAGTAGAGTGTAAAATAAATGGATTGGCTGTCCCCAAGCCTGAAATACTCTCCTTCCACATATTCCTCTCATCCTTTCAAGTCCCAACTAAAATCTCACCTTCTAGGAAATCTTTGGCTACTCTCTTTAATTCTAGTGCCTTCCCTCTGTTAATTATTTCTGATATATATCTTGTATGTAGCTTGATTGTACATGGATTTTGCATGTTGTCTTGCCCCAGTGGACTAGAAGCTCCTGGAAAGCAGAGACTATTTTCCTTTTTTTGCATGCCTAGTAGGTACTCTGCATAGAATAGCTACTTTAGGGGTGTCTAGGTGGTGTAGTGGATAAAGCACCGGCCCTGGAGTCAGGAGTATCTGGGTTCAAATCTGACCTCAGACACTTAATTACCTAGCTGTGTGGCCTTGGGCAAGCCACTTAACCCCGTTTGCCTTGCAAAAATCTAAAAAAAAAGAAAAAGAATAGCTACTTTAAAATGTTAGATTCTTAAGTCAAAAGCAGGTAATGGATAGAGTGCTAGACCTGAAGTCAAGAAGACAGTTCAAATCCAGTTTCAGACACTTACTAACCTGTTCAACCTTGGGCAAGGTCCCTTAACCTCTGGTTGCTTAAGAAAATGGAAATAGTAGTAACGGCAACTATCTCCCAGTTGTTGTGAGGATCAATTAAGATATTTGTAAAGCAACCGACACATATCTAAAAGCTAGCTATTTTTATCGTTGTTATTGGAATAATAATTTCAGACACTGATAGTGGTTTAAAGTTAAGTAGAGACTCTGGTGACTCCTTAGACTGGTCCTTCCCTTAAGAAAATCTAGTAGAACCAATGAGGCAGAGACCTCAGTTCAGGGAGGCCCTGGTCCCCTGAGAAGAGTTTTGTTTCTAATTTTTTATCCCCTGTTCCAATGTATCTTTCCTAGGTAGAGTATTTCTTGACTAAGTAACAAAAAGAGTTTTCCCCCCCCAAAAGATGGGTCTGGATGGGACTGAGAACTCAACCTACCTGAGGGTTCCTCTCTCCCTGTCCCCATCCCCCAATTACTGGAACACCAGTGCAACAGGGAACTGGGTGGGACAGAATCTGCTTATAAAGCAAAACTCCTCCTCCCACCCTTCATTTCCCTCCCCCACCCCCCAAGTCTGATCCAGCTGGATCTGGGCTGAGGTTTCCTCCCTCCGCTCACCTCACCCACTGCTCCGGAATGTTTGGTTTCCCTCAGAGATTAAATCCCAGGCTCATTAACCACGGGGGCAGGTAATAAGGGACAAAAGCTCGCAGGAGGGGGAAGGTCCCGAGCTGCCTGGCGCTCCTTGGAGTTTGAACCCAGACTACAGCGTCCTGTCTACTCCCCGGCACAGGGACCTTGGGCCCATAAAATGAAAGACTGCATGTCACACTTGATAGTGGCCGGAGCAGGGTCAGTCATTATGAAAGGTTTTGCCCTGTAATGTTATGTAGTGCGGACTCCAGGGGAGACCCACAATTCTGAAGCCTCTGGAGAGCTGCCTGGGGATGCCCAGGGTCACCCAGACAGCAAACGATCAGGGACAGAACTTGAACCCAGGTTTTCCCTGTATCTCCTCGACTCTAAAGAAGGGAGAAGGAAAGCTCTTCTCCATAGAAAGCAGCAAGGAATGTTAGCCATGTGATGAGAGGGAAAGGAAAGAGGAGTGCAAGTCAAGGCCAAGAGAAGAAGGGACAGCTCTCAGGACTAAAAGTTAAACCTTACCTCCCGGCGTGCGCTCCCCGCGGTGCCCGCCTCTCTGGAAGCCCGGCTCAAGGACGGACAGCCTCAAGGAGGAGTGGGCGAGTGTGTGTTTGTGTAAATGTGGGTGTGGGTGTGTCTGTGGATGTGCCTGGGCGGGGGGGGGGGGGGGGTGTATGGTTCCCAGCTGTGTCCGCCTGTGTAGGTGCGGCTGCGTGTGTGAAGACAGTGGGTGCTGGGCGCCCAGGTGAGGGCCGCTGGGGCGCCCAGGTGAGGGCCGCTGGGGCGCCCAGGTGAGGGCCGCTGGGGCGCCCAGGTGAGGGCCGCTGGGGCGCCCAGGTGAGGGCCGCTGGGGCGCCCAGGTGAGGGTCGCTGGGGCGCCCAGGTGAGGGTCGCTGGGGCGCCCAGGTGAGGGCCGCTGGGCGCCTTCTCAGAGCGCGTCTCTTCCCCAGCCGCTGCGGGTCCCCCTGTCCCCCAGTCCCGCTTCGCCTTGGTGCGCAGGAAACAAAGGGGTGCCTTGGGTTTCTTGTGCCCCTTCTGGCCGCTGCGTTTCTCCAGAAGGTTTCCAGTTAAATCGGCCACGCGGCGGAGCACCCCCAGGCTCCAGTGCCGAGGTTCCCGGGGCGCACGGGGCTGCCCTCCCAGCCCAGCTGCAAGATCTGCTGGGGCAGAGCCCTCGACTTAGGAGTTTTATTGCCAGCCCTCTTGTAAGAGGGAAGAAAAGGGGGGAGAGACAGAGACAGAGACAGAGAGAGGAGAGAGAGAGACAGACAGACAGACAGAAGAGAGAGAGGACCCTCTGAGGACCTCGCCCTGTTCTTTGTTTCTCTCCCTTTTTAGTCCATTCCCCCCGGAACAAAACTCCCTTTACAGAGGGGTGTTTCGCAGGAATGGCCTTCTTTGCTTTATTTCAGATGCGAACAGACTGCGCATCCTCCACCTGGGCGTCGGGAGGGAGCTGCTCACAACTCCTAAATCTGCCCTACCTAGAAGCAACTTCTCCTGGGGGCGGGGAGGAAAGGAAAACGGAGAAAGCTGGGGAAGGAAGGAGCTAAGACTGAGAAGAAAAGGGACCTTAGAAGACATCGAAAACTGATCAGTCCATCACAAATCATGTAATAAATACTTATATGCCAACTGGGTGGTGTAGTAGATAGAACACCAGCCTTGGAATCAGGAAAATGAGTTCAGATGCTGTGTGACTACTTTAGGCATGTCATTTAACTTCCATTTGTCTCAGTTCCTCAGTTCCTGTAAAATGGGGGCACACTGGAGGAGGAAATGACAAATTGTTCTAGTATCTTTCCTAAGAAAACCCCATGAACAAAGTCCAGAGAGTCGGGACACGACTGAACTATGTATGTATGCATGCACTATGCTAAACACTGGAGTACAAGAATACACAAGGCCAGGGGACTCTATTCCCAATCCAAATTCAGTAGGAAATCTCCTTTGGCCACTGATGTGGGCTGGGATTAATTTCCTACTGAGTCCTCTAGGTTGTTTTGCTGTTTTTCAGAAAAATAATAAAATAGATCTCCTATATATCAAGTAGTCCCACTCCCCTCATTTTACAGAGGAAGTTCTTTTTTTTAAAGATTTTATTTATTTTGAGTTTTACAATTTTTCCCCTAATCTTACTTCCCTCCCCCACCCCCCACAGAAGGCCATTTGCCAGTCTTTACATTGTTTCCGTGATATATACATTGATCCAAATTGAGTGATGAGAGAGAAATCATATCCTTAAGGAAGAAACATAAAGTATAAGAGATAGTAAGATCAGACAATATCGGTTTTTTTTTTTCTAAATTGAAGGTAATAGTCCTTGGTCTTTGTTCAAACTCCACAGTTGTTTCTCTGGATACAGATGGCATTCTCCTTTACAGACAGCCCCAAATTGTCCCTGATTTTTGCACTTATGGAATGAGCAAGTCCATCAAGGTTGATCATCACTCCCATGTTGCTGTTAGGGTGTACAATGTTTTTCTGGTTCTGCTCATCTCACTTAGCATCATTTCATGCAAATCCCTCCAGGCTTCCCTGAATTCCTATTCCTCCTGGTTTCTATTAAAACAATAGTGCTCCAGAGGAAGTTCTTTCAGGTAAATTAAATGGCCCCAGATCTCATAGGCCTTCAGTAGTAAACATTCATTTCTAGAACCCAGGCTTCCTGATTTTCCAATCCTAGACTCATTAGCAATATCTCTTTTTGCCTGCCTCCCAAAACAGCTTTCTTCAGAGCTATTAGTGTGCAGGGAGCAAGTGATTAGGATTTCTTCTGTGTGGACAGTGGCAGATGCCCTTCTCCAAGATTTGGATACCTGAGCCCTCCTCCTGATCCTGGGTTAGAGCCAGTCTCTCTATTCGCACCTGACTCTCTCCTCCAACTAATCATGGTACCTCCGTCTGTCACACTGGGGATAAGTTCCCCCAGGTTGGGAAACTGTACCTTACAACATAGAATTAAATGAAAAATCAAAAGTCTTCTGGGCATTGATTTGGAATGCAGGAGCAAGTCAAAAGATCACAAACTTAGAACTTGAAGGATCCAATTATTGTATGGATGAGAAACTGAGGCCTGGGGAGATTAAGTGAATTGTTCCACATCACACTGGAAGGCCATCAGTGTAAATTTGAACCCAGGGCCTCTATGAGTCACTGCTTTTTTCCTAATGTATTGTGAATTATTTTCTATCTCCAGTCCTCCATTTGATAGGTTTGGGAGTGTGAGAGAAAGTCTGAAATCTGGAGGTAGAGGTCTGTTATGCACATATGCTCACATTTATTTATTCTTAAAATTTCTATTGGCATGTGGCCACACAGCTAGGTAATTAATAAGTGTCTGAGGCTGGATTTGAACTCAGGTACTCCTGACTCCAGGGCTAGTGCTCTATCCACTGCACCACCTAGCTGCCCCCTCCTTTTTCAAAAATCAACCTATTCCCTCCTTTTTCTCTTTATGGGAAAAAATAACTGCTGCCCAGTGTCCATCAAAGGGAATTTTAGGAGTTAAACTTTCCTTCCTCCCAAGCCCCTGGCTTTAATTCTCTATGCAAAGCAAGCAAAACTTGGAGAAAGAGGAAAGCCTCAGACCATCTAAGAATGGTAAAGGAACTGAGCTCTATCCCTCCCCCAATTCCACAAGCTAGGACTCTTTCCTGACATCCTAGCCTTAAGTTGCTCCCCTCCTTATTGCTAGAATGAGAGAACAGAGACTCAGTGTAGCCAGCGAGGTGTCCTACTTCTTAAATTCCATCTTCTTTTCCACTCAATTTTCTTTCTCTAACTTGTCTGGTTTCTAATTTGCTCTTTCAAGCAAGAAAAAAAGTTCCTACTGTAGAAAGACTTTAAAAGCAGAAGTAAATTCTGACATACCCAGGACTTTCCTTCTGTACTGGGTCAGAGAACACTTTAGCATGCCAAAATAGTCTTTTTGACTAGGGCAAAGGTTCTCCCTCTCTACTTCCTGGGCAATGTTCTGAATTCTCCTTTCATTGCAGATTTCAAGTCCAAGAATTAGTAGTCTAAGAATCTGACTACGTCTCAGTTTGGAAGGTGAAAACTGGGGGGAGACAGGATGAGCAGTGAAAATCCACAAGCCAGAAAAAAGATCAAAGGGCCTGGATGATGAGTTAGGCTGACAACTCAAATTTCTCAGCAACATTTCTTTCATAATTATTTTTATAATTTCAAATCATTCCCTTGAAAGGACTAAAGGAGAAAATGAGTTTAGTAAACCCTCACCAGAGGCTCACCAGAAACTTGGGGCAGAGAATTTCAATTTTATTAGGGGTTCCTAACCTAGAAACTATGAACTTTTTTTTTTAGGTTTTTCCAAGGCAATGGGGTTAAGTGGCTTGCCCAAGGCCACACAGCTAGGTAATTATTAAGTATCTCAGACCGGATTTGAACCCAGGTACTCCTGACTCCAGGGCCGGTGCTTTATCCACTGAGCCACCTAGCCTCCCCTAAGCTATGAACTTTTTAAAAATAATTTGATAACTATATTTCAGTATAATTGGTTTCCTTTACAATCCTATATATCTAATTTTATGCATTAATTTTTTTTAAATTTTAAAGTCTGACATTTGTTTTACTTTTTTTTCAAGAAACAAGCATTTTTTTTTTGAAGGAGGGGGGAACAACACAATAGTTAAGTGACTTGCCCAGCTAACAAGAGTCAAATGATTGAGGACTTAATTGAACTCAGTTCCTCCTGACTCCAGTGCTCTATCTACTGTACCCCTTTGCGGCCCAATAACTAGCATTTTAAAAAATAATCTTATCATTCCACTACCAACCCTCTACCTCCTTGAACAATTTAAAAAATCTAATTGGATATATATGTATTTACATATATGTGTGTATAAATGTGTACACATACACAGTCTAGCTAAATGAATTTCTACATTAGCCATGTTCAAAAAATGCATATCTCAATGCATCTTAAGTGCAGCTTTATCTCAGAAAGTACATGTCATTTTTTTATCTTTATTCTTTTGGCCTCACAGTTTATCACTGATCAGAGTTCTAAAGTGTTTCATACAAAAAAAAAAATAAGGTGTTTCATAGTTGTTTTTTTCCCCCTAAAATAGTATTATATAAATTGATTTCCTAGTTCTTTGGGGTAGCTAGATGGCACAGTAGGTAGAGCACCAGGCTCAGAAAGTTCTGTTCACTTCATTCTAGATCAGGTCATAAAAGTCTTCTTAGTTTTCTGGGAAATGGTAATGTCTTCTTTTATGGCACAATAATGTTCTATTGCATGCACATACTGCAATTTGTTTAGCCATTCCCCAGTAGGATACCCCTTAGTTCCCAATTTAAAATATTCTGAGAAGATTCTGATCCATAGACTTCACCAGACAACCCAAGGGGGTCTCTGACACAGGGAAAAGATTAAGGTCCCTTGCTTTGAGGCTCAAATACAGGAGAACAACCCCCCTCTCTTCTGTCTGACATTGCAGCTTTATAAATGAAAAGGACTAAAATCCTCCCTGGGCAGTATTATTGACTTAACTTTGCAAAAGATCTTAGAGAAGTGTTTTAGAGAGTGATAAACTCTGGAAGACAGAAGCTTGGTCTTCTTTTTAAGTACATTCTATATATGATCTTTTACCCAATGGGTTGAGAAGTGATGATAAAATCAACATGAAACTTCCAGAGCTGTCCTTCTTGTCTATAATTCTCTCTGGCCATCTCTCTATTTCTTTCTATACTGGCTCTTATTTGGAGCTATGATCACAGGGCTAAAAAAAACTGTGCATACCCTTTTGATCCAGTAAAACTGCTTACTAGGTCTATATCCCAAAGAGATCATAATAAAGGGGGGAAAGCCACATATACAAAAATATTTGTAGCAGTT
This sequence comes from Macrotis lagotis, assembly GCF_037893015.1. Lineage (NCBI taxonomy): Eukaryota > Metazoa > Chordata > Mammalia > Peramelemorphia > Peramelidae > Macrotis > Macrotis lagotis. Next base: position 252,168,526 of record NC_133661.1, read on the forward strand.
CTTCTTGCGATGGCAAATAATTGGAAACTGAGGGTACGTCCCATCAATTGGGGAACAGCTAAACAAGTTGTGGTATATGAATATGATGGAATACTGCAGTTCAATAAGAAACAATGAGCAGGCAGAATTTGTGGTCCTAAAGCTATCTGGAAGTCACATGCTCTCTTTATTTCCTTCTTTTCACTCTCTGAAACACTTCTCTAAGACCTTTTTTCAAAATTAAGTCATTACAATACAAGATCATGATATAATCAAGGATATCAGACACTAATAATGCCCATCACTCTTATGTATAGAGTGGTTTTTAGGATGTTCAACAATATGCTGAGGTAAGTAGTAAAGTATTATTTATCTTTTTTTTCCTTTGAATGTCTGGGGAAATTTAGGCTCAGAAATCATGGCATATCCTGGATCATCAACATGGCAGAACATGGCAGACCACTGGACCCAGTTAAAAAAGAATAGGTTCAAATTCTGTCTTACACACTAGCTGTTGTCCTTAGGGTAACTAATTTGTCTCTCTGAGCCTTTCTTTCATTCTCTCAAAATGGGGGTGATAATATCTATGTCACAGATTGTTGTGAGGATATTGTATGTACAATGAGATACTGTATGTATAATGCTTGCAAATCTTAAAGCACTGTAACAATGTGAGGTATTAGTGGTAGTAAAGATGAGAACCTGGACCTGAGCCCAGATTTATGGAACCTTGTGCTCCTGAACTTTAAAGAATTGCTTTAGAGTATTGCTAAGTTAGTGGGAATAGCAAAGCATCCTAAGAGAAAGACAGGAGGCAATATTGCCAGGCAAGTCAAACCACTACTACCTTGACCACCATTTCCCCTCTGATCCTGATGGAGACAGCCCAGGACTATGAATCCAAGAGCCTTGAGAATAGCAGTACCCCTAATCCATCAGACTTGCTTCCATTCTAACCCCCATGGTCATCACTGAGAGAAGAAATCATCGTAGAAGTGGATCCCAATTTCCTCATTATCACCTGCTACCAACAACCATAGGGAGAAGAATCCAGAGAGTGGAAGTACCTCCTAGACCAGGAGTTCCTCTTCTAGCTGGATCTGGGATCCGTACTCTGAAGAAGGGGCTCCTATGGAGACAGAGCCAGTCATCCCCACTAACTTTCAACCAACTACCACATCCAGGGCAAGCTATTCATAATAGCTGATGCAGCAAGGCACCCTAAGGGACAGATGTTCCACCTTGGCCATCATCTCCCTCAGATCATGAAAGAGACAGCCCAGGACCCTGAACTCAAGAGTCTTGGGAATAGTTATACTCCCAGCCCAGAAGCATCCTTAGCCAACATCCTGGGAAGTAGCCCCTATAAGAGAGATACCCTGGCAATTGCTTCTGTCAGACTCACAACCACAGCTACTGAAGACCTAGAAAAGAAAGTTCTTGCTCCTTACAGACCTTGACTGATAAGCCTTTATTAATGGACATAACATTAAGGAAAAGGCACTAACATCTACTTTGCCACTGTACTTTAAGGACCATGAAACTTTTCCATTTGACTTACAGCTGAAACTGCTCTATATGTTGTCTCCTCAATTAGATTGTGCTCTCCTTGAGAGCAGGGACTGTTTGGTTTTTCAATTTGTATTCCAAAGTTTAGAACAATACTTTGCACATAGTATACATTTAAGAAATGATTTATTCCTTCATTATTTATCCATTCATTCATGCAAATTGAACTGAGTAACTTCTGAGATTCCTTTCATTTTAAATTCTACATTTTAGGGGCAGCTAGGTGGCACAGTGGATAGAGCACCAGCCCTGGAGTCAGGAGTACCTGAGTTCAAATCCAGCCTCAGATACTTAATAATTACCTAGCTGTGTGACCTTGGGCAAGTTACTTAACCCCATTGCCTTTCCAAAAAAAATTCTACATTTTGGTATCTCAGACCCATATAGGACTGAGTAATTACTGATGCCTCTTCCAACTCTGAAATTCTGAGTCTTGGGGTTATATTAACATTGGAAAGGTCCTTAGAAAAGAAAACTGGAAAAGTTGAATGATTGACTCAAAGTTATAGTAAACATGGAGAAAGTGTCTACTTTCTAGTCCCCATCTGTCTCTGCTTTGCTGTGTGATCTTGGGAAAGTCACTTTTCTTTCAGAAACTCAGTCTCATCATGTGTAAAATGAAAGGGTGGGAATAAAGTATTCTCTATGTTTTCCTCTATAAAGTGAATCAAATAAGCTCCTATGGAAGTTGATTGACTGAATGAGAAGACCATGGTACACTAATTTTCTTTACACTCAAATGAGTTCATATTATACTAATTTGTGTCAACTCATTTCCTCGAAGGGATTCTGCCTGGATTGGGTACTGACCATATATCAACAAATAATAGATCTCTTAAGAAACCAAGCTGAGACTCTTCTTTCAAATATAATTCCAACCTGTGGAGGCTAAAGCTAAATTACTCTTTTTTATTATATAAATATTTTATTTGTTTTCCAATTACACACAATGGTAGTTTCTACCAATCATCTTTTTTTGCAAGATTTTGAGTTTTACAATTTTTTTTCTCCTTCCCTCCTCCCAACAAAATCGAATGTATTGTAATAGAAGAATCAGATTCAAAAGGAAGAAAGAAAACATTAGAAATAGCAAAATTACATAATACATAAGACACTTTTAAAAATTGAAGATATTAAACTTTGGTCTTCTGTTTAAACTCTGAAGTTCATTTTCTGGATATAGATAGTATCCTCCATCACAGATCCCCTAAACTTGGTCTTGATTATTGCCTTGATGGAATGAGCAAGTCTATCAAGGTTGATCATTACCCCATGTTGTTGTTAGTGTGTAAAATGTCCTTCTGGTTCTGCTCATCCAATTTAAGTTGGGTTACTCTAATCTAAGGTCTAAGGTACACTGTACTTTTCTGTTGATGAGTCATGTCCAACTCTCCATGGATATAGGTCAATCAATATCCATTCATAGCTTATGAACCCCCACTAGTGTGTTTCTTTTATTAGCCAAATCAGAGGAAATAGTTGTTCAAAGCACAAAAAAGGGAATTTAATTACATAGCAAAGCAAGATAAGTGACAAGAATGATTTTCTTCATATACATGATTACACATGTGACTTCATATACATGACTAAACAAGTTACCATATCACCAGTGGATGAAGCACACACACATCTATCTATCTATCTATCATCTATCTATCTATCTACCTATCTATCTATCTATCTATCTATCTATCTATCTATCTATTTCTCTCTCTCTCTCTATATATATATATATATATGCATGTATTCATAAACATACATGGAGGAGTATGCTGGAACCAGTTCAAATCTGTTTGAAAGAACTAGTGTTCCATTTTCATTGCAAGTATTTATTTATTCTTCATAAATCACTAAATCAGGGCTTGATTTATTGACTTTTTTGTTTATTCAGACTTAAGAAAGTGATGAAGAAAATATTATTAATGTAAATTAAACTTAAAAGTATATAGTGCATTATTGGTGGAGTTATGAACTGATCCAAATCATTCTGGAGAGTAATTTGGAACCATGGAGAAGGGCAATAAAACTGTGCATATCCTTTGATCTAATAATATCACTACTAGGTCTGTGTCTCAAGGAGATCATAAAAATTTGAAAAAACCCACATATACAATAATATTCATAGCAGCTCTCTTTTGTGGTGGCAAAGAATTGAAAATTGAGATGTTCAACAATTGGGGAATGGCTGAACAAGTTATGGTATGTGAAGATAATAGAATATTATTGGTCTAAAACTCCAAATTTAGCTCTTTGGGGATATTTAACACCATGTATACACTAATTACACTGGGTAGTGCAGTAGATAGAGTACCAACCCTAGAGTCAAGTGGACTTAACTTCAAATCCAGCCTCAGACACTTGCTACTTATTAGCTGTGTGATCTTGGTCAAGTCACTTAACCTGATTGTCCTGCATCTAGGGCCATCTCCAACTGTCCTGATTCATATCTGGCCACTGGACCCAGATGATTCTGTAGGAGAAAGTGAGGCTGGTGACAGCATAGCAGCCCCTCACTCAAATCCAAGTCATGTGATTTTCATGGCATCACCTCCCTGATGTCATGACCTTCTTCAAAAACAAATGACAGGGAAACACTAATATTCTTTATATATATATATATATATATATATATATATATACACACACACATATATATATGTATGTATTTTGATTTCTTTAGTAGATCAGATTTGTGTGGTAGTAGACTTTAGAAAAATAGAAGGAATACTAACAAGTCTAGTCTATGTAGTAAAGGGTAAAGAATTGTATAACTTTCAAGATAAGAAGTTTGGGAAAGCAGAACAAATAGTTGAATCTAAATTTCCTTTTCATTTTTTGATTTGAAAAGTCAGTTTTTGATCCACAATTATTTGAGGAAGTAAAGGAAAGGAAAACTGTCGGGTTGACCATTGATAATTTGAAACCAACTTGCCCGTTCATAATAAAACTAATAAGTGTGACTGATAATAAAGCAATGTAATAAACGTGACTGTGCTATCACTAGCTGGAATGTTTGTGTTCAGAGCCTTTAACCTCACTTTATTAAAGTGTTTATATTGTACATTCTTGGTTTTGTTGAATAAATGTATGTTTTCTCTGTAAAAAAAATGACAAACAATTGCTCCCAGAAAACTTCCTGTCTAAAGAAGTCCTTAGATGTTTTAGGTATGATATTTGAATGGATTCTTCTTTTCTATCATTCAGACTCTCTCCATATCACTCAGCTGAGTTATGGTTAGAAAATTCCTTTTAATTCCTTTCAAACTCTTGGTCTGAACAAATCACTCCCCACCCCTCAGGGGCTCCACTGGGCAACACTTCAAAGGAACTGGATGAATCTGGATGAAGAGACATTTTAATCCTCTCCCTCCTTAACTATGCCCCTTGGATTCCATGCTAATGTAAGGTGCTGGACTGCTTGGAGAAGACAGGTGATCTTTGCCCTATTTCCTCTTCATGGTCAAAATCAATGGATTCACTGGCATGGATCCTTGAAGCACTGAGGTATCAGGACATCATCAAGTGTCTATTTTTAAAGTCATTGTATGAACCCATAAATAGAAGTATATCCTTGCCAGATTTCCAATGATGTGCCCTTCCTCCTTCTGTTCCAACACATATTCCCAACACATGCATTGCCTGTTTCTTGAATATTCATATGCATGCTTATTATTCATCTCCTGAGTGAAGATTCTTTTCTTTACTCTCCAATGTCCTCTTATGCCCAAATCCTTTTTTTCAACCCCTATGTTTTAACAGAGATTTAGGTGATTGAATAGTTAACAGATTGAACATATTCCTAGAATTTTTGGTTATTTTTGCTCATATCAGTTTCCCCTTTTCCTTGTATCTTGACATGGGAGAGAGAGAGAGAGAGAGAGAGAGAGAGAGAGAGAGAGAGAGAGAGAGAGAGAGAAATCAAAGGGAGAGATGATGGAATGATAATACAGGCAGTGTCCTTCTCCCACCCCAGCCTGAAGCAGAATCCTAGAGCAAGACAACATGGCAAAGGGAGAGGTTTGTTCTTTTTTTTTTTCCAAGAGAGATGAATTAAAAAGACAGTAGTAGGGAAGGAAGAAAAGGTGGGTGTCTTTAGAACTCAGGGATAACATCTGCGCTGGCAAAGAGCCTGGGTCCCATGTGATAATCTGAGAAATGGCACGAGGCCCAGACACAGCTCCATCTTTGGAAATGAGAGGGCCTCTTGCAGGGGGGCGGGGGGGAGTGAGGCATCATCAACTGGGCTTGGCCATACCATGGAGCTTTCTCCTTCCCCCTTAGGAAGCTGGAGCCCTGCCCAGGTGAAAAGTTACCTTCCAGTCACTTAGACGTTATTGGCTCAAATCCAAAATCAAGTTGTCCTTGTTAATGGAAACAGAGACCACATCCTGGATCTCTCTGTTACCATTTAAAGAAGTAAAGCTTTTAGATACTTTGTCAGGGAAGGAGATCACAAATTCAGCTACACTGCATCTCAATAGGTGGTGACTTGGAACAGGTAACTCTTGTCTCCTAGTTGCCCTTCTATGGAGTGGGAATAAACCATCTTGCCTCTCACTCATCCCAAAGGAATGCATAGAACATTATTCTTGCTTAGAAACAACTCTCTCTTACCTTTCTTGCCACTCCCCCACTCTACCATACACCATAATTATAAAGTGTTAAAGATTCTTAGTGGTTTCAAGGTATTATTAAATAATTAATAGCAAAACAGTTATCTAATGAATTGAAGAAGTTTTTATGATGACTATTATGAAATTTTGGCAAGGATGCTTCCCATAGAACAAGGGCACAGCTCCCATGGGAATGGTTATACACATTGGCCTTTGAATGAATGATCTCACTTGGTAGGGATGACATAACAACTCTTAATTGGTCTCCATGTGTTTTTTGGGGTTGTATAAAAATAAGGTTTGGCCATTAAGTGTCAGGATAGACAGATAAATAGATGGACAAATGGACAGAAGGAAGGATGGATGGGTGGGTGGGTGGGTGGGTGGAGAGATGAAAGTGAAGTGAGCAATGTGGTTGGTGCTCCTCAAAATGTAATGATTCCAATGAGGGATTCATCAATCAGCCAGGAGGTTTCAGGGCAGAATAAGCTACAATTGCCAGATCTCCCTTAGACTTCCAGTAAAGGAGGAGGGGTTTTCTCTATTTCCCCTAGCCTCTGGAAACAATGAAAGGAACAACTCCAGTATATAAGCATTACATGTGCTTGCCCAACTGCACCTAAGAATGGAACTCAAGTCCTTTTTTTTTTAATTTTTTAAATTCAAGGCAAAGGGGTTAAGAGACTTGCCCAAGGTCACACAGCTAGGCAATCATTAAGTGTCTGAGACCAGATTTGAACTCTAAAAACTGGATTTTTCCAGCTAATGGTTAACACTCGTGAGTCTTAAAAGTTGAGTGTTCCTGAGTTGGTGGCCAGTACTAGGTACTTCCTGCAATCATATAGAATAGAAAATTATCTGCCAATAAGATGCTACTAGGTGTGAAGTGGATAGAGCACCGGCCCTGGAGTCAGGAGGACCTGAGTTCAAATCCAGCCTCAGATTGGATGAGCGCTAGCTGTGTGACCTTGGGTAAGTCACTTAACCCCATTGTAAATAAATTAAAAAAAATTTTTTTAAAGATGCTACAGTTGAAAGAACTAAGAAAGATGTCAAGATCAGAAGCCTTGGGTCACAGGTCAGAATATCCATTGATTTTTCTGGACAGATATACATTTATAGATTGCTTGGACAGCAGAGAACCAAGGGGGATATGAAATATTTCTTCAGCAGTTCCACAAAGCAATCTTTACCTTCTGAGAGAATATGATAAGTATTATAAATTTACTGTTTTATACATTTGTTAATGTGCATTTATGAATCTTTTGTGTTTTAAGCATCTCTTTTGTGGTGGAAGATTATGAATAGGTACCCCGGTATCAGATATCTACTTTGTACTTTGAATAATTCTTCTACAAAGAACCCTGTAAATCCTTTTTAGGAAAAAAAATCTCAGAAAGACATTAAATGATGCAAATGAAATGAACAGAACTAGGAGAACAATATACATAATAATAGCAATATTGTAATCACTTATGATAGACCTAGTAATCAATAAAAGGATGTACCTCAATTCCAAAGGATTCATGATGAAAAATACTGCCTCCAGATGGAGAAATGAGAAATTAGACCAAAACATGGCTAATGCAGAAATAAATATGTTTTACATGACTTCGTAGAGTCCAGAGTAGTAACGTGTAGAAATCATGCTTCATATAAAACAATGTAGATTGAAGAAAACAGAACCAAGAAAATAATAGAGAATAATTATATTAACATAAATGAAAATATCACTTAAAAAGAATCAAATATTGATGAAATATGAAGAACAGCCTTACTCCTGATAAGGAACTATAGCTTCCTCTTTTCAAGAAAGAGGTGGTAACAAAGGATGTGGAATACACTGTCAGGTGGGCTGTTTAAATGTGATCAAGATGGCATAATGTTAGGCAGGTTCAACTGGAATCAGTTCATTTCCAGGCTCAGACACTAGCTATGATTCTGGACAACTCATTTAACTCAGTTTCCTCCTTTGTAAAATGAAGATAATTAACCCCAGGATTGTTAGTATCAAATGAAATTATTAAAGCTCTTTCTAAACTTTTAGGCACTCTATAAATGCTAGTTATTGTCATCATTCTTATTATTCTTTATCACAAGAATAATTAATTAATCATAGCCACAGGGACTCTGGACAAGGGCAGCAGGAAAATATTTAGAGAAATGTGATAGGGAATACTCCAAGGAAACCAGCAATAGGGTCAAAGTCAGGTTTTCACTCATCTACACTCTTGTTTTTAAGAGGGACACTGGATTAGAATTATATCTACCTACCATTGGCTATTTGCAATCTGGGAGTATAATGCTTTCTTGGGGATTCAGGATAAAGGGGAGGGCAACAAATACTCTAGATCAACCAAGCTTCCATCAAGTGCTTTTTAAAGAAAAAAAACGATCACAGATAGTTAACAATTATCAAAGAAAGTACTATATTAAAACAGAAATCAGGATCTTATATAGATTAGCTTAGATGAAAGAATACACAAGAGTCAAGGTACAGGGACAAGAGTCCTCAGACTCAGGAACATGGTGAAATCTCAGCTCATGGAGAGAACAATCTAATTCAGGAAGTCTATTCTTAGCAATCTCTTGGGATGCAGGTGCTGAGAGTAAAAGACCATATGGGGGTGTGCGTGTGGGGGGGATTTTCCTATATTTCTGCAACTCTGAAAATGTCTCCCATCTGCCAAAGTTTATGCCTCATTTCTTATCTTCAGGATCTGTTGACATCTCTCTCCTTTGGAAGTCTTTTCAACCTTACAAAGTCATACTCCCTTGTGAAGATATCAGAGGTCTCACAGACCTCAACCAATTAGGAGACACACACTCTCCATGACATAGTATCACAGGGTTTTCCTTCAGGGAATCTTTCCAAGGTGATCTGGGGTGGAGGTGTTAGCCAAGTTAGAGATAAGTGACGGAAGAGGAGGATTGAAGAAAAATGTAAAAACAAAGGGGAGTAATAACACTTTTTTAAAAAATTAATTTATTTTTTTGTTCCATATTAAGTTCTGAACTGTCTAGCTCCCTCTTTCCCCACTGCATACTTGAAGAGGTCACCATTTCTCACACACACACACACACACACACACACACACACACACCACATGTATGTATGTATGTATGTAAAGTTATACATTCCATACTTCTATTTATCAGTTCTTTTTCTAAAGGTGGCTAGCATCTTCCTTCATAGGTTCTTTATAGTAGATTTGAGTATTTATAATACTCAAAATAATTGTCATTCACAGTTATTCTTCAAACAATATTGCTGTTACTGCATATAATATTCTCTGGGTTCTGCTAATTTCATTTTCCATTATTTCATACAAGTCTTTCCATATTTTTCTTTTCTTTTTTTTTTTAAGGTTTTTGCAAGGCAATGGGGTTAAGTGGTTTGCCCAAGGCCACACAGCTAGGTAATTATTAATTGTCTGAGGCTGGATTTGAACTCAGGTCCTCCTGACTCCAGGGTTGGTGCTATGCACTGCACTAGCTAGCTGCCCCTCAGCTCATCATTTCTTAAACCACAATAGTATTCTAGTACAATCATGTACTATAATTTGTTTAGCCATTCCCCAATTGATGGGCATCTCCACAATATCTAGGTCTTTGCCAACACAAAGAGAACTGCTATAAATATTTTAGAACATATAGCTTCTTTTTCTTTATCTCTGATCACCTTGGGAAGTAGAGCTAATAGTGGCATTTCTGGTTAAAGAAAAGATTTTTTTAAAAACACGGTCTTTAAGTTTTATAATTCTTTAGACATAATTTCAAATTGCTTTCCAGAATGATTGAATCATTTCAGAATTCCACCAACAATATATTAATGTCCTAATTTTTCCATAACCCCATAACATTTGTTATTTTTCTCTTCTATATGTTTATACACACACACACACACACACACACACACACACACACACACGTGCATGTGATATGAGATCTTTTTTTTTTCAGGTAGAGGCTAAAGTGACAACTTTCAAGGATATGTTGAAAGGATCATAAATTTAGAACTAAGCAGGACCTTTGAGTTCAACTACTTCATTTAATAAATGAGAAAACTGAGTCCAAAAAATTAATTTACTTGGCCAGGGTCACAAAGGTAGTAGGTAGCAGAGTCAGCATTTGAACCCAGAAATTATCTTTTGAATGGTGAGTTGGACTTTATGAATTATATTACTATGTGTGTGTGTGCGCACGCGCACACATTTAGACACTATAGTCCCTTCTAACTCGAACATTCTACAACTATGCTTCAGTGCTCTGGTGACCCATGGTTCTGGTGGAACAACTTCACCCAACAGTGATAACAGTCCTTCTATGCCTTAGCAGACTTCTTCATGATAATAGTATCTTAATTTTTTTTTCCACTTGATGACCATCCTATGGTGATGATCCACCTGGCAAGGTTGATTCTCTGACCTCAGACCATTACAGGGTTCATACTTGAAGACTTTCCAGTTTGGAAGGAAGAATTTACCAGAGTTTACATACTGCCAGTATGGTTCTGAAAAACCCCCAAATCAATAGTAGAGAAAAGAAATAAAACATCATCTCAATATAAGAAATTATGAATATCAAGAATTAGGAGAAACTGGGAAAAACTGATACAGAGGCAATTAAACAAAACTAAGAGAGCAATTAATATTATGGTCTCAATCATAAAAGAAATATAATTCTGTAAAGTAAATTTTGCATGGCACAGAATAAATAATATAATTAGTGTTGTCCTTTTTATTATAATGGCATAGTCCAACCATGAACAAATATTTTAACCCATTATTTTAGAATGTCTTCATATTCTTAGAGAATTTTGTAGTTGTATTTATATAATTATGTGCTTTTTGGAAGATGAATACAAATATTTTAGAGAAACTCACATACAGAGAGAATGAGAGTGAGAGAGAATGAGTCATTATTTTAAATGAAATTTCTCTATTGCTTCCTGCTGAGATTTGTTAGTAAACTACAAAAACAATAATTGTGTTGTTTTATATCTATTTTGTTGAAGTTATTGTTTCTATTTTTATTTGAATCTTTGGGGTTTTCCAAGTAAATCATCATATTTTCTACAAAAGCCATGATTTTATACCTTCTTTGCTTGGCCTTATTCTTTAAATTTATTTTTACTTGTCTAATTTCTGTAGTATAACCAACATATCTAGAAGTATATAAAATAATAGGGATGACTTTGGACATGCTTACTTTAACCATGATCTTATTAGAAAAGCCCCCAGTATTTCTCCATTCCAAATGATACAGACTTGTGTTTGCTTCAGCAGCACATATACTAAAAAGAATTGGAATGATACAGAGATTAGCATGGCCCTTGCGCAAGGATGACACACAAATTCATGAACCAAATAATACAGACTTCTTGATCATATTTAAAAAATCTTTGTTAGTGTGGAGTTTTAAAAAAAATTTTAACATAAATATTTTATCTTGTCAGATGCTTTTCTTCATCTAATATATTTCTTTTTATTACTAAAATGATCTGTTTAGTTTTCTTAATTTTAAACTAGTCCCTCATTCTCAGTATAAATTCAATCACGTCATAGTTTATAATCTTTTAAAAATATAGTTATACATGGGGGTGTTCATCAACTTTGACATACTTGCTCATTCCATCAGTGCAACAATCAGGGACAATTTGGGGCTGTCTGCAATGGAGAATACCATCTGTATCCAGAGAAACAACTGTGGAGTTTGAACCAAGGACTATTACCTTTAATTTAGAAAAAAAAAAACAACCCTGATATCTTATTGCCTGATCTTGCTATCTCTTTTACTTTGTTTCTTCCTTAAGGATATAATTTCTCTCTCATCACATTCAATTTGAATCAATGTATACCATGGAAACAATGTAAAGATGGGCAAATTGCCTTCTGTGGGGGGTGGGGGAGGAAAGTAAGATTAGGGGAAAAATTGCAAAACTCAAAATAAATAAAATCTTTAAATATATATTGTTATAGCCGCTTTGATAATATTTTACTTAAATTTTTGTATCCATACTTATTTTTTTTTGTTTTAGTTTTTTCAAGGCAATGGGGTTAAGTGGCTTGCCCAAGGCCACACAGCTAGGTAATTATGTGTCTGAAGTCACATTTGAACTCAGGTACTCCTGACCCCAGGGCCAGTGCTCTATCCACTGAGCCACCTAGCTGCCCAGTATCCATACTTATTAATCTACAGTTTCTTTTTGCATTTCTTTAGGTTTCAAGACCACTTTTTTCATGGAAATAATGTTATATCTTTTTTCCCTATCTTTGCTAATAATTTATTTGATAATGAAATTAATCGTTCTTTAAATAGTTGGTTAGAATTTACTCTTAAATGCAACTGGCCATGGGATCTCTTTCTCCTTTGGGGAATTCACTTAGGTTTATCTAATTTATTTTGTTAAGATTGGGTTATTTAAATTCTCTTAATGGTCTGTTAATTTGAGGGGTTTTTTTGCAAATATTTAAATAATCAGTTGTGTCAGCATATAACTGAACAAATTTGTTTCCAATACAGTGGATATATTCACTACCACCAGAAACCTAAATAATGAACACCTTCCAGTCAACATGCTCTGAGAAAGGAGGTAGATCTTGCTCAAAGGAGGGTTTTTTTTTAAAACTGTTCTAAAGAAATAGAATGAAATGTGTTATGTACACACATGTTAATGTGTTAAGGGGAGCCAACTAGCCAATAAGTACCATTACTCAGTAGCTTGTATGGATACTGTCTGAGCATCTGAGCATTATTGTCAATGGGGACCTTGGTTAATGAGGAAGTAATTCAGTGACCATTTTCTCCACTTTCTATAGTTTATTTTTCAACAGTTGAACCAGAACTGATCATTCAAGAGTTTCCCTGGAAGAAGGTGCCACATGAATTCCTCTTTCATGACTGTGATTTTGGGTCAATACGGTGTCTGGGTGGGGAAAGCAAGACATTCCCTCACTCATCCCTCCCCTCGAGCAACCCAGGTCCACATGTGTCCCATGAATATATGAACTCTCTGTTCTTTGCCTTTTGGTGTATGCACTTCCTTTTTAGGTGAAGGAGTTTTTGGTGATGGTAGAGACCTTTTGAGCTTTGAAAGATCAAAGGAACAGCGGTTCAATGACAAGATTCCATTGTCATAGTTTGCTATGACCAGCTATGTGAGGTTTCCAGTTCAGCTCCGTGGCTTGCAAAGAATGATTCCTCCAGAAAGTGAACATGGTAGGATGAATTTTTTGTAGCTTTATGCCCACTAACTCAGAGACCAAGGTGTTGTAGGGAAGAGTGTACTCCTTGATATCGGGATGTGGTGAATATTTTGTTCAATTGTTCATTCCTTCCTTCTTTCTCTCCATCTTACAATAGGACTAGCCTATCCATCCCTTTTCCCGGAGAGATGTGTCACTAGTGATGTTTTTCATGTGGCTTCTTGTATGTATCTTCAGGTCAATTTAATAGAGAGTAGATCAGGGAGGCAAAGTAAATGAGTGATTACTTATAGATCAATCAAGGAAGATTTACTAAAGAAAATGAATTTTTAGCTAGAAAAGAAAACGAACTGACATTGACAGTGGCAGAGGGCATTGGTAAAGTTGGAGGATCAAGTTCTTTTTGGGACTGTCCTGCAATAATCTCCAGGAAAATTCTATAACTTATTCAATAAGGGGAACCCAATTAAATCCTCATTTCTTCATTGACACTGATACCAGAGGAAGGGGTACCCAGGAGGAGCAAAGGCTTCAGTCTGCTAAGTAGATCATTCATGGAGCATTTAATAAGAGATATATATGAGATCAAATCCAGTCTCGGGGTCACACAGCTTGTAAGTGTTCTCCCTTCTCTTTATTCTGTTTTTGTGATACTGAATCCCAGAATAACAGAGTACAAACTTCCGCTTTTCAGTACCAGCCAAGGCTCTCATCCTCATTTATCTGAACTGAACATTTCCTTTTTGGCCGACCCTTCCCCTGGGACCTCAAGAACTCTCATTCTATAAAGAACAAACTTTTACATCTCTTTCTTTTATATTCTTTCCATTTTTTTTGGCTCCTCTCAGCTGATATTACACATCCCAAAGCTTCTTTTCCAGTACTGGTTGCCTCTTCTCACACACTGCCACAATTTCCTGATCCCAAAAGTAGAGTACTCCTTACCTACCCATTAATTGCCACCACTACTTTCAGACTTCCATCAGTTACCAACTTTTCCTCCTTTGACATTCACTTTTTTTAGGGCTTTTTTTTGCATGGGGTTGTCTCTTGCCCAAGGCCACACAGCTAGGTAATTATTAAGTGTCTGAGACTAGATTTGAACCCAGGTACTCCTGACTCCAGGGCCAGTGCTTTATCCACTGCGCCACCTAGCCGCCCCTGACATTCACTTTACTAAGTTTATTATTCCATAATCCTAGTGCCTACTGAACTCCCAATGAGTTCAATAATTAACTAGAAGTACTCCTCTTCCCTGGACAATCCACCCCAGATCACCATTCAGAGCTGACAGGAATAGATCTGATTGTGCCACTGCACCACTGAAAAGCCTCCAGGTCTTTGCTTCTGCAATAAAACATGACCTCTTCCAAAAGACATTTAAGACTCTCCATTACTTGGCTACAACCTATCTTTCCAATTTACTTATTTCATGCCATGTACATTCTAATCATATGGGCAGCTAGACAGTGAATAAGGTAGCAGGCCTGAAGTCAGGAAGATGCATTTTTTGTTTGTTTTTGTAAGGCAATGGGGTTAAGTGGCTTGCCCAGGACCACACAGCTAGGTAATTAAGTGTCTGAGGCCAGATTTGAACTCAGGTATTCCTGACTCCAAGGCTGGTGCTCTATCCACTGCACCACCTAGCCACCCCAAAACACATTTTTTTTGAGTCCAAATTTGGTCTCAGACACTTACTAGTTGTATGAGCCTGGGCAAATCACTTAATCCTGTTTGCCTCAGCTTCCTCATCTAAAATGATCTAGAGAAGGAAATGGTAAACTACTCCAGTAACTTGGCCCAGAAAATCCCAAATGGGATCACAAAAAGGCAGATACGAAAGACTGAATAACAAGACAACATTCTGGACAGACTGAGCAAGTAGCTTTCCTCCTAAATTTGATCTTCCATTTTTTTATTGCTAGGTATTCACACAAGACACCTGGAATGTACTACATCCTCACCCCTATCCTGGAAAACCTCTTCTTTAAGGTTTAGTACAAGGGCATCTTCTGTTAAGTCTCCCGAGATCTCTGGCCACCCCACTCTTATCCCCATTTCAATTCTTTAGATTTTAATGAGTTTTAATAAAAAGTGAACTTTTAAGGACAAGGTCTATACCTTTTGCATCACTATCCTCAGTGCTTAGCATATCATAGGTGCCTAAATTAAGTTGAAAAAACAATTCAGCAAGACTACCTCTGTAAGACTTAATGAATTGTCATCTGCCAGTGGAAAGTATAAATCGTTTTTCTTAATCTTCAAATACTGTTAGCGAAAGGAAGTTGAGATTGTCTTCCTTCTTAAGACTGTAGCTTCCCTTTTGTTTTCATCCTGGTGGAGTATGAGTCAAAGTGGATATCAATGACTTTTGAGGAAACAGGTGTTGTAATGCTTAAAGGGAGAATGGTGGAATGGGATGGAAATTCTGTGTAATATCCAATTTGCCTAAAAATATTCCTCTAGCATAAGAAAAATCTGTATTGTGAGAAATCTTCATGATTCATATAATAGTTTTGACAATGTCTTTAAATTATTGTAAAAAAGTTTTTGTAATTTTTCCTCCCCAATATGAAGAAAAAGTTCTTTAAGGAAATGAAGCTTTTCATAAACCCCTATAAAACTGTACCATTTAAGGGCAGCTAGGTGGTGCAGTGGATAAAGCACTGGCCCTGGAGTCAGGAGTACCTGGGTTCAAATACGGTCTCAGACACTTCCTAATTACCTAGCTGTGTGGCCTTGGGCAAGCCACTTAACCCCATTTGCCTTGCAAAAACCTAAAAAAAAGTGTACCATTTGGAAACATTGCCTCTATATAACCTACATTATCTTAATAAAAGCACAGAATGAAAATGTGTTTCTGACCTGTTTCACATTCATTTCTGTATTATGTACTATGGTACTTAAGGTAAGAAGACTAACAGTTAGGATTCATGCGGTCTTTAGTTTATTAATCTGACAAGTACAGGAAAATTTTGCAATCTATCAAAATTGTATCTTATCAAGAATTTGAAAGGCATTACAAAAAGATGTTTTCACATTCTTTCTGGATTATGTACAAATCAGTGTCTGTAGAAACAAAAACAAAACAGTAACACTTGAGAGGAAAGGAATCCCAATGAAGTCCATTTTCCAGCATATCCAATCACATTGTAAACTAAGCCACTACTGCAATGTGGACATTCCAATAGCCATCACTGCATGATTCAAAGTTCTGAAACTGCTGCCAATAGTTCCAATAAATACTTCTTTTAAAAAGGAAAATGTCCTAAGGAGGAAATTTTTCCTGCTGCATAGTCCAACCTGAAGTTTTAGTCAGGCACATTTGAGGAGGGATTCAACCATCTCCTCATATTGATAAGCAAGCATCCAGGAAGTGGTACCTGTTTCTGAAATATTCTTTAACTGCTATAAATAGACATTGAGCCATGTCAGCAGGAGGCGGCTTTCAAGTACAGCAGGTTAAAAGTGGTAGGTTTCTGATCAGGACTAACCGGTGGTCAAGGCAATACTTAACCTGCATCCTCTCACAGGCACTTCCTCTAATCAGGTAAGGACCCCCCCCCCCCTCCACAAATAATGGTATCCAGATAAAGCCACTTAGAACCATTCTTTTATGACAGGGCTGTGGAGAGTTGAAAGTTGATGAGTGTTTTTCAAAGTCCTCTATTCTGGAATTTTAAAGACATGAAGATATGCTCTTTGCTCAAATTGAAGATATAAAAGTCTTTGTCATGAGATCCAGAGGAAAAGAGAAAAAGATCAATGAGACCATAGTCCAGTTCTGAAAGCTCCTTTCCAACACAGTGTTTAGGATATCTGCAGGGCAAGAGGGAGACTGGGAGAGTGGAGTACTGTCCTTCACATACTATGGGAAGAAGGGAAGGAAAGAAGCCTTAGTTCACTCAGAAGACTCACTCCTGAAATGAGCACAAGTCCGTTCATGCGCCTACTTCTCAGGCAGAGATGGTAAAGGGTGAGAAGCTATGTCAGGATATGCTACATAAGTCTCTGAGAGCATTATTGCAATTTTCAGTGTCAATTGTGTTTGTGTAGCAAGAGCCCTTAAGGACAACCATGAAAAAGTGGTTACAGATTACAGTAAACAGTCATTATGTCTAAAGTTTCCAATGTTTTAAAGCGTTAAAGTTATCCATATGTTAGAAAACAGAAAAGTGATTAACAGTTCAAGTGAACCTCTTGAAAAATTTAGAAAAGTTCAAAGCAATATGACCTCCTCCTTCCAGGAAAAAAAAAGTTATTTGAGCATAGTCTGGTGAATAAAATCAGGGTGTTGTAGCCAGGAATCATACAATGTAGTTCTTGTGCTGCTTCTGATGTCACCTGACCTCCCGTAACTGCTTAATGTTATATATTTCCCTTTTTGCAACTAGGGTACAGATCAGTTTGTGTGAAAAGTCCTTTGAGATCCCTAGGGCAGTGGCACTGGATGAGAGACAAGTATAACAATATCGTTTGCTACCCTGGTGACCCATAAGGAGACTATTAGATGCAAATGACACTGAGGGAGGAGAACCTACATTCAGAACTTAAAAAGTATATTCAATTGTTGCTTTTGTGGGTGAATAATTAATAATAAATTTCTCAGGTTTTTTTCATAGTTTTCTTCCAAAGGTCATGATCTCTGCTTTTCTAAATGCAAAATACAGAAGCTGTAGTACTTTCAATTTGTTCTGATACGTGGCTTTGTTTAGCTGTTAATAGAAAGGTATTATTACTATAGGACAATGATGGTTTGTTTAAAAAAAATGGTGGATAAAAGAGACAGAAAAAAAAGGGGGGGCAATGAAATCTAGTCCAGGGCATCAAACAACATCAATCTTCCAAATATACTCTGTGACCTATTTGCTACATAAATAACTCCTTTCTTTTAAAGGGAATTTTAATTTAAAGATAAACTTGAAATTCATCTAACTTCTGAATCTGTTGCACTTCGTTGGTTAGTTCGGTGGGTGGTGCTATTCCCAGTGCTAGCTATATCCAGATCCATACTTAAGGGATGAATACTGTGGCTGCCCATTTCTGAATGACTTTCAAGGGTGTTTCTGGACTTTCCTCCATTCCATATGGTGACAAAATCCAGTTTTCATTACGGAAGACTTAAAATTAGTATTATGGAATCACCAATCTTGTCCTTGAAGCCCATGCTGTTGATATTTGTGTTTCTATTTAATGGAACATATAATGGTCTGTCTGTTGGTACGCAGCTTGGTTCAAACATGGCTCAGATTTGCATGTAGCATCACAATCCTTTCAAGAGGGAAAAAACAAAGCACAGGATGGCCAACATATATAATTAAATTTCTCTTAGGTGAATCTTGGTTTGAAGTTAAAAAGGTATAATACAGAGAGAGCATCTGAAAGTCTTGCTTAAAGAATCCATTTTATGCTTCACTTACCTAATCTGAGATTTTGAACTGATATATATATATATATATATATATATATATATATATATATATATATATATATGTGTAATCACAGGTAAAATTACAAGAGATAATATTCCTATTGTAAAGTACTTAAGTGGGAGAGAAGAATGGAGAAAAAACCTGGGAGAAAAGTACTAAGTGAAGAAAAATTATTTTTTTTTTAAAAAGCAAAATAATAAAACATTCTGAAACTCATCCTTTCTTTTTGCATCCTTCATTTCCACTGAAGTTCCCAAAACAATCTAAAATCACCAAATGTTTAGATACAAAGGCATTATCTGAACATAAAATCAATAAACCAGGTGAATACACGTATTTCACTTATTACCATAATAAACCAGAGAGGTCATCCAATGGCAGAGTGCATATATTTCAGGCCCCAAAGGGAACTGCTCTAATCTAAAAAAAGTATATTTACAACTAAAGACAAGTTAGACAGCAGGGATGATACTGGCCATTCCTGAGCCACAGCACTGTCTCATTCTTCTTGATCACTAAAAGCTGGGGGTTCTTTGAGGTAAAGAGGGCCAACAGAATTTGTGCCCTGTCTACACACACAGACTTTATTTAGAGATATTACCTCTAGAAAGGGCAGATCATCAGATTTTCTTTTCGTTTGTTTGGTGAACTTGTATAGTATCTGAATTTCCCTGTTGCTTAAGCTAAGTGTCTTCACTGTCCCCAATTCAAACAAAGATACTTTGAAATAATCTGCAATAGGAGAAGTGTAACCCCAAAAAAACAACTGTAAGGTTTTTGATAAATGATTTGGTATCTGCTTTTTAGCATTTGGTTTGTTTGCCTTATTAGCTGCTTGAAGCCTCTTCTTCCCTGATCAGTGACTTCTCCTCTTAACCCCCTACTCTTCCATAAGCCAAGATAGCAACCTGAAAATAATATCTTCCTACATACTGGTTTCCAACTTTGCTAAAAAAAATTGATTCATAAACTACCAAAAAAAAATTTGCCTTCAGCAGTTCCTTCTAATTCTCAACAACTGCCAGAAACAGAGTCAGACTAAGAGAAAGAAACAAGGAAGGAAAGGCAGAATATCACAAAGCAATATATTTTGTTTTAATTCCCTGGCTTTTGGCCACAAACTTTTGAAGGAGTCTGTGTATTAGTGAAGAAATTACAACAAAAAGGTTAACTGCAGCAATTTACAAGCATACAAACATGCTTGAGATAATATCCTAAAATAACTGGGTCATCCATCTACTCCCATGACAGACATCTCTGTCTTACTTGTTTGGGGAGTAGAATTACATGCAGTTTGGGGTGAAGGAGGAAGATACTGAAGGCATATGGGGAAAAGTGAACTTGGAATGCTGTGCCTGTTGAAAAAAAAAAGATTAATTGCATGTTATTATCATAGCAAGAAAGAAGAGAAATTTAGCTGAATATCCAAAGGCATTCTCAGAATCCTGATGAGGAACAAGATTTGAACAACAGTTCCCTTACCACCAATACCTACTCAATCTTGAACCAAAGTTCTCTGAGATAGACCAACCCAATTTACATCAGATTGAGGTTGGGAAGAAACAGGAAAAGTAAAGAGATAAAACTTCAGTGCTTGAGAAATAAAACCATTAAAATCTGCCTAAGCACCTGGCTTGACCAACGTAGAAGAGCTTCTCTTATAGGAAAATGACTTGAACTTCTAGCATAAAAGTCTGGAAATGACAAGCTGCCTCCTTTTATTCCATTCCATTTGGCTGCAGATATCTGTCCACTGGTGATACCCCCAAATGGTTCAACACTTAACTAATACAGATTTATTGGGTTGATTTTTTCATCATGTGGGTTCGGATAAAGATTACTGTTTGGTTTAACAACTTCCCTCATTTAACCTCTTGGCAATCATAGTCCTGAGAGTCTGTAGTGTTGGTAAAAGCTACCTGTGACCAAGGGATAAATTGCTGGTGGAAGCATTAGCAACTTTTTGGCCTATTGTCCCTTCTATTTTTATTCCGCAAACCCTGGTGGCTTCTTGTAGCAAAAGAAATCAATATATTTAAAACTGTTTACTGCCTTTCAGTGTTCAGGGAGGCAAGTTCTCACAAAAAACTGGGAGAAAGTTGCAACAAGTCCAGCTGGGAATCTTGAAACTGTTCCATGGGGAAGAGGAAAACTTTTTTGTCCTCTCCAGATTTTACTACAGTCAAAGGAGAAAAATCCATGGGATTCCAATTTTCAATGTGTTAGATATAAAATTGATGGAAAGCTAACTGGTCCATAAAAGGCTGCACAAGGTAATCTGTAGCAAAATAGAAAACAAGCCCAAAGGTGATGGAGATTGGAAGAGCAGGCAATGCTTTCTTGAAGATGGCGAGAAGCAGTAAGGTAAGGCACAAACCCTGCATAAAAGGTAAAAAGAAGTCATAAATTGAAATGCACTTATGCAACCACTTTGCAATTTGATGTTATTTTCCTTCATGTAATTATTAACCAGTTGAATACTCTCTTCTTTTAAGTTAAATTTTAAAAATCCTAATATTCTAAATACTGTGGAAGAAAGTAACTGAAAAAATTTTCAAGGTTCCTAGTATAAAATAAGGCAAAACTCATTTCATTGATTTATAGCAATCTAATTACAATTATTCAGTATATTTCATACACATACGCAACTTTAAGCAAGAAAATTGAAATAAACTTTTCAAAAGGAAAAAAACTTAATTACTAGACATAAAATAACAAAAAATTTTTACAATCTTCCACCTGGCCTTGAAAAAAATGGCAGAAATGAAAAACAACAAAATTTCAGTCCATGAGAACACAAACCACTAAATTCTATAACTTCTTTTTTCAAATTTTATTTAATTTTTGTTTTATTTATTTAAGTGCTCTATTTACTATGCTACCTACCTGACCCAATCCTGTAACTTCTAACAGTAAGAGATGGAATCTTCCTTTTTGAAAAGAATGAGGTGAAGAAAATTGCAATGGACAGCTTTCTAACATGGCTACTTCTCCATATGACTACCATGCTTGCCTTTAAAGGAACAGGATGATCACAGCTGCAGCCTTAGGGACATTTGTTAGGCTATACTTACAATTAATATGGCTACAAAACAGGCTATTGTTGTGTTCCAGTCTCCACTAGCTGTTGCTGAGGCTTTGCCAACAAGAACACTGTAGAATATGAAATCCCCTAGTCCAAGTTTTACACCTCCTGAAAAGAAAAGAATAGAAACATGAAGAAATATATTTGCCCAAAGATCCCAGTTATTCAAAATATAAAATCATTTAATTTTTTTTTTTAAAAATTAACATTTTGGGGCGGCTAGGTGGCATAGTAGATAGAGCACTGGCCCTGGAGTCAGGAGTACCTGAGTTCAAATCCAGCCTCAGACACTTAATAGTTACCTAGCTGTGTGGCCTTGGGAAAGCCACTTAACCCCATTTGCCTTGCAAAAACTTAAAAAAAAAAATTAACATTTTAAACTTTGGAAGTTCTGTTTAGTAAGATAATCATGCTCTATTGCCATTTCATCAAATCAACACTGTATCAAGTTTACTAAGCTGAAAAAGGGTTAAGGAATAGGTGTATGACATAAATGATGGTGCTAGAATATAAAAAAAGTTATTATTTTGAATTCTGGGTGAAACATTATGGAAAATACACATGGTATAATTAATTTTAGATTTAGGAGACATGATTTGACCTGCAATATAATTTAATGCCAGAAAAAAACAGTAATGTATTTGCATTATTATGCTTTGAACAGAAAACACAAGGACTTGGACAAGTTCAACTCTGAGGTGCAAGGCATGACAGTGCTGCTATACAAAAAGAAAACAAAATAAACAAGGAGATTATTTTTTTCCTGGAGGGAAATAATATACACATATCAATATCAAATATACACAAGTAATTCTTTGTGGGGAGGAAAGAGAAAAATCACCAAGCACTGGGGGATCAGGAAGGACTTCCTTGAGGGACTGGCACTTGAAGTGAGTCTTGAAGGAATATAAGGATTCCAAAAAACAGAGGTAAGGAAGGAGACATTCAAGGTGTATATCACTACAAAGGCATGAAGGTGAAAGATGTAATGTCATGTATAGGAAATGGCAAGCAAACTGATATGATTGGAATGCAGACTGGGAGAAAAATTCAAAAGTCTGGAAACATATATATATATAGGTTGGAGGCATATTATCAAGGGCTTTAAGAGTCAAAGAAAGGAGTTTATATATTATTTTGAAGGCAAGATGAAGTCAATGAAGTTATATTAAACAAGGGAATGACAAAGTCAGATCTTTACAGTAGAATATAAATTTGGCAGCATAATTAGAAAGCGTGTTCATGGGATAGGTAGGATAGATGTTGTGAACCTTGGGTTAATCAGACACAGCAAGTGATTCAATGAGGGGCAGGGAGGGGGTGGGAGTTGAGGGAGAGAGGGCATAGGGGGATAAAATGAAGAATTAATTATATCACTTGGGTGACTGGAAGATTGACAATGCTCTCAGTAAAAACAGAAAAAGTTAGGTAGAGGGATGGCTTTAGGAAGAATATGTTGAGTTTGGCATGCCTATGGGACATCCAAATGGAGCTGTCTAGCAGGCTGCTGGTAGGTCAGATGCTGAGGTTCGTGGGTTCCCAGTTGAAAATTTAGACTCTCGGTGGTTTAAAAAAAAAAAGGAGCAGAAAAACTGTATACACAGATAGTGCTGAAGACCTTTGGATCATAATCTCAGATTAGGATCATAGAGCTAGAGCTGAAAGGGACTTTAGATATCATATGATTCAACCTTTTAATTTTTAAATGTGATCAATTAAGTCCAGTGAAGTTAAATCACCCAGGTAGCAAAAAGGAGTTGGGATTTGAACCCAGGTTGTCTGGCTCCAAACACTTTCCCCTATACTGGTTGCTGACTTAAGTGAGAATCTATGGGCAGCTACTAGGTGGTATAGTGGATAGAGCACTGGCCCTGGAGTCTGGAGGACCTGAGTTCAAATCCTAGCCTCAAGCACTTAATAATTGCTTAGCTGTGTGGCCTTGGGCAAGCCACTTAACCCCATTGCCTTAAATAAATTAAAAGAGACACACACACACACACACACAGAGAGAGAGAGAGAGAGAGAGAGAGAGAGAGAGAGAGAATTAATCTATCTCAAAAGAATCAGGAATAACATGTTTATCCAAAAACTTGGTAAAAGAAAGCTTATAATAATGGAGGAAAAATATGCCCAAACAAACTGTAAAACCAGATACAATGCAGAAGATTAAGAATGACACAGTTGATTCTTCCTGCATTATCAAAGAAGACAAAAAAGGCATCACTATGTTTGAGAAAAATTACATGTGTCCAACTGTGGCTGATCAGACCAATATGAGCTTGGAATGCTCTACTACAGGCTGGGCACAAATAGTCCATGTGAACACCAGGGGTGCTTATTCTAAA
The DNA here is from genome assembly GCF_037893015.1 of Macrotis lagotis. Lineage (NCBI taxonomy): Eukaryota > Metazoa > Chordata > Mammalia > Peramelemorphia > Peramelidae > Macrotis > Macrotis lagotis. The sequence goes on from NC_133661.1 coordinate 252,192,757, forward strand.
CATTTCCTTTGAGCTGCTTCCATTCTGCCTTTCTCATAGAATGCAGCACCCTCATGATGAAGGCATGCCATGCTGGGTGGTCCTGTGCCAATGTCTCCCATGCTGTACAATATTCTAAAGTTCTTCAATGAGACCTTCAGGGTATCTTGGCATCCTTTCTTCTGATTCTCTGCATGAGTTCTCCATAAAATAGGTTTTTTTTTGGCTTTCTAACAACATGTCCAGTCCATCAAAGGTGCACTCTCTATAGTAAAGGTGAAATGCTAGGCAGTTTAACTCAAGAAAAGACTTCAGTGTCTGGAATCTTCTCCTGCCAAGTGATCTTCAGAATCTTCCTAAGACAATTTAAATGGAAGTGATTCAGTTTCCTAACATGGCGCTGGTAGATTGTGAGATATCACAGACATATAGCCATGAGGTCAACATAAAGGCTCTGTAGACCTTCAGTTTGGTAGTCAGTCTAATACATCTTCTCTCCCACACTTTCTTTCAGAGCCTCCAAAATACTAAGCTAGCTCTGGCAATGCAAGTGTTACCCTCATTGTCAGTGTGTCCCTCCTTGGAAAGGACACTTCCAAGGGAAGTGAACTTGTCCACAATCCTCAAAATTTCTCTATTAATTTAATCAATGGTTCCATGTATGGATGGTGTGATGTTAAAATTCCAACTGAAGAAGAAGTTTTGAATGCCATTAGACTCCCTTCATGTGTCAGAGTACCTGCTGATTCTATTCCAGTTGAGTTCTACAAGGTGGGGGGTCCATTGCTCATCTGAAACCTGACTGAAATTTTCCAGGTTAAATGGCATGAAGAAGCTATTCCCAAAGAATTCAAGGATGCCACCATAGTCCATCTCTATAAAGGTAAAGGGAATAGATTGTCCTGTGAAAATCACAGGGGTATTTCTCTTTTAGTCACTGCTGGTAAGATTCTTGCCAAAATCCTTTTCAATAGGCTGGACCTTCGCCTGGAAGATGGTCATCTCTCTCAGAGCCAGTGTAGCTTCAGAGAGGATTGAGGAACAGTCAATATGGTGTTTCCTGTCTGACAACTCCAGGAAAAATGCCAGGAACAGAACAGAGCTCTGTATACAACATGTAGAATTGACCAAGGCCTTTGATACCATCAGTCATGAAGATTTATGGAAAATTATGATAAAATTTGGTTGCTTGGAGAAGTTCATCAGTATTGTACGTCAATTCCATGACGGTGTGCATGCCTGGGTTCTATATAATGGACAATGCTCTTGAGCTCTCCCAGTCCACCAATGGAGTGAAACAAGGATCTGTCCTTGCTTCCATGCTTTTAATATGATGTTTTCAGCCATGTTATCAAACACCTTCACTGAGGATGAACATGGCCTCACAGTCAGCCCACCACATTGACAGCAAATTCTTCACTTTACCAAGATCAAAGTGGAGGGAGTGTTGGTACATGATCTTCTGTTTGCAGATGACTGTACCCTCAATGCAGCATCTGAAGTTGAGATGCAGCAAAGTATGGATTGATTCTCTGTTGCTTGAACTAACTTTGGCCTAACAACACCAAGAAAACACAGGTGGCTCCACCAGCCAGCACACCATCCATATGTGGAAGTATGATATAAAAAGAACAGGGAAGGGGCAGCTATGTTGTGCAGTGGATACAGTACTGGCCCTGGAGTCAGGAGGACCTGAGTTCTAATTTGACCTCAAACAATTAATAATTGTCTAGCTGAGTGAGCTTGGGTAAGTCACTTAACCCCATTGCCTTAAATTAAGAAAAAAGAACAAGGAAAGAAGTGTCTAGTAATTCAGAAGAATCTGCTGAGAAGTTTGAAGATGATAGTTTTTCTTTCCACTTTTTAAAAATTTTGAACGGAAATGTCAAAGAAGAGATCATTACCACACATTTATCACAACATAAAAGAATTCCATATGGAACTGTGATATTTTCATCTTATATCTCCTGCTTTTTAAAAAAAGTATGCAATAAATTCTACACATTACTTTCAAAACTGGCTTGCTTATTTTTTCAGAAGTTCCCTCTTTGGTGCATTTAAAAAATGTTTCATTAACTCTTTTTTCCCCATCACTATTGCTATCATCCTCACTACCACCTTGCCCCCATCTACCCACTAATCCAACTAAGAAAAACAAACCAAAAAAATGTGTAACAAGAATAAGTGTAAGCAGAATTCCATACATATATATATATATACATACATATACATAATATACACATATATACGTATATATAATATATATGTATATTTGAAAATATATTTAGAAGTAAAATTGAATTTCATACACACACGCATTAAAAACTGATAATGGGATGGGGGGCGGCAGAGCCAAGATGGTGACAAGAGAGAGGAACTTCTCTTAGAAGCTCTCTCATAAAACTTCGAAACTAAGGACTCTAACTAAACTTTTGAGAGACAGAACCCACAGAGGGAGCCAATGAAGCAGTTCTCCTACTCAAGGTAACCTGGAAAAGAGCAGAAAGGCTCTGCTCCCCGGGGTTGGAGGGGTGGGCTACCAGGATGAAAGAACTTCAGCCTCCCGGAGGCAGCCCAAGGGTGCTGGGAGCTGTGGCTCATGGCAGTGGGGGAGTTTCCTGAGCTATGCCTTGGGGAGCACTGGGCACAGATTGGGGGAATGGGTGGAGGTGGGGGGAATGGACCTCTGCCAGAGCAAGCATGTGAAGCCCAGCCCTCAGGGCACACAGCCAGCAGCTTGGCCAGCACAGCCCAGATTGAGGAACAGAAGCAGGCAGAGCTGGGTAAGCAGGAGCCCCCAGGGCATGAGCCCATTGAACCTAGGGAGGGGAGTGAAGAGAGAGAGATTGCCTAGCTCTGTCCTCTGCCTCTGGAACAGGACTCTGGAGCTCTGACCACATTCAGATCCTGATCGCAGTCTAAGCCTCCCATAGAAGAGCAGGGGCCCCCCCACCTCAGCCCCGTGGCAGAGGGGGGCACTTATGGTCATTCACAGACCAGGAGGGAGGACAGAGCCTCACACACTGAGATCCTTGTGGGAATGTCCCAAAAGCTCAGGAAGCACCCCCAAAACAGGCTTAGGCTGGGAAAATGAGCAAGCAGAGAAATAAGAGGAACACCATTGAGAAATATTTTGCATATGAGCCCAAGAAGGATCAAAACACTCAGTCTGAAGATGAGGAAGCACAAGCTCCTGCATCTAAAGACTCCAAGAAAAAGCAGAAATGGCTCAGGCTATGACAGAGCTCAAAAAAGACTTTGAAAATCAAATGAGGGAGTCGGAAGAAAAACTGGGAAAAGAAACGAGAGAGATGCAGGAAAAACACGAAAATGAAGTCAGCAGCCTAGTCAAGGAAATCCAAAAAAATGCTGAAGAAAATAGCATGCTAAAAACCAGCTTAGGTCAAATGGATAAAACAATTCAAAAAGTTATTGAGGAGAAGAATGCTTTAAAAAAGCAGAATTGGCCAGATGGAAAAAGAGATATGAAAACTCTCTGAGGAAAACAAATCCTTCAGACAAAGAATAGAACTCAGGGAGATTGATGAATTTACAAGAAATCAGGACTCAATACTTCAAAACCAAAAAAATGAAAAATTAGAAGAAAATGTGAAACATCTCATTGAAAAAAACAACTGATATGAAAAACAGACTTAGGAAAGACAATTTAAAAATTAATGGAATACCTGAAAGTCATGATCAGGAAAAGAGCCTTGACATCACTTTCAAAGAATTACTACAGGAAAATTGCCCTGATATTCTAGAAGCAGAGGGCAAAATAGAAATGGAGAGAATCCAGAGATCACCCCCCTCAAAAAAGAGATCCCAAAAAACCAACCCCCAGGAATATTATATATAGCCAAGTTCCAGAACTCCCAAGTCAAAGAGAAAATATTACAAGCCACCAGAAGGACACAGTTCAAATATCGTGGAGCTGCAGTCAGGATTACACAGGACTTAGCAGCAGCTACATTGAAAGCTCGTAGGGCTTGGAATATAATATACTGGAAGGCAAAAGAGCTGGGAATGCAGCCAAGAATGAACTACCCAGCAAGGCTGAATGTCCTCTTCCAGGGAAAAAGATGGACTTTCAATGAACCAGGGGAATTTCAAATGTTCCTGTTGGAATGGCCAGAACTGAACAGAAGGTTTGATCTTCAAATACAGGATTCAGGTGAAGCATAGAGAGTGGAGGAGAAGGGGAAAATATGAGGGACTTAATGATGATGAATTGCATGTATTTCTGCATAGAAAAATCACACTGGTAATACTCATATGAACCTTCTCAATTAATAGAGCAGGTAGAAGGAGCTTTTGTGGTAGAAGCACAGAAGAAAGCTGAATTTGAAGATAAAATATGGTGTAAAAATAGAGTCAATAGAAAAAAGGGAAATGTAATGGGAGAAAGATAAAGGAGAGGGGGAATAGGCCAAGATATTTCATATAATAAGTTTTTTCTTTATTACAATGAGCTATTGCAATGATATGGAAGGGGGGAAGGCAAGGGGGAAATGAGGGAATCTTTGCTCTCATCAGAGGTGGCTAGGACAGGAAACAGCAAATATACTCAATGGGGTATAGACATCTGGAGTAAGAAGAAAAGGCGGGGGACAGGAGGAAGGGGTGGATGTGAGTGATGGAGGAGAGGATGGACCATGGGGGGAGAATGGTCAGATATAACACATTTTCCTTTTTACTTCTTGCAAGGGGCTGGGATTGGAAGGCCTGTTCAGGACCATAGGGCCAGGTGGATGCTGGGCCTAAGGGGTGGTATGGGGGCTCAGGGCTTCTCGGCCCCAGGACCAGGGATCTGTCTGCTGCGCCACTCAGATACCCTACAGCAGAGTCAGAGTGAAAGGAGAGAGAAAATATAGCACATATTAGTGGAGAAATATGAAAGGAGGGAGCTGCGGTCAGCAATGGCAACAGTGTAAAACTATGGAAGTAACTTTTGTGATGGACTTATCATAAAGAATGTGATCCACCAACGACAGAGTTGTTGGTGTTGGAACAAAGACTGAAGCACATTTTTTATTATTATTATCTTGGGGGGGGTGCAGGGCACATGGGGCTGGGTGGCCTGCCTGGGGCCACATAGCAGGGTGATCATTGGGTGTCTGAGGCCAGATTTGGACCCGGGTGCTCCTGGCTCAAGGGCCAATGCTCTGCCTGCCACCCAGCCACCCCTGTTATTACTATTTTATTTTATTTTGAGTCTTTTTTTTTCCTTCTATTTTTTGGTTTTTGCAGGGCAGTGGGGTTGGGGTGGCTTGCATGTCACACAGCTAGGTAATTGTTGGGTGTATGGGGCTGGATATGGGCTCAAGTGCTCCTGGCTCCAGGGCTGGTTCTCCATCCATTGCGTCACTTGGCCATACCTACAATTATTACTATTTTTTTTAGGTTTGGTTTTTTGTTTTTTTGCAAAGCAAATGGGGTTAAGTGGCTTGCCCAAGGCCACACAGCTAGGTAATTATTAAGTGTCTGAGACCAGATTTGAACCCAGGTACTCCTGACTCCAGGGCCAGTGCTTTATCCACTGCGCCACCTAGCTGTCCCATACATTTTTTTTAATTTTAATTTTTTTTCTCTCCCCTTTATCACTCAAGTAAGTTTATGGGAGGGGATATTTTGTTTATTCTTAAACAAGAATATTTTATTAATGTATAAAAAACATTATTTGTACAAAATGAGAATAAATAAATATTAAATATTAAAAAAAAAAGAAAAAGCTTTTGCAAGGGAGTGGAACGGGGGGGAATGAGTAAGTCTTCATTCTCATCAGAAATGGCTCAGAGAGGAAACGACATACACACTCAATAGGGTATAGAAATCTATCTTACCCTAGAGGAATAAGCAGAGGAAGGGGATGAGAGAAAGGGGTGGGGGTGGGAGGGGCAGTGTTCAGTGACAGAGGAGAGGCAAGCTGGTCAGATATAACACGCTTTGTTTTTTTGCAAGGTAGTGGGGATTGGGTAGCCTGTCCAGGACCACATGGCTGGGTGGTTGTTGGGTGTCTGGGGTAGGACCTAGGGTTGGTGATGATCTGTCCTCTACCCCACTTGGTTGCCCCAAAACACACTTTTAAGGAGGGAGAAAGTGAAATGAGAGAGAGAACAGAATAAATGGGAGTGGGGAGGAATGGATGGAAAGAAATAAAATTAGCAATAGCAATAAAATTAGCAATATGGAAAAAAAAATGGAAGCAATTTTCCTGATGGACTTATAATAAAAAATGCTGTCCATCCCAAAGAAAGAGCTGATGGTGCCTGAATATAGAATGAAGTACAATTTTGTTCTCACTTTATTTTTGGTGAGATTTTTCTATTTTTATAAGGGGGGGAGATGATGTTTACTCTTACAAAAAAGAATATTTTAGTAATGTGTAAACAAAAAAAAATAAAGTAAAATTTTGTTTAAGTTTTGTTTTTCCCTGTCATGTTTTTTGTTTTCTTTTGTTTTGATTAGTTTTTTACAACATGACTAAAATGGAAATGTTTCAACACAGTTTTATATATGTATAAACTATATCAGATTGCTCACTGTTAAAGGGAGGAAGAGGAAAAGGAGGAAAGAAGAAAAATGTGGAATTCAAAATCTCACAAAAATGAATGTTGGAAACTATTTCTGCATGAAGTGGGAATAATAAATAAATATAATTAAGTAAAAATTAAAAAATATATGTTTCTTAACATCCCCTAGAACCTTTATAAGAATTGATCTTAAGGTATAAGGATCATATAAGGTCTAAGAAAATGTAAAAAAGGTAAAACCATATAATGAATAAAGGAAACATGAACAAAACACACAGATCAAAACAGAGACCAAATAATGAGATAGTATGAAAGAACAAATTATAGGAACAATAAATATTGATATTAAAAATAACGATGATACAATACACCAAAGCTTATGGGACAAAAATAAAAGCATTCCTCAAAGTAACTTCATTTTTGATACTTATAGTAACAAAATGGAAAAAAGGATAAAAAAAAAATCAGTTCACAATTTTAAAAAATAAGAATATAAATCAGGAATCTCAAGATATAATAAAATAATTCTGAAAATAAGAAAAATTTTAAAAAATTATAGGACCAGGGGCAGCTACATGGCAGTGGATCTGAGGCTCTGGAATCAGGAGTACCTGAGTTCAAATCTGGCCTCAGACACTTAATAATTACCTAGCTGTGTGGCCTTGGACAAGCCTTTTAACCCCATTTGCCACCTAGCCGCCCCATCCCTCCTCTCTTTTTAAACAAATGCTAAAACTCACATCTGTAAATACTAATTTAACATGAATTTGAGAATGAAGGCAGAGTTTGGCTAATTTATCAAAACAACATTGTAAAAAGTATCAAGCTGCTATTATAGGCTGCTGCTGCTAATAATAATAAAAAAATAATAACTGCAATAATTATTATTATAGTTCCTTACTTAACAGTAAACTGATAGTTTTATCAGTATTCAAAAAGAACTTGTATCATTGACCAGGTCTAAAGAAACTTTACTTTCTTTTAATAAATATTTCTTTTTTTTATGAAGTTTATCTATTTAAGGCAAAAGGGTTAAGTGACTTGCCCAAGGTCACACAGCTAGGCAATTAAATGTCTGAGGACAGATTTGAACGGAGGTCCTCCTGACTCCAGGGCCAGGGCTCTATCCACTGAGCCACCTAGCTGCCCCCGAAACTTTACCTTCTGAAAACCAGTACCAATATCTGGGCAGTTACTTCATTATTCCTAATTCAGTGATTCCCTTTGGTGATACTAAAAGTATTCCATTTGATACTTATAGCTTATCCAGTTAAAGGAGCAGATACATACTTTCCTCAGGATCATCATGTATGTGGGAAGGTCCTGCAGGAAGCTCCTGTACAGCAGCTCTGGATGCCGATGTGGAATGGTGGTGTCCCAGATTACGATCTCTTTGAGCTTGCCATTCTTCATTAAAACCACCATCATCATTGTCACTAAGTGGGTTCTGGTTTACTGGGGCTTTGGTGAAAATGGCAACAAAGAATTAAAGCTCTAGTGTTACGATATGTCCTCAGTTTGGTGAAGTCAACTACTTGGTAAGAGTCTTCAACTTTTGTTCTGAAGTGTTACCTAAGTTTAGGTCACAGTATAAGAAGATCATTCTTCATTACTTTTTAAACACAACTTATAAATTAAATGGAAATATTTTCCTATTGAAATTTATTAATACATTTCTGATTCAAATTTCTTCCTATAGAGATGAAGCTCATCTTTCTGGAACCTAAATTAGAGATTAAGTAAATCCATGAAACAAAAAAAGCATTATTATCTTAAGATATGTTAAGATACGTTCAGTTAACTCTGCAAGTCTCAGTTTTTCATCTCTAAAATGAGCTGAAAAAAAAGAGATGCAGCCACTCTAGTATCTTTGCCACAAAAACCTTAAATAAGGTCATGGAGAGTCAAGTCAGATACGACTGAAAAAAAAATGACTTAACTGAGGAAGGGATCGTATGGTAGATATAGGAAAATTATTATAAGAATGAATCTATTATTCAGTTTAATTAAGCCCAAACTAACAGGTTAACACCTTCTCTAGCCCAATGTCAAGATTTTCTCCCTTAGCAATCTTGTTTACCAAGGAATTAGAACTTAGAAACCAAATGGATATGAGTTCCAGATCTGAAATGTTCTCTCTAGTCACTTGAACCAGGACTTAGAATTTCCTAAGACTATTCCTCCCAAAATTTCCCTGATACATACACTTTTCTTCTTTTTTGATACTTTAAAAAGGGAAAAACTTTGTGGCCACATAATTCGCTTCAATTTTTCTCAATATTGTTCAGCCATAAGATGACAATATAAGTAGAAAACAAGAAAAAATGAATATGAAAACAAAAGTCTCTCCTACTTTGGCTACTGTAGTTCGAATTTTTGGAAACTCTCCTTTGGGCTTCTGGGTCTCCTTCTGCCATGTTCACCAACCACACCATTGTTGCTGTTGAAAAAAAAGATAAAGTCTAGGTAAGCATTTCATGAAGGTCTAAGAAAACATTTCAAACAAAGGAGATCTGAGTAGATATTAAGACACTATTTTGCTACTGAAATCATCAATTTTCTTTCATCTTATCACCTACAAAATCTCTTTAGGAAATAACTTAAGAAACCATAGGTGAAGACATTTTAAAAACAGAAAAAGGTTCTCTTAATCAGACACAGAAATGAGTCTCTGACATTGAATATTTTGTTGTGGCATTCAAATAACATTTTAAAATATTGTTTATCATGATATGAATCCCCTGAAAATTATTAGGAAAAAAAAGATAAAGTGAAGCTTCTTTAATAATGACAAACTGTGTTGTGTACAAAATTAAAAGAAAAAAAACAAAGGGGGTAGAGGAGTTAAGAGGTTAAAAGCAATATATTTAACAAATATTTGATTAAAATACTATTTAGAGAAGAACAAATTATCATAAATATAAAATCCCATATTTCTGTTCATGAAAATCATTTACAACCTTTGGTTAATCACTTTGTCTTTAAGAGTCTGGATTTCATTATCTATAAAATGAAAGTGTTCCCTTTCAACTCTAAAATCCTCTAAAAGATTTGATAAGATGGTTCTAGGTTTTACAGCCACTGAGTTATAACTAAAATCTCAATTTGATGCTTCTGAAAAATCTCAAACCCCCAGTCCACTGGAATATGATTGTCTTCCAATTTTGATCTTTCTCTACTTTTTGCACATAGCTTTATTTTATTTTATTTTAGGTATTTCTTTTTGCAAGGCAAATGGGGTTAAGTGGCTTGCCTAAGGCCACACAGCTAGGTAATTACTAAGTGTCTGAGACTGGATTTGAACCCAGGTACTCCTGACTCCAAGGTCGGTGCTTTATCCACTGCACCACCTAGCCGCCCTGCACATAACTTTAATCATAACTTCCTTAATGCATAAAAGTCAGTGGCTGTTATATCTGTTGCTAAAAGTAAGAGTGACCAAAAATAAGATTATGGGTCTTATTCCAGTTAATTAGTTGGCTTTAATTTGTTCCATGGCTATTCCAAATTGTATTTTTAACCACATCCAAAACAAGCTACATCACAAATGTGTGTTGTTGGTAACAAGGAAACCAGACAAGAAAATAATATATTAGTGCTAGAAGGGAAATTAAGTCATCTAATTTACTCTTCTTATTTTGAGACCAAGCAAGTAAAAGAATATGACCAAGATCACTTAACCTCATATGAATCAGTACAAATTCATCATTACTAGAAGAAAAAAACCTCAAAACAAGTGTTTTCATGGTGATACGTATTTTGATGAATTGATAAATATGCTCAGAAGCATATCAGTTTCTCTAGAACTGATAAAGGCAATTGAGATTTATAAGAGACTTTCTATTACATAAAGGTAACACGAAAATCTGTTTTTTTGTTTAGTCATCCAATATTTTTAAGTATATTATGAAGGGTGAGAATATATACTTTTATTATCACTATCTGAGAAAACCCTTTTGTAACCTTTTTTCTCCCCTCCTACTCAATCTCCATTGGCTATTACCTCTAGGAAAAGATACAAGCTCTTCTATCACTTATAGACTTCATAATCTGGGTCCAGCTAACTTTTTCAACCTCTGCTTGTCTCAGTTTCCTCAATCATAAAATGATTAAGCCACAAGAGCGATTTATCACAACAGCAGTTTACCTCTCCCAGGGTTGCTATGATGCTCAAATGAAATCTCTATAAAGTGCTTAGGATCTGCACATAGTAAACATTTAACACAGGGCTGTCCAAAATGTGACCTGAAGGGTGATTTTATGCAGCCTGCCTGTGGGTTTACTAAATTCTTTAGGAAATGAAGTTGAACCACCACAGAGCTCTCACTAAAATGGCAAAAATATATTGTCTACTGTTTCAATAAAAACTTTTAAAAGTAAGGTTGGATAGCCCCAATTTAACAGATGCCAGTTCCCTTGCTGCTGTTCCTCATACATCACTGACATCACTGTGCCTATGCATGAGTTCTCCTTCATGCTTGGAATGCACTTTTTCTTCATGTCCAACTCTTATAAGCTCCAGTTTCCTTCAAAAACTCAGCTCAACTACCTCTTTTGAGTCTTTTCCAAATCACCCTCATGTGCTGGGGTCTCCTCTTCTGCTTCTAATTATATTTTACTAATTTTGTATGTTTTGTAGTTTATAAAAGTGAACATATTGTTTTTCTCCTAAAGGATATAAACTCCTTGAGGGCTAGGACTAATATTTCATTTATTTCTTTGATTCCCACCATCTTACACAGTGTCTGACACACAGAAGGTACTTATTAAAAAATCTTGTTTAATGATTAATAGAGGGAAGCTAGGTGGCACAGTGGATACAGCACCGGCCCTGGAGTCAGGAGTACCTGAGTTCAAATCTGACCTCACACACTTGATATTTACCTAGCTGTGTGGCCTTGGGCAAGCCACTTTAACCCCATTGCCTTGCAAAAATTAAAAAAATAAAAATGAAAAAATAAATGATTAATAGAGCAAGTTACTATGGAAGCAAAATAAAAACTCATCAAATAGTCTAAGTTTTGGAGTTTTAAAAGCTATTATTCATTTGGAGGGGAGAAGTGGCACAATCTCCATGAGTAAAATAAAGTGATGATGGAGGATAGGAAGAGCTCCTGACTTTGTTACTTATCATCTTAGTAACCCCTGAAAAAAGCAAAAGTGGTTATTTTTTAAGGCAGCTGAAAAAAATAAATAATAATGAAACTACTTAAAACACTTTTAGATGATTGTCTATTAAAATCAATAAAAAGTGTAAATCATTATTGTCTTATATTCTGTCAGGAAAAAACCTGACCTCCCAGTAATTTATAAAACTGTCATGTGATATAGATTTGGCAGTCTAAGAGAAAAAAGAACTTTTTTTATCATATTCAAATATACCTGCCAAACAAAATGAAATTTCTGTTCAAATTTTTTCAAATAATTTGAGATTGTTCCAACATGTCAGTATTATCCTGGTAGCTTTTCACAAACTTGAAACAAACTTATAATACATTTGTGCGTGATTTAATGCCTAGAAATACCTTAAATGAGGTTCAAATTCTAAAGCAGAAATATAATCTTTTTCTGTTCTTTATAGGAAGTATATGATTCAAAGACAAAAGACAAATCTCTGTATTCCCCTATTGGTAATCCTAAATCTTTCAAGCCCTGAAACCAACTCCATTTATTTTCAAAAGATGATTTCTATTCCAACCTAATTAATGCCAACAGAATGTAAGCTCTCACAGTGTCCCACCTCTCACACTTCAAAAAGTATTTCTACCTTTACCTTTCTTTTATCTTTTTTTGAGGAAGAAGTAACCTTTCTTATTCAGGATTAACTTCTTCATTTGGTGAGCCACTGATTCACTCCCCACTTGCCCCCTCTGGGACCTTTTCTATTCAATTATCCCCACTTTCCCTAGCATTTTCAATAATTTCCTCTCTAATGAACAATTTCCTTCTACCTACAAATGTGACATATCCAAGTCTTACTCACAATAAAAACAAACCTTCCTTTCAAGCTTGCTAGTCCTAGCCCTTACCACCTTCTTCCCTTCACTGCCAAATTTCTTTTTTTTTAAATTGGTAAATTAAAATCACTTCATTCAAAATCCATTAAACAAAGACATTACTAAATAATGATCACTAGAGATAGTTCTATCAACACATAAGTCATCAATTGGAAGGAAGTAAATATAATGATGGGTTATGTTTAAAATCACCTTAGCAGTGCCAGATTTCTCGAAAGGCAAAATCTATACCTGTTCTTTGACTTCCATTCACTGTTTTTTTTTTAACTTTGCAATACAGCTTCTGTCTATACCACTGAACCAATTTTGTGCAAGATCACAGATGACTTCCTAACTACCAAATTCAAAGGTCTCTTGTTAATCCTTATCCTTCTTGACTTTTCTATAATTTGAATTCATTCATCTCTTCTTTCTCCAAATGTTCTCTCCTTCATTGGGTTCCCATGATACTCATTATCATCTCAATCAACCTTTGGATAATTCTGTCTCCTTTGCTTTCTGTCCTTTCATATCCCACTTCCTCATTGCAAGTTTGCCCAAAGTTCTATCCTGTGAACTCATTTAACTCCTACAGCTTCAGTTATAACCTTTATAAAAATGGCTCCTAAACTTAAATCTTTAGGCCTGACCCACCTTTCAGTCTTACATTTCCAAATTCTTGCTAGACATTTTGCTGATCCTTGAAAACCTGTGTTTTCCAGTATTGAATTTATCATCTACTCCTGCTTAACTAGTTCTTCTTCCTATATCTGTTAATAGCACTATTATTTTCTGGTCTTTCAGGCCTAGACCATCAATGATTTCTTTGACTCCTACATTTCAAATCCCTACACCAGATCAACTGTTAAACCTTGTTGATTCAATGTCCATTATAACTGGCATTCACCTGTTTCTTCCCTTTCTCATTGCTACTGCTCTTGTTGAAGTCTTTGTTACCTCTGAAGGGCATTATTTCAACAGTCCCAAATATCTCCAGTTTCTCTTATGGCACTTAAAATAATTTTTTTTTCATTTTTAAAAAGTTTTTATTTATTTTCATCCATATGAACATGTATATTTTTAAGCTACAGAATTTCCTTCCATCCCCCCCTTCCCACTTAGCGACAAATAATGTACTTGGAATAAACTTAACTGCACTGAGAATGGTTGGAAAGGAAAGAGGCAGAGTCTGAGAGAAGACCTAACCTCTGACTACTGCTGTGCAAAGAGTGTAACATAGAGGCAGCCAGGTTACTCCAAAGAGGTAGGCTAAGTCAAAGAAGACTGTAAGCTAAGGACTGACCTTATTGAGAAAGAAAGCATGACTAGGAGGTAGACAGATGACAGTAACAAATATCCATATAGGATGGAGTGACTTTATAAGAAGTTGATGGTGGATCTAAAAATGGTAACCAAAGAGTATGACATTTTCAGTTATGATGATCATTCTACTGTATCTGGGATCATCTCTAAGTCACACTAATCCATATCTGACCACTGGACCCAGATGGCTCCAGAAGAGAGAATGAGGCTGGTGACTTTGCACAGCCCTGCCTCACTTAAATCCAGTTCACGTACAAGTCATGACATCACTTTCCTAATGTCATGGTTTTCTCTGAGAAGAAGGATGAACAACAGTCCTGGTATCACTGTACTAGTTCTAGATCTGACTCCAACCTAAGTGTAACATATTACCAACGTAATACTTTAGAGGATATCTCTGTGATCAGATTATTCTCAAGCTTTAAAAAAATTCAATGGTTGCTGTATGAGGCCTAAATTCAATTGACTACACTCCCTCCCAGATTAAAGTCTACATTCTTAAGATTGTCCTTCAGATCATCTCTTCCAACTTCCAATTTTACATATGAGGGAACTGAGTCATAAAGCCATGATATGGAGTCATCATCAAGGTGATGCAGATAGCATGTAATAAAGCCCATAACTTATGTTCACTAATCCAGTTCCCTTTCCATGACAACACCTAAATAAATCACCATTAGGTCAAGTACCTAACTTTGCAGAAAACTAAGGGATCAGCAGAAAAATCTCAAGTTAAAGTTGAAGATATCATTGGGATGAACATCATAACTCGATTTCTTAGGCCTCTCAGTGGTTAAATAGGTGAATATTAACTCAAAAGTCTTTGTGAAATACTTACAGGAATAAATAAGAGCTGGAAAGAGAGTTTCATTTCTTTCCTGAGCTGTTTCAACAAGCATACGTAGTGGACCTTTTGGACACAAAACTGCTACTAAATCTGGAAAAAAAAAGAAAAAAATGAAAAATACTATGAATCATGCTGGCCAGGATGTGGGGCAAGTTTTAGGGAGGAAAACCTAGGTAAGAAACCTTAGTTTCTCTTAACAGAATGTGAAGGTCAAAGGTAAAAATGACCCCTAAATGAACAATAAATAATAGAATGTCTATAAATGTTCTGTTCACTTATTCTATAGTATGCAGAATCAGCTGAGTTCCATGAATTAAAAAATCCAAAAAAAACAAAAAACAAAAAAACCCAGTGATGATAACAATGTTCTACAAAATAGAAATAGTTCATTAAATTGTTTCTCACAAAAATAAAATCAAATATATAAGCATAAATATGACATTAATGTCTAATGAGAAAGGCTTTGATTGTTTCAAGATTGAGAATAGAATAAAACAAATTAGTCCATATTTTCATTTTCTAATATTATATGTGAACTTGAATATCTTGAAATTGGAGGGCAGTAGATTTAGAAAAAACAAAAGATAATGAAGTCTTATTATTTTTACAGCTAGCCAACCAGTAGAACATAAAAAGACTTTTTAAGGGCTGGAAGATACAAATACAAACATGAGATAGTGAGCTCAAGAACTTTACAGTCTAATAGGGAAACAACACAAAAAGGTTGTTGCCAGGGAAGGAAATTATGGTTTGGGAGGTGAAGATGTCAAGTGGGATTAATAAGGTAGTTAACTGACATTAGGTTCTCATAAAAGTTATGTGAGCCTGACAAACGACAAGTAACAACAAAAGTTTTATACAAAGTCATACAGCTATTAAATAGTAATGAAGACAGAAGCAAATTTTTCACTCATTCCAAGCCATTATACTATTCTCTATATTTCATCAATGTAATTCAAAATTCAGAACATAAAAATTTATGTTAAATAATAATTTTTTTAAAAAATTGTATTTTTATTCATTTTTTCCAATTAAAAATAGTTTGTATAATTGTGTTACAAGTATTTCCATACTAAATTATAAGGAAAACATTCAAAATAACTAGAGGAGGGATGGAAAATATGTGTAGAGGATCAGTTAACTCCCTGAGTGGAAAAAAAAACCTTACATTTTTCCATTTTCAACCTGATTTCTAGCTTTATAAATGAAAGAGATATGTCTCACTCTAAAAAAGCAGCCCTTTCTAACTTTCTATGGAGAAGTACTACTAAGTGTCTGATTTTTGTAATGTATCATCTTTCTTGAAGTGTGATGATATTTATTTTTTTAAGTTAAATTATACTAAACTTAATGTTAGCTTAAGGAATTTGAAAATTTTGTGTCATTCATTGTGTTGATTCAACAGTTTAAATACTCAAAAGCAGGTGTAAAGAGCCCCCTATAAATATCATTTTTTCCCCCACAGGACCTAATGCACTTTACAGATGTGCATCATTTTTTCTAGCACACCAATAAGAAAGATAAATGGCAAAGGATTGATAAATGGCAGGTTAAGTAAAGGGTGGTGGTGGTGGGGTTCTAATATGCCTGATATTCCAGAAATGTCTAAAATTTAAGGATAAAAAAGATCTTATTTTCCAGTTCAATTTCAGTTCTGTAAGTCTAAACTGTATCTGAGTACAAGAACAATGTAGTATGAAATAACCAAATTCTTTCACAATAAAATGGAGATGCTATTATGATTTGTGATACAATAAGAGATCAGCATTAGAACAATCAATGGGAAAGGCACTGTGTTGGGGAGGCTAGGTGGCACAGTAGATAGAGCACCAGCCCTGGAGTCAAGAGTACCTGAGTCCAAATCTGGCCTTAGACACTTAATAATTACCTAGCTGTGTGGCCTTGGGCAAGCCACTTAACCCCATTGCCTTGCAAAAACTTAAAAAAAAAAAAAGGCACTAAATATATGCCTTATTTATGTGAGTAGCCTTGTTGAAGTGGGTATTTTTCTTGCCTAAATGAGGTCTTCTTTAAAAAAAGAAACAATGCTGCATAAAATCATTTTATAAAAAGTTGCTTGTAGAGTAATATCAGAACAGCCTATTTTTTTAAATTTCATTAATGTTAAGTTTATTAAAGTGATAAAAATGGTTATTTTTATAAAACCTTTCTCATAAATTTAAAAATCTTTTACAAAATATATAATTACAAGCTATTATAAACTATAAAAGCTCTCACAGGGTTGGCAAAATTCTGGTTTAGTTAAGGCACAGTAAATTTCATTCTCTTAGTCTCTAGTTTTATACATACAACATGTAGGTTGAGTTATGACCACCAATACTATCAAAGAAAATGAATATTTATGAACAATAATGGCATAAAGTAAATAGGGCAAGAAATTATGATTTTTATCAGTGTAGGAACATTCTTCACTAAAGCAATCTACAAGGTGATTATAACTTAGTGGATAAGTCTTAAGAGACAGATACCTGAGGCTCAGAGAAGTTAAGTGACTGACTCAAGGTCACTTATCATTTTTGTCCTTAAATCAAAATTGTAAAACAGAAAAAAGATAGATCAAATCAAAGCAGAACCACCATAATTAAAGAACAGTATGTTTTTTTAAAAACTTTACCATATATTGAAATCACAGCCAAGATGAGCCAAGCAGTCCATTCAGGAAGGTATTTTATGAATACCAGAGCCATAAGGGCACTGATCATAATGAGATAAGCCTGCTGAAGTCGAAGGGGCCCTTTCCAGTGGATGCATATCATTCCTACCACACCAAAATTCCAGATCACGAGTGCCAGAGTGATATAGTCCATGGCAACATTGTAGGTTTTAAATACTTCACTGAAAAGCAGAGTTAAAAAACAAAGGGGTTAGAACAAAGATGTACTCAATAATAGAAGAAAATAAAATACAACCACTTCCCAGAAGCAGAACGTTAATAATGCAATCAGACCAAAAAGATAATTAGCTCACTATTTTTTAAAATCCAGACCTGTAACCTCATCAGTATGGATCATCCCATTGTGAAAATTACCTCCACTTGGCAACACATGTGTAATTATACTAAGAGGTTAGTATTTTTCTGTGTAAATTTGTCACAAAATGATTCTGTGTCAAAGACAGAAGTCTTCTTAATTCTCAATACTGTCCTCTTCTTATTCTACCACACTGCCTTCAGGCTTCACTAGAGTAACACCTTTAAAGCAGAAAGAGTTCATTAAAAGAACTCCACAATCATTTTGAACAAAGATCAAAGACTATTACCTTCAATTTAGGGGGGAAAAAATCTGTTATCCTTTTATGTAATTTTGCTGTCTCTTATATTTTATTTTTCTTCCTTAAGAATATGATTTCTCTCTCATCACATTCAATGTATACCATGGAAACAATGTAAAGACTAACAGACTGTCTTCTGTGGGGGGTGGGGGGTGGGGGGGTGGGGGGAGGGAAGCAAGACTAGGGGAAAAACTGTAAAACTCAAAATAAATAAAAATCTTTCTTTAAAAAAAGAGAGAACTCCACAATCTAAATTTAGTTCACCTTTTATCAAATCTGTGATAAAATGACAAAAAAGGGCAAAGAGAGACAAACCTTTTTTTTTCTTTTCTTTCTTTTTTAAGTTTTTTTTGCAAGGCAATGGGGTTAAGTGGCTTGCCCAAGGCCACACAGCTAGGTAATTATTAAGTGTCTGAGGCCAGATTTGAACTCAAGTACTCCTGACTCCAGGCTGGTGCTCTATCCACTGCGCCACCTAGCCACCCCAAGAGAAAAACCTTTTAATCTCCCACTCTGAGACTCATTCATTTTCCTGTTAGCTTTGCATCTAGCAATCAGCTATAAGCACTAGAAAGTAACATCATATGTTTGAACTGCATGGGGCAATCACGTAAAAAACTATTTTCCAAAAACTCTATTTCTTGCTCTTTCAGTTACCTCAGTATCAGTAGAAAGATCTACAATCATAAATGTCAGTTAGACCAGGAGGGAGTCACTAAATGCAATGGTATTCTTGGATTCTAATGAAACATTACTTTAGTTCCCAAAAAGTAAAGGAAAAACTCTACCTGAGAATTTGGCTCCGAGAAACAAGGGACCATTGGGAGATTTTTGTTTATTTAGTTTTAAGACTGAATATAACCAGGTTCAAAATTTAGGGACAACTCACAGGTTAGTCCCATTCCAATCAGTGTTGGAGCTCTGACATCCTCTGGGCTGCTTTTACCATCCTTAGCTAAGCTGGTGGTTGCTCCCTGTTCATAGAGGTTTACCATATTAATGCTGAACTTAATGTAGAAACCCAATCAACTTGGCCCACCATAGCTCACACTCCTGAGTTCAAAAGAACCACCAGCCTTAGTCTCTTTGGTAGCAGGGATTAAAGAAGACATGCATCACCCCAATCCAGCCATTTTTTTTCTCTTAAAGTACAAATTAAGCTAATAATTTAATAAACATTTTAAAATAATACAACCAAACTAGTAGAACCTAAGATTGCATCAGGGTGTTCATTAAAATAAGACGAAGAAAACACCTGGGAAGGTTACAATCACTAGGAACATAGCCATAAACAAATCCTATCAAAATTTTGAACTTGTTTGTTAGACTCCTGCGCTTTGGAAATGATCATAACCTAAGTGCAATTGAAAACAATGTAGGGAACAGCTAGGTGGTGCAGTTCAAATGCAACCTGAGACACTTAATAATTGACTAACTGCATGACCTTGGGCAAGTCACTCTTAACCCCATTGCCTCAAATAAATAAAATCTAAAAAAAAAATAGAAGAAAAATAAGGTAGATGGGCCTAAGTAAATAAGATAGGAAATGTCTGAAAAACAATTAGGCTTCTAGATACTTACCCTAGATAAATGAATGAGAAAAAGAACAGCAATAAGAGAGAGGAAATTATAAGCCAGGCATGGATCACCTGAAAAAGAAAGAGATTTAATTAAAAAAAAAAAAGATTAGAAATGTCCACAAAAATTCATATTCCATTCTTAACTATTAAAAAAATCTTAATTAAAGGTATTCTCCAAGTATAAAATCGTATATGATGCCTGTAAACTCTAAGTGATGGTAGAATTTCAAATATTAGAATCAGTGCATACTTGCATTTGGTTTTTTGGTAGTAAAGCCTTGGCACTGACCACTGAGTTAATTATATATTAATCTAAATAGGAAATTCAATGGTATATAAATGAGAGTCTCTCCCTGATTCATTCCCTGGAGTTATGTTTTTCATTCATAAATAGTAGAGCTTAGCAAAAAATAGGCCCTAAGAAAGTAAATCATTAGCAAAAGATATGCATGTATGTATGCACCAAAGGTAGGGATGTTTGAAGGAGTTTTACTTCTGAAATGAGTTCAATGCATCATTGCAAAGTTAAGTCAAAGGAACATTCAATAAATGGGACCTTCTGAGCCCCGCGCATTAACAGTATAGGGCAAGTAAGCTATCAATTTGACAAAAGAAAATTTAAAGGCTGAAATATCATTAATATTTTCAATACATGAACTCTATATGTTCAATAATAAACAATAAGACACCCTATACCAAGATAAGATCAAAATGGATATAGGATTTAGACATAAAAAAACAATATTGTAAGCAAACTAGAAGATCAGGAAGTAATTTACCTCTCAGATCTATGGAAAGGGAAGCAGTTTATGATCAAGGAAGAGATGGAGAACATCATTAAAAACAAACTAGACAATTTTGATTACATTAAAAAGCTTTTGCATAGACAAAAATCACTGTAACCAAGATCAAATGGTCAAAGGATATGCAAAGGCAATTTATAGCTGAGGAAATCAAAACGATCCAGTCATATGAAAAATTGCTTCAAATCAGTACTTATTAGATAAATGCAAATTAAAGCATCTCCGAGATACCACATCACACCTTTCAGACTGGCCAATATGACCAGAAAAGACAATGATCAATGTTGGAAGGGATGTGGGGAAATCTGGGACATTAATACATTGTTGGTGGAGTTGTGAACTCATCCAACCTTTCTGGAGAGAAATTTGGAACTACACCCAAAGAGCAACAAAAATGTTCATACCCTTTAATCCAGCAATACCACTACTAGGTCTATACCCGGAAGAGATGATGAAAAAGGGCAAAAACATCACTTGTACAAAAATATTCATAGCAGCCCTGTTTGTGGTGGCAAAGAATCAGACATTAAGTGAATATCCTTCAATTGGGGAATGGCTTAACAACTGTGGTATATGTATGTGATGGAACACTATTGTTCTATTAGAAACCAGGAGGGATGGGAATTCAAGGAAGCCTAGAAGGATTTGCATGAGCTGATGCTGAGCAAGATGAGCAGAACCAGAAGAACACTGTACATCCTAACAGCAACATGGAGGTGATGATCAAACTTGATGGATTTGTTCATTCCATCAGTGCAACATCAGGGACAATTTGGGGCTGTCTGAAATGGAGAATACCATCTGTATGCAGAGAAAGAATTGTAGAGTTTGAAAAAAAGACCAAAGACCTTCAAATTAGAAAAAAAAAAGCCTTATCTTATTATGTAATTTTACTATCTCATACTTTATTTTTCTTCCTTAAGGATATGATTTCTTTCTCATCACATTCAACCAAGATCAATGTATACCACGGAAACAATGTAAAGAATAACAGACTGTCTTCTGAGGGGGCGAAGCAAGATTAGGGAGAAAATTGTAAAACTCAAAATAAATAAAATCTTTCTTTTAAAAAACTGAATATGGTGCAGCTAGGTGGCGCGGTGGATAGAGCACTGGCCCTGGAATCAGGAGTACCTGAGCTCAAATCTGGCCTCAGACACCTAACTGTTGGCCTTGGGCAAGCCACTTAACCCCACTGCCTTGCAAAAAACAAAAACGCTAAAAAAAAATACATAAACAATCAGAGTGAAATATATCTACCAGTTTACTACCACTTTACAAAATTTATGCAGTACTTTACAAATTACTACTATCAGCTTAATGAAAAAAAAGGTGCAAAAGAAGGTGGCTTAGCCCCTACCTGATCTAAAATTATATTATAAAGCATCAGTCATCAAAACTGTTTGGTACTGGCTAAGAAATAGAGTGGTGGACCAGTGGAATAGACTATGTGTAAAAGCAGGAGATGATTATAGTAATCTGCTGTTTGATAAACCCAAAGAGTCTGGCCATTGGGATAAAAACTCCCTCTTTGATAAAAATTGCTGGGATAATTGGAAGTTAGTATGGAAGAAACTTAGATTAGACCAACACCTCACACCCTTTACCAAGATAAGATATAAATGGTTACAGGACATAGACATCAAAAACAATACTATAAGCAAATTAGAAGATCAAGGATTAGGTTACCTGTCAGATCTATGGAAAGGGGAGCAGTTTATGACTAAGGAAGAGTTGGAGAACATCACCAAAAACCAATTAGATGATTTCGATTACATTAAATTAAAAGGCTTTTGCACAGATAAAACCAATGTAACCAAGATCAAAAGAAATGTAGTGAATTGGGAAACAATCTTTACAACTAATGATTCTGACAACAAACTCATTTCTAAAATATACAGAGAACTGAGTTATATTTTTAAAACAAAAAGCCATTCCCCAATTGACAAATGGTCAAAGGATATGCAAAGGCAATTTACAGAAGAGGAGATCAAAGCAATCCATAGCCATATGAAAAAATGCTCTAAATCATTATTAAAGAAATGCAAATTAAAGCTTCTCTGAGGTACCACCTCACACCTCTCAGATTGGCCAATATGACCAGAAAGGATAATGATCATTGTTGGAAGGGTTGTGGGAAATCTGGGACACTATTACACTGTTGGTGGAGCTGTGAACTCATCCAACCCTTCCGGAGAGCTATTTGGAACTATGCCCAAAGGGCAACAAAAATGTACATACCCTTTGACCCAGCAATACCACTACTGGGTCTATACCCTGAAGAGATGAGGAAAAAGGGTAAAAACATTACTTGTACAAAAATATTTATAGCAGCCCTGTTTGTGGTGGCAAAGAATTGGAAATCAAGTAAATGTCCTTCAACTGGGGAATGGTTTAGCAAACTGTGGTATATGTATGTCATGGAACACTATTGTTCTATTAGAAACCAGGAGGGACGGGATTTCAGGGAAGCCTGGAGGGATTTGCATGAACTGATGCTGAGTGAGATGAGCAGAACCAGAAAAACACTGTACACCCTAACAGCAACATGGGAGTGATGTTCAACCTTGAAGGACTTGCTCATTCCATCAGTGCAACAATCGGGAGCAATTTTGGGCTGTCTGCAAAGGAGAGTACCATCTGTATCCAGATAAGGAGCTGTGGAGTTTGAACAAAGTACAAGGACTATTCCCTTTAATTTAGAAAAAAAAACAGATAGCTTATTGTCTGATCTTGTTACCTCTTAGAATTCTCTTCTTTAAGGATATGATTTCTCTCTTATCATACCCAATTTGGATCAAGGTACAACATGGAAACAAAGTAAAGAGTGACAGAATGCTTTCTTTGGGGGGGAGGAGGGAGGGAAGCAAGATTGGGGGAAAAATGTAAAACTCAAATAATATCTTTAATAAAAAATAAATTTAAATTAAGAAAAAAAGACATGCAAAAATGCAGTGAGTCACCACTTCTCATTTTTAAAATCTCAGTATATTCAGCACTAAAGTGAAAATGAATGAACTGAAGTGAATTAGCAATGGAAATAACTAAGAGAAATGTATGTTTTTAAAGTTAAAATATTTATTTCTCTCTCATCACATTCAACTTAGATCAAAATATACCATGGAAACAATGTAAAGACTAACTGAAGGCCTTCTGTGGGGGGCGGGGCAAGAATGGGGGGAAAATTGTAAAACTCAAAATAAATAAAATCTTTCTTAAAAAAAAGAGAGGAAGACATTTTTATTGCAAGTTAAGTAGTGAGGTTTGTTAGGAAATGTAGAAACTCAGTTCTCTTCAGTGATTTTAATATGAGTTTTGGAAAGGTCTAGTCTTAATAATTTTCTTTATTTCATGATTACCTCTTGCTTATTTTACCTAAAGATTTCATTAAGTATTGATAGTCCTTTTAATTGAACTTTATGCAGTAAAAGATTCATAAATTAGTATCTAAAAGGGAAACTGCTTCTCAAATTTATTAAAATATGTCACTGAGACCTGAAAATCTACAATACACCTTTTGCTGTGTTTCTAATAAAGAGCAACAATAACTTAAATGATCTAGTGAAATTTAAATAATGTAAATAATAATAATAATAATGAAAATAATGTAACTATTAGCTTAATAGGGAACAGAAGACAATATATCGAAATTTATGACCCTTCTGGACATGATTAAATAGCACTCTTTTGGAATTACATACAGGGAAACACTAGTTTGCAAAGAGCCTTAAGTTTTCCCACATAATAGGGTATGTAGTTACTATTTCTGGCCTCATAGGAAGGAGTCATTACTCCAACATAAATAAATCATTCTAATACTCCTTTAATAGCTTTTCCTGAAACACTGCTATCTTAATAAACTTTTGCAACTTAAGTCTGTAAAAAGATTTTGAACTGAATTGTAACCAACTACATGTACTATAATATCCAGTTTTTTCATATTCCACATATTCATTTATTTTAAGTTCTGATTCTTTCACAAGAACATTAAGTAACTTTTTCAAATTCTCAATCCCTTATTTGGTGGTTTTCAGAATAAGTCATGGCAAATTTCCAAACTTCACAGATTCAAATTTCATATTTCATTTTTTTTAGGTTTTTGCAAGGCAAATGGGGTTAAGTGGCTTGCCCAAGGCCATACTGCTGGGTAATTATTAAGTGTCTAAGGTCAGATTTGAACTCAGGTACTCCTGACTCCAGGGCTGGTGCTCTCTCCACTGTGTCACCTACCCACCCCCTCATATTTCATTTTACAATCCCGCCCACAGTGTTTTGTTTCTCCAAAGTGTCAATTTCACTCAATAAAACTTAAAAAACTTAAAAATCATTTAAAAAAAAAGACAAGTATGAATTTCAGGATGTATGCAAATTTTTTTAAACAATCTGAAAATGTGTGGGTCGAAAGAGCAAACTACAAAAAAAGAAAAATCAAGACATAATGTTAGAATCGTTCTTAAGATTAAAATTTTTCAGTTAGTTCAAAGGCTAAAAATACAGCTTATGGATTATTTAGGTGGCTCAAATCAGTTTTGACCATTTTGCTTTTCATTTATACATCTAAAGCCACCAAAAAAAATGAAATTTAACTTAACTAATTAGTATTAATGACAAAAACGTTTTGCATTGAGAGTTATATGAGACCTGGAATGAAATCTCCAGATGTAGCACATAGGAGCCAAGTATCTTTAGGCAAATAAAATCAACTCCTTAAGCTTCAGCTTCCTTGTCTAAAAATATGAGGTTAGACTGAAAAGTTTCTAAGTTTCCATCCAGTTATAAATCCTATAACCTAATGCTAGGATTGCTGTCAAGACAACTCTTGACTGGCTTTTTTTTTTTTTTTTGCAAGGCAAATAGGGTTAAGTGGCTTGCCCATGGCCACACAACTAGATAAGAGGCCGGATCTGAACTCAGGTACTGCTGACTCCAGGGCTGGTACTCTATCCACTGTGCCACCTAGCCACCCCTTGACTAGCTTAAAAAAAAAAAAATGTATAACAGTGCTCCTTGTGTCATACCAGAGAGGTGATGCAAGATATATGGTTTTGGACATAGTCAATGTGGGGATATTGTTTTACTGGGCTTGACATATTTGTAATGAGGGTTCTCTGTTTTTTTGTTGATGTGCAACCGAGGAGAGGGGTTAAATAAAAATAAATATTTTAAAAAGATAGCATATAAACTTGGTCCCAGAGACTAGAAGATGAAAATTCCTTCCTAATTTGTAAAGGCAGGGTCCTATACAAGTGGAACACTGTATGTATTGCTAGACATGTTTGATGCACTGTTTAATTTTGCTCCAATTGTCCCCCTGCTTTTTTGTTGGAAATGAAGGTAATATAAAAATAAAAAAAAATAAAAAAGAACTTACAATCTAAGCAACCTCTGCTCTTTGACTAGTCTAACCAACTCTGCTATTTGATTTAGACTATCTTTTGTTCTAGTCATACATTTCCCCTAATGATATTCTTATTATCCCAATAAAAGGGTTATTTAATAGACTACTCAGCATGATTAGGATTTCATTTTAATTTGAACAATATATCTTAATCAAATCAAAATAGAGCAGTAAACCATAAGTACCCATATGTTCAGTATATTAGGCATATGAAGATATTAAATAGATTGTGATCCATTAGTCAAAACCTTCATTACTTGGTTAAAGTTAGGAATGTCTATATGCTGCTAAAAATATTAATACTCTTTATATCAAGGAAGAAAGTGAAATTTGAAAGTCAGAAAATCTAGAGAGGTAAGAAAACAGAAAAAGAATTTTGGAAAGAGAAGAACTAGGTGGCGCAGTGGAGAGAGCACCAGTCCTGGAGGGAGGAGTACTTGAGTTCAAATATTCAGCCTCAGACACTTAATAATTACCTAGCTGTGTGGCCTTGGGCAAGCCACTTAACCCCATTGCCTTGCAAAAACCTAAAAACCTTTTTAAAATAAAAAAAAAAAAGAGAGAGAAGAACAGGTAACTTAGCAGGAACTATTCCAGTGGAAAGATAAAAGTAAATCAGGGTTCAGGAACATAAGGAATGATAAAATGGAAGAATCTCATCTAAAAAAGATTGGGAATACCCATATGTGTTTAAAGCAGAGGGAAATAAACCTAAGATTCAATATCACACAATACAGAGAAAAGTAAAAGAGAGAACTTTATTACAAAATTAATAATAGCAGTAAAACTATTTATATATTTCTTAAGCACTGTGCTGTATCTCATTTAATCTTCATAAGAAACTTGGGAAATAGGTGCTAATATTATCTCCATTTTATAGTTGAGGAAAACAAGGCAGGCTGAGAAGCTAAGAGGAAACTGAGGTAGGCAGAGGCTAAGAGTCACACAACTAGTTACTGAGATCATATTTTAATTCAGGTCTTCTTGACTATAGGCCCAATACTCTATCTGCTACACCATCTAGGTGCCTTAATTACCAAGAATAACCAAGATATGAAATAAACAAAGATTAGAAAAGACAGGATATAATTCGTATATAGTGTCACAAAAAAGAAATGAATAATGCAAATAAAGAGCAATTCCAGGTAACTTTATATGGAGAAAGAGAGAGAGATAAAGAATCATTTTTCCCCCTGTCATCAGCCTAAAGTCATAATTCTCTTAAATCTTCATCTGTCAAATGAATTGCCAACTATAAATCACATGAACTATGGTCCATATCAATAATAATAAAAGAAAAATTAAAATTAAAATAACTTTTAGATTTCACTTCATATTTAGAAAATTGAGATTAGAAAGAAATAATAATTTTTTAAAATGGTCATAACATTAAACCAGGTCTCATGTTTTTCATCTCACCTTATAGCACCTGTATTTATAAAGTACCACCAAGAGGATGGTCATAACCACAATAACACTGATCATGATGGCAGCATTCAGAATGGAGTGCAGTGCTCTCTGCCCTACAGTTTCTGTGTCTTCGGTGAATGGAGTATAAATTCTAAAAGAAAACAAAATACAACAAAAATCCACTGTTATATCAGAGTTTAACACAAACCATAATTCTTCCTCCCTTCACAAAGCAAAATGAGCTTATAATTTTTCTAATTTTAAAAATTAACTTTTTTCCAATTCATCTATTCTAGTCATTTAAAAAAAAGTATAATTTTTACTAAGCAAAGTTATGCATGTATACACCCCCCTTCCCCCAATTCTTCCTTTGTTATGATTTCAAGCAAGGTGCTGGCTCCATCTACTGGATAATCTATAGGAGGCTACCTAAGTCAATGATCTTCATTATTTGCTGATAAGTAAAACAAAAAATAGATTTACACTATAAATAAGCTAAGACTGATGAAATGGTTTGCAATTCTTAATTTTCATTTTGATTTCAAAATGACTGAAAACTAAATACAGAGATAGTATGAAATGGCATTAAAGATCATCTTTACTTAGCAATAGAGAATTATCAACAGTAGAGGTTAAGTTATATTCTTTTGATTACTTATTCCTCATATGATCCTCCTTTCAAGTCACCTCCTCCAAACCTATCCACTTATAACACCTCCCATAAAATAACAAAGGTTGATCTTGTAGTGACTTATATCAGCAAAAATATTTTCAAGGCTTCCAATACAGCCTTCCAATCCCATTCAAAACAATTCTTGGACTGGGTACCAAAACTCCCTTTCCCTTTGTCAAGAAACAAATTACTTTTGACCATTAGAGGAAGACTCTACAATTAAAGCCCTTTAATATAGGTTTCTAAAAATAATAATGTAATATTTAAAACGTGACCCTGATTTAGAGAATAATATAAAAATATCATACATACAACTGTCCATCCTTCCGTGTATAAAAGCTGACAGATTTGATGGTGGCCACAACCACAACCATGCAGAGTGTGACTGGTACAAACAGCATGATCACATGTTTGGCACCATACTTTAAAGTCAACTCTTCATCATCTTCATCATCCTGTTCCACCACCTGCCTTGTGTCACCCTGGGGCTGTCCATTGGTCTCTGACTCAGGGTTATGTCGCCGACGTTCGCTATGTTCATGGCGCTGTCTTTCCCTGCCATCATTCTGAAAAATCCAAATAAGTCTTTTTCAGTAAAACCTATTATTAGTAAAGTTGCATGTGAAATTAGAAGAACTGGTGCTAACAAAATGATTTTTAAAAGCATCAATGATGAGAAAAATCTAACTAAGAAGCAGTTTGGAGATTAAAAGGTCCTACCAAATTGATTATTCACTCTTCTTCAAATTTGTTTTCTTTCTTCTCTGTATTTCTGTTCATTCCATTTTTATGGCCAAAATATGCTCACCCTCTCATTCCTACCTAATGAATTCCTCATCCTTTTGAACCCAGTCTGTACTGCTCACTTTCCTTTAACATATAACCTACAACTTCTATAGTACTTTATATTACTCTCAAGGTGGGCATTATATAAGACAGTACAAAACTTAGCTATATTGTAGTATAATGCAGCTTTAAAGGTACCTTGCCCATAGCAAACTCAAATATTTGCTGAATTGGTGGATGACGTATTCAAGAATATATAATATATATATAATTCATAACATATTCAGGAATATCAATAAGACATTCTGACTTATAATGAAAATTGACTATCAGTTTAAGTTTAGCTCATTAGACTTTTAAAGTCACCTATACTTTACTTTCTTTCTAATTTGGGTTAAACTTAAGTTACTAGAGTAAATATAGAAAATTTGTAGTACTTTCTAATTACTGATATATTTTAATAAAATTTATTGCTGTAAAATTTAAGAGGACTTAGTAATAATATTAATAAACTGGCATTTAATAAGAGTAGTTAGGTGGCACAGTGGATAGTGCACAGGGTTTAGAAACAGTAATTCTCATCTACCTGAATTCAAATGTGGCCTCAGACACTTATTCACTGTATGACCCTGGGCAATTCATTGAATCCTGTTTGCTTCAGTTTTCTCTTCTGTAAAATTAGCTGAAGAAGTAAAGCCCTAATGGGGTCACAAAGAGCCAAACATGACCAAAAAATAATTGAACAACAGCAAAAGCACTCTAAGATTTACAAAGTACTTTATATATTTTATATGCTACCCTTTTGGATCTTCACAACCACCCTGGAAAGTAGATACTACTAATTCCATTTTACAGATGAGGAAACTGAAGCAAAGAGGTATGAGATTAAGAGGTTTGCCTAAGGTCATGAAGCTAGTTAAGTGTAGGAGGCTGGATGTGTATTCAGATCTTCCTGGTGCTAGATTCAGTGTTCTACTCACAGTGCCACCTAGCTCCAGCTTATTCTCTGCTAGCAACCTCTTCTCAGGATTACTTATAATATTATAAGGACTTGTAACAGTTATAATATTAAGGAAAAATACTTTTAAAACAGAAACTAAAAATTGTTGTAGGATAGCATTTTGCTTAAAATCCAACAGCAGAGAGCTATATAATGGACTGGTTTAACAGTTTTCCTTTTGGAGAAGAGGTAATAATCATAATAATAGTTAACATATCAAAGTTCTAAATAAATATGCCTTATCTACAGTATCTCATTTGAACCTCACAACAACCTATAAAGGGTGGTACCTCTATTTTCCTTATTTTATAATTGAGGAAGCTGAGGCAAAGAGAAGCTCAGTGAATTGCCCAAGGTCATAGAATTAGTAAGGGTCTAGGGAAGAATCTGAATTAATAGCTTCCTGATTTCAGAGTTGGGTAACTACTACTGTTCCTCTTTTCAACATTGTTCTTTCCAGTTTTGGTTTCAGAAACAGACAGGGAAGGAATTGATACTTAATACTCCTTGGAAATATACTTAGTCATTCTTCTAATTTTCCATCAGAAAAACTAACTTGGGCTGTTCTTACTTTGACTAATATGACAGATAATTAAGGAATCTAGGTTGTTTAATAAATAAAGCAGGAGACTTGAAGAAAAAAAGGCAAACAGAAAACATTTACAAACTCTCAACAGCCTTTCTGTCAATTTTTTAGCACAATGCTCTTCTCTGAAAACTATTTCAGGGATTTGGGATGGGTAAAGATTGGTTGAGCTTTTTTTTAATTTAATTTTCCCCTCATTTTCAGCTTTATATTCCCAAACAATTTGACTCCCAGATTCCTTTTGGCTATTCTGGGAAACTGAAATTTACCAACTGATTGCCTCTGCAGAGTGACTATGGTTGACTAGGAAGGGAACCTGTCAAAGCAAGAGAATGACATTCTACTGTCCACTGAGAAGTGGTAAAACAAAACTAATATGCCCCTACCCAAAGAAAAATTGGCATTTCTCCCTTTATTTCGCTTCATCTTAATACTGTCTGAATGGCCCCTGAGAAGTCAAGAATATTTATCTTCTTTTTCAACTTTTCACTTATCTTGTACTCAGTAAGGAGCTGATAAATGTTTAAAAACTGAATCTCCAAGGGGAACAAAATGTACTCATGATATACTTTTTTTTTTTTAGTTTTTGTAAGGCAATGGGGTTAAGTGGCTTGCCCAAGGCCACACAGCTAGGTAATTATCAAGTGACTGAGGCTGGATTTGAACCCAGGTACTCCTGACTCCAGGGCAGGTGCTCTATCCACTGTGCCACCTAGCTGCCCCTCATGATATACTTTTAAGAATAATTAATACTTTTCCCACCATTTAGTGAAGTCTAGACAATCAACAAAACAACTGTTTTGTAGCATTTGCCAATTTCTCAGGTGCAAACGTTCACCTTGAAAATTTAACGTGACCTCATGGTATGAGCTGGCTCTAACACCACCCCTGTTTGTACACCCCTTCTTTACCAATCTTACCAAAGAAATCTTTACCACAAACAGGATACTGCTCCTGATCACCAGATGAGCTATTTCCTTTCATGATCTTTTCCCCCTTTTTGCAGTCTTAATGTTAAGTTTTTAGTACAAAAGAAATTGTCACAAGCCTAATAATTTCTCTATAATTAATCAAATAAAAAAATACTACTTTTCTGTTCTTAACAAAAGCACATAAGTACTGAAGTAAATGATTAGGGGCAAGGGAAGGTTGTAGACATCTGTGGTAAGAGTTGTAAACAATGATATTGTAAGAAATAGTTGTTCCTGTGTGACAGTCATGGGATGAAAATAATTGAGAACTAAAAATATCAATGATTTTAAATCAAATACTATATTGCTGGAGTGAACTTTTCAGAGGCAAAAATTAAAAACAGGAAAAATAAAAAATGATTCATTTGTACTATCATCAGGATTAGAAGGAATGACTTCTAACAATAAAAATGATATCTCAAATAAGGAGGGGATGTTTGAGGAATGATTAAAGACTGCTGTAAAGTTTATGATGTCAGGATTCCCAGAGTCCAAAGTTTTAGTCATTTTCTTTTTGAAAGACAATTCACTTTTGTTGTCCTCTTTCCCCAACTTCCTTTTTACCCCTCTTGCAGGGAACAACAGAAAAGAAAACAGGGATCAAGACTCCAATTCCCTCATGTTGTAAGTATTGACACTGGAGCTGCTGATGTTAGATTAAATTTCATTTATTTGCTCCTATTCCCTTATCACCAAAAACCTGCCCCACCCTACCCTATCATTCCTTATTTTCCGTCCT
This sequence comes from Macrotis lagotis, assembly GCF_037893015.1. Classification (NCBI taxonomy): domain Eukaryota; kingdom Metazoa; phylum Chordata; class Mammalia; order Peramelemorphia; family Peramelidae; genus Macrotis; species Macrotis lagotis. The sequence continues at coordinate 252,224,672 of NC_133661.1, forward strand.
TATCCATTGGCTCCTTCTCTGTTGCCTAGAAATATGCCCTGATAGCAATCCTTTAAAAACAAATCAAAAGGGGATGGTTAGGTGGTACAGTGGAGTCAGGAGTACCCGAGTTCAAATCCGGACTCAGACACTTACCTACCCATGTGGCCTTGGGCAAGCCACTTAACCCCATTGGCCTTGTCAAAAAAAAAAACAAAAAACAAAAAAAAAACACAAAAATACTCCTTAAGATTTACTTGACCTTGTTCTACCCTTAAGCTATTTTTATTTATCTTCCCAACCAAGCTCCTAAAAAGTCACATACCCACATTGCTCCCACTTCCTCAACCCCCTTATAACCTAACTTCAATGCCTGACTAAAATTCTCTCATCCTCTGCAGCATCTGACACTACCACTACTACCCATCTTCCACTACAAATATTCTCTTTTTTTTAACCACTCTTTCCAGGTCCTTCTCTTACCTATCAAAATGAGACCCTTCTGTCTTAAAGAATCAACATCCAAGCTCCAAGCCTTAAGTGAAGATATAATCCCAGGTCTCAATCCTGAAAGTAGTCTGTTTCTTTCTCACTCTCTCTCTCTCTCCATCTCTTTATAAAAATTTCACTAGCTTCCATCTCTGCACTATTATCTATATGCAGATGACTCCCATATTTATACTTCCTTCCCTCATTTCTCTTGAGAACTAGTCCCACTGCACTAACTGTCGCTGGACACCTTCACCCAGAAGCTGCCACAGGCACCTCAAACTTAAAGCATCAGAAGTAGAACTCAATATCTTTTTCAGTAATCCCCGCCCCAGCTTCCAATTCTTTATTTCTACTCCTTACTCTCTCTCCTTCATTCCACATATCCAAAACAAAGTAATGAAGTTTTCTCAAATGTATCTTCACCACATTCTAGCATCTTTCCCTCTTTACCAATTGGCTACTGTCTTGGCCCTGAATACTTCTCCCTTGGGCAAAGCAATAAACTTAAAGTGTCTTCCTGCCTTATATCTCTCATTTATAAACTGGTCATCCTAAATATAGATTGATATTACCCTTTTCAAGAAGTTTCAGTGATTTCTTATTGCCTTTAATATAAAATACAAACTCCTTTGTTTGGCCTTTAAAGGTCTTCCTAGTACTATTGTTCTGTAAGAAATCATGAAGGACAGGACTTCAGAAAAGTATAGAAAAACTCACATGAACTGATGCTGAATGAAGTGAGTAGAATCGGGAGAGCATTGCACACATTAACAGCAACACTGTGTGATGATCAACTATGATGAACTTGCTCATCTCAACAGTATGATAATCAAAAGACAAATTCTAAAGGACTTGTGAAGGAAAATACCATTCACATCGAGAGAAGAAACTATGGAATATGAATGTAGAGCAAAATTTACTATTTTCAGTTTTTAAAATCTGCTTTATGTATTTTTCCCCATTTTGATGTGATTCTTATACAACATGATTAATATGGATATATGTATAACCTATATTAAATGCTTTCTGACAGAGGGGAGGAAAGAGAAGGAGGGAGAAAAATGTGAAGCTCAAAATCTTCCCAAAAAATAATTGTTGAAAACTACCTTTGCATATAATTAGAAAACTAAATAAATAAAATTAAAGGCTTTCATACTTTAGCTCCAACCTCTAAGTACAATGGACCAGAATTTAAACCCCACTTCTCAAGCTTGAGGGAAATCATCTGACTTCCCAGGGCCTCAGTTTCTTTACTAGTAAAGGACCAGAGTTACATTTAGTTGGCTTTTGAAGAGTCTTACAGTTCTAGGTCTATGATCCTATTCTTTTTATTTTTCTTTCTTTTTTTAAAAGATTTTATTTGAGTTTTACAGTTTTTCCCCTGAGCTTACTTCCCTCCCCCCACTCCCCAAAGAAGGCAATTTGTTATTCTTTACATTGTCCCCATGTTGTACATTGATCCAAATTCAATGAGAGAGAAATCATATCCTTAAGGAAAAAACAAAGTATAAGAGATAGCAAGATCAGACAATAAGATACCAATTTTTTTTTCTAATTTAAAGGTAATACTCCTTGGTCTTTGTTCAAATCCCACAGTTGTTTCTCTGGATACAGAAGGTATTCTCCATTGCAGACTGTCCCAAGTTGTCCCTGATTGTTGCACTGATGGAACGAGTGAGTTCATCAAGGCTGAACATCACCCCCCATGTTGCTGTGAGGGTATACAGTGTTTTTTTTCTGGTTCTGCTCATCTTACTAGCATTAGTTCATGCAAATCCCTCCAGGTTTCCCTGAATTCCCATCCTTCCTGGTTTCTAATAGAACAAATGTTCCAAGACATACATATACCACACCTTTGTTAAGCCATTCCCCAACTGATGGACATTCCCTCAGTTTCCATTTCTTTGCCACTGTAAAGAGCTGCTATGAACATTTTGTACAGGTGATGTTTTTACCCTTTTTCATAATCTCTTCAGGGTATAGACCCAGTAGTGGTATTGCTGGGTCAAAGGGTATGCACATTTTTTTGCCCTTTGGGCATAGTTCCAAATTGCTCTCCAGAAAGGTTGGATGAGTTCACAGCTCCACCAACAATGTAATAGTGTCCCAGATTTCCCACAACCCTTCCAACAATGAGGTGGTATTTCAGAGAAGCTTTGATTTGCATTTCTCTAATAAGTAATGATTTAGAACAATTTTTCATATGACTATGAACTACTTAGATCTCCTCATCTGTAAACTGCCTTTACATTGTCTTTGATCATTTGTCAATTGGGAAATGGCTTTTTTTTAAAATGACTCAGTTCTCTGTATATTTGAGAAATGAGTCCTTTGTCAGAAACATTAGCTGTAAAGATTGTTTCCCAGTTTACTGCATTTCTTTTGATAAGATCCTATTTGATTTTACATCCCTCCTCCTTCAAATATTCTACCCTCCACCCACAAAGTTCTAATTGCTATTACCTGATCACAACATTCTCTTTGTCCTCTCCTTGACTTTTTTTTTTTTTAGGTTTTTGCTTTATCCACTGCACCACGGAGCCGCCCCTTCTCCTTGACTTTTAACAGGCTTATACACCATGAACAGAATGTTCTTCTTTCTTATGGCCACTTCCTGGAATCCCTTAAAGATTCAGCTCAAGTGCCACTTTCCATTAAAATTCTTTTACAGGATTACACATTTAAAACTAGAAGTGACCTCAGAAGGCATCTAGGCCAACTTCCTCATTTTTCGTTGAGGAAAGTGAGTCCTACAGCAGTGAAGGTCAGATTATAATAGAAGTCAACCTAGGATTTGAACTTAGGTATCCTGATTGAAATTCATTGTCCTTTCCTTCATACCATGCTGCTCCTAACTGGGCTAATTCCTTCTTAATTTCTCTATGCAACTATTTTATAAGTATTTTGTGTTCACCTATTTTGGCACATGTTGCTCCCTGAGAACAGGGATTGTTTCATTTTTGCCTTTGCATTCATTCATACAGTACCTAGCATATAGTAGGCAATTAATAAATGTTTATTTGTTGAATTGAATTTATAAGGGGTTAAATCAATCCTTAAAAAAGTTTATGGATTCTCTGTATAAGATACTGTACAACCCTTAGAGTTGAAAGATAAGGATTCCAAGTCTTTCTTTCTTTCTTTTTTTTTAAGGTTTTTACAAGGCAAACGGGGTTAAGTGGCTTGCCCAAGGCCACACAGCTAGGTAATTATTAAGTGTCTGAGACCGGATTTGAACCCAGGTACTCCTGACTCCAGGGCCGGTGCTTTATCCACTGCACCACCAAGCCACCCCCAAGTCTTTATTCTAAAAGCATAAATAAAATTCTGAAATGTCAAATGAAAAACTTAAAACATTTACTGATTAAAAACAATCTGTTTCTAAATTAATAAACCAAAAAATACTTTGATCTATAGAAAAGGGATAAATTTATTACCAAACAAGAATTAGAGTACATTATAAGCTGCAAAATGAATGATTGACTATATTAAATTAAAAAGTTTTCTACAACAGAGAATTCCAGAGTGCAATCAGACTCTTTCCTGTAGAGTTCTATTTCTATAATTTTAGGAAAGATGAATTTTTTAAGCTGATGAATAACTGGTTAAAGTCTGGTTGAAGTCTATTGTTGAATGTTTACAAATTATCAACAGTATATTAAGCTTGAGTTTTTAATCTTCCATAACATTAGCAATATTTCTGACAATACAACATTTGTGATCTGTGGCTTTTACCTCTTAAGGTTACCCAAAATTTGGCTTTATGTTTTTCACTTGTCTTTGGCATCACTAAGAGAGTCATTTATAGCTGTGGCAAAAAAAACAATAATTTTTTTTTTAGGTTTTTGCAAGGCAATGAGGTTAAGTGGCTTGCCCAAGGCCACACAGCTAGGTAATTATTAAGTGTCTGAGACCGTATTTGAACTCAGGTACTCCTGACTCCAGGGCCGGTGCTCTATCCACTGTGCCACCTAGCCGCCCCCCACAATAACAATTTTTAAATCACCTTCAGCTAGTAATTGAGTCTTTGGTTAGAATTCAATTAATTCAGAGTCACACCTTCATTATTTTCTCTCTCCAAAGTTATTATGCTACAAATATGTCACTTGAACTTACTGGTTAGCTATTTGCTTGTTTTCTAAGATTTCTTCTCTCTCTTCTCTCCCTAAAATAATGTTTTTTTAAAAAGAAGGGATCTAATGACTAAAACAATGTAAAGAACAATTACAACAAAATAGAACTGAATTTGCTATACAACTGTGATAATGAGCTAGGTCCATTTTGAAAAAGGAAGAAGAAAATTCCCTTTCTTTTTGGAAAAGGCAGGGGTATATGGGTACAATGCGTTATGCATATGGTCAGACTAAAGATGACCTGTAGGTTGGTTTTATCTGTTTTTAATTTTATTCTTATTCTTTGAAAATGCCTTATGGTGACATAAAAACAAAAGTCATCAATACTTTTTTTGGAAAAGAAAAAAAAATTATCCCACCCATTTGCTGATAAACTATCTAAAGAATAAAGAAGTCTGGGAAATCTATTGCTTCATATTCAGAAAGAATCCAACAGATGAACTTTATTTACAAAGAAGCAAATGTTTTGGTGTAAAATATTTTTAACAGCTGAAAATGTGCTAACATACTCTTTTTTAAAAGATAAATACTGAAAACATCTGTTTCCCAAGCAGGATTATATCCGGAAGAATTTCTTTTTTCTTTTTTTTCTACCATTTCGCTAAAATGGCTATCATCTACACTAAATCAAACTACCTAAAATGTATTCCTAAAAGGATTTGAAAAATTTAAGTAACCTGAAAATTAAGAACAAAAACAAGGGCTCAGTTTGTAAAAGTATTATTTTTTTCTTAATGATACTTTTCCCTTATTATCTAACTTTGATATAGCCCATGGGGCCTAATAATAAACATGACAAAAAAGCAAAAAACAACATACCTGACTTCAGAGATTTTGGAAAACTGATTACTGTTGTTCAGTCATGTCTGACACTTCATGAACCTATTTGGGGTTTTCTTGACAAAGATACTAGAATGTTTTTCCATTTCCTGCTCTACCTCATTTTATAAATAAGAAACTAAGGCAAACAAGTGCCAAGTGTCACACAGTTAGTAAGAATTTGAGATTGGACTTGAAATCAGCAATCAGAGTCTTCAAATTCATATAGTTGCCCCTGGTCACTGTACTCCCATAAAATTTAAATACTTGAAGAAAACATACATAAGGATATCAGGTTGCAACAATTAAAAAACTTCCAACATGTATTCTTAACCTTTTTTTTCCCTGAAGTCTATAGTTTTAGTTAACTCTAGTTTTAAAAGATTACAAATGAATTATCTGGAGATTGGTATGGGCAAATAATAAGGCAACAACAGTACTCATTCTGTTATCTAAGGGAGTACACATTATAGTTAATAATTGAGGACAGCCCCCAAAAAAGAGAGAGACAAGGTGGGGCAGCTAGGTGGCACAGTGGATAGAGCACCGGCCCTGGAGTCAGGAGTACCTGAGTTCAAATCCGGCCTCAGACACTTAATAATTACCTAGCTGTGTGGCCTTGGGCAAGCCACTTAACCCCATGTGCCTTGCAAAATCCTAAAAAAGAGAGAGAGAGAGAGAGAGAGAGAGAGAGAGAGAGAGAGAGAGAGAGATACAAGGCTTGAAGATATCTAATAAAATTACACAAGCTTTTTATGTCTAGTGACAATTTTTAAAAATGTCCCTGGGGGGCAGCTAGGTGGCACAGTGGATAGAGCACTGGCCCTGGAGTCAGGAGTACCTGAGTTCAAATCCGGCCTCAAACATTTAATAATTACCTAGCTGTGTGGCTTTGGGCAAGCCACTTAACCTCATTTGCCTTGCAAAAACCTAAAAAAAAAAAATATCCCTGGCAATAGCTAAGAAAGACATAAACTTCTTTGGTTTTTATACACATTGGCGAGTTTGGTTTACATTATCTGTGAAATATCAAGAGTTTGTATTAAGCTATTTAGGATCACAGGGCTACCAATAAACTCTAAAGCTGGAAGTGGAACACACTCATCATCACTTAAGGGGAATATGTGTATATTCTTCAATTTCAAAAAGATCAGTGTGGACATTTCTTCTCCAATATAGAGAAGCAATAAAATTCAATCAACCCTCTAAAGAGGAAACTCCCCAAATCTGTCCTTTGATGAAAGACATATTGCTGAGCTCATACTCAAAGTATTTCTAACATGTTAAAAGCACATATTCCCTTGGCAAAGCTTTTGAGAACACAAGATCACCATCACACAACAGCAGGGTTTCAGAGCAGGGCTTTAGTGACATAACTACATATCAATATAATTTTTAAAAGGTTTTGAGTGTGTTTGTTGGCTAATACACATGTATGACTATATCAATATAAGCAGTCTACCAATGTACAGACACTTTATCAATGCAAATCAGCAACACGACTGTTAATTGATAATCCTGGAGAGCTGTCACTAGGAAGTTAAGTGATTAGACCATGGTCATAAAGCTAATATGTGAATGTCGTGAGATGTCTCTTCACTGTTTTGCCTTCTTCTATGATTTTATTCTTATAAAATTTTAGAGAACACAGTACACCTTTATCATGTACATGTGGGTAGTAAAGATATAAGAGAGATATAAGAGACTCTTAATTCCAGTGTTTCATGTTCCTTGTTTACCCTTACTTCCTTCCCAAGCAGCCAGAAAATGAACTAATACTTGTTCCTAATACTCAGAACCAACTATCAGCAAAAGCCTTTAAAATTTATTTACTCCTCCAACCTTTGAGTATAGGGTCCACTACATGATTTACTTGTTCTTCCCTAAACTGAACACCAACAAGTGCTACTTTCTGCATTATGGCTTCTGCAATTACTCCAGTTACTAGTTTTTGTCTCAATTTACCTTGATATTATTATCTATCCCCACAAAATAACCCATTTCCAGTTTCATCTTTTTATACCTAGCACCCAACATTTATAAATACTTTCCTCCATCTTTAAAGGAAGGAGGACATGCAATACATTATTCACTATCTTCTGAGTTAATTCATTTATCTGTGGATCACCTATCCTTGGTTCCAGTCATCTTGATTAGGGTTTCAATAAATGCAAATTTATCAAGCAAATTATACCAAGTGGCTACAGACCCCAGACCTTGTTATATCTTTCTTTCCCATCTAGCTGCCCAATCAGGTCAGTACCTATTCTTCCTTGCCTTGTTTCCCACTCCCTGACCACCTCTTGTTCATAGTAAAGTAATTAAATCAATATCAATAAATAAAAAAATTTTTATTAAATACTTATGTGTCAGGCACATAATATTTGTATAGAAGCACAAAGAATGGAACATTTCTTACTTGCAAGGAGTTGATATTCTAATGTGGGATACGAATACACAAATGTAAAGTGAATAAATACTATATACATATATAAATATATACAAGGTGGTTGGGAAAGGGTCCTAGCAGGTTAGGAGGTGGGGGGAAAGAAAGGCTTAATGTAGAAGGTGCTAAGTTTTTAAAGGAAGAGAGGAACCCTAGAAGGCAGAGAGGGCTGCATGTCAGACATGTCAGACAACCAGATGGGGCGGCTAGGTGGCGCAGTGGATAGAGCACTGACCCTGGAGTCAGGAGGACCTGTTCAAATCCGGCCTCAGACACTTAATAATTACCTAGCTGTGTGGCCTTGAGTAAGCCACTTAACCTCATTGCCTTGCAAAAAAAAAAAAAAAAAATCCACATGTCAGACAACCAGAACAAAGGCAGAGAGGAGGAAAATAGAATGTCTTATCTGAGGAATGGAGAGAAGGTAAATTTGGCTAGATCATCAAGTGTGGAAGGAGAAGTAACGTCAAATAAATCTTGAAAGACAGTAACTGGAGTAGAGAGTTTTAAAAGCTAAACAGAGGAATTTATATTATATCCTAAAGGCAAAAGGGAGGCCCTAGAATTTATTTAATAGGGAAGTCATGGTCAATTTTGTATTTAAGGAAAATTACTTAATAATGGTAATTTGGTAAAGACTCTATGGATCAACTTATTACTCCTAATCAAAACTCCTTTCCCTGGTCAATACTCTCCCAAAAGGAGGTGTCTCTTCCTATTAGGATGCTGGCTCTGTAACATTATGGAGTTTTACTTTTTATTTTTGTTTTACCAGTACTTAGCACAGAGTGTGGCATATGAGTGTTTAATAAATGATTTTTTTAACTCAGTAAATCATCCTTCACCTCCAACCAACTCCAAAAGCCATATTAGCGCCTGTGGCCATATTGCTAAAAGCATGGCAGCAATGGAAGGTACCGTGTGGAAAGGTAAAATGTTTTCTCAAAGCTGCAGAAAAACCTGCTTTCATCACAGGGACAGTTCTGTGGTGTCATTTAAGTAAAGGAAGGCAGTATTTTACAAGTAAGAAATACCTGAAAACTGAAGTCCCTATCATAGGAAGAACAGACGTTAAAGCAACAGAAGTCACATCATCCATGCACTTCCTATGACTTGAGCCTCAATTCTGAAATTTATGGGTTAGAGAATATATAGCCAAATCACGGAGCCACAAAAATGGGACACAGTGATTACAAGTCTCTGGAAGTAATTCCACTTCCTCAAAGTTGGTTATGATTTTGTGCTGCTGAAGTATTGTAAGCTGGTAAAAAGGGTAGCAAGAGACAGTTGGCTTTCTCCACCTCTGGCTTCTCTTAGCTCCCCAGGTCACATGAAAACCTACATGAGAGATGAATCTATGGTTTTATGAAAAACAGCTGATAAAAATTAAAGGAAAAAGTTTCAATATATACAGCTACGTACTGTATTGCTCAAATGGCTGTCTTCTGTCATCTGTGCATTCTGGAAGTAGGGTAAGGGTGCAGATAGCTCCGTCATTGAAGCAGCCTTATGGACACAATTCTCTTTCCCACAAAAGCTCAAAACCTCTTGCAATGCTGAAATGGGGGGAAAAAAGAGAATATATACTTACATGTTAAGGGTACATTTGTCTTTTAAAAAACTTGCATAAGTTACATGTTACAGAAGCAATCCCTTTAAAGAAAACACACACACACACATACACTCTCTCTCTCTCTCTCTCTCTCTCTCTCTCTCTCTCTCTCTCACTCTCTCTCTTTAATATAACCAAGCTAGTTAGGTGAAGCATTTACTATTACCTTTGGATTATACCAGGGTCTCTAGTTCTTAGCATGTTCATCAGTTCAATAAGAGTTGAACAATTCATCCTGCTAATCAAAATCCATGCTATTCAAATACTATAAGATTTGGCAATAAGCCATAAAGTAATTCTATTGAAATGAAAAATATACTTTGAATAGAAAGTACCCTCTTCCTAATGAATGCATCTATTCAGGAAACAACTTTTAAGATCCAAAGGTAAATGAATACAGAATTGGAAAGTTGAATACTATTTAGAGAAATATTCTTTAAGCTATGACTTAGCCCATCATTTAAAGAACCAAAAACAGTAATGAAGAATCAAATTATCTTCTCTATTTCAGTTCATGCTGTAAATTCTTACACTTGAACTATTCTTTTGTCTGATTCCACTGCTAGGTCTTTTGTTTTAAATATAATCTTTAAATTCTGCAAAGTTCATTTATATTTATTATCTTATCTAATAATCATAACAACAATGAGCAAAGGCAAAGATTAATTATTCCCATTTGACAGGTAAAGAAAAAGAAATGCAGAAGTTAAGTTTGTATAATTTCATACTATTAGCGAGAGAAAGGACCAAAACTTGATTCTTTCCTCTATAGTCATGCTATTCTTTTATTTAAAGGAATACAGCTATCTCTTCCTCATTTCATCTTTCTCCATCAAGGTATTGACATATAGCAGGTTGGCATAAGAAATTAGGTAATTTTATGCAAACTATAGACAACACAGAGCCTATAAACAAATACTTGGGGCGGCTAGGTGACATAGTGGATAAAGCACCGGCCCTGGAGTCAGGAGTACCTGGGCTCAAATCTGGTCTCAGACACTTAATAATTACCTAGCTGTGTGGCCTTGGGCAAGCCACTTAACCCCGTTTGCCTTGCAAAAACCTGAAAAAAAAAAAAAAACCAAATAATTAATTTTATAATTAGATACTGTAAAACATCCTATAAATGAAAAAGAAAAAGAAAAAATTCAGACCTTCTCTAGTTTGAAGGGAGACTCAAAAATTTTAGGCAGATTTTCCAGATTGTAGGGACACCATGTCCCTAAATCTTGCAATGTGGAAGGGATAATACTACTTCCACTACAATATGGAATGCCTTTATGGAATGCCTCATCTCTGTTTTTCAAATGTCCCTCTGTTGAAATGTCTTCATTCCAATTAGAGATTTTTTACCTACTTTAAAACTTCATTGCAGTATGAAAAGAAACCCTGATTCTCAAAAGCTAGCAACAGAGCACAAGCTCAAGTAGATTCTAGTATGCTGCAAAAATTCTGAGCATGAGGCCTGGGAACAAACTGTAAAGTTATTGGTCAAGGCCCATGTTACTTAAGTTCTAAGGTATTAATTACCAGGTTGGCTGCTGGGTGATACACAAATCTTAATGACCTTCTACTGACTAGTAGAGGCCCAAGGATAGAAATACTTATAATAGTGAAATCATCAGTCGTGAAAAGTTCACAGAGATTCAGCAAAGTCTAGTTATTTACAGGCTTGAAGAAGAAATCTGATAGACTGTATTATACCCAACAATGTACCATTGAATTTCTCATTTTAGGATTGTCTTATAAGAAATCACTACAATTTTCTCTTCTTTCACTTGAATCATATAAAAGCAGCTGTTATTTTCTAGATGGCAAAGACAGAATTACAGTAAGCTCTTGAAATTTTTTTTTGTCCTTCACTAGCTTCCCTGTCAACTGAAAATATCCCCATCACCTCCCCACATCTCTTCCCTTTATAGCTAAACTAGAAAAGGCCATCTGTATTACCTTGGCCTGTTGTTTTCATTTCTGCCCGATACCACTCTAGTGAAGACTTTCATCACCTCATACCTTGCTTATTTCAACAGCCTGCTATTGGGTCTATCCATTTCAAGTCTCACCCCATTTCAACTTATTCGGCCATGAAAGTAATTTTCCCAAAGCAAAAGTCCAATTATATAAACCCGCCCTCTTCACCATTCAAGAAACTCCAGTATCTTCATATTGCCCCCAGGAGCAAATACAAAATGCTCTGGCATTTAAAGTCTTTTATAACCCCCTCTTAACTTTTCACTATTCTCATACCTTACTCCTCAACAAATACTTTTCAATCTAGTGACACTATATTGTTCCACTAAGATACTCCATCTCTGGGTTTTTTGCATTTTCTTTTGCTGTTCTCACAGAACATTCTCTATACTCTGCTTTTTACTGATCTCCCTGACTTCTTTAAAATTCAAGTAAAATCTCACCTTCTACAAGAAGCCTTCCCCAAACCCTTAATTCCAGTGCTTTCCCTCTGTTAATTTCTGACTATCTATTCCAAGCATCAGTTGAAACTGTGTTGTGAACCAATTTATTATTACTACCTGTGTTTTTGAACCAAACAGATATAATTTTCATTAGGGGATGAAATCTCAAGTGAGGATTTTTCAGTCTAGAGGAGACATGGGGATATGTGTGAGCCAGTGTATAGGAAGAGATTAGATATACTGAAAGAAAGGAGATGACAAAGGAGGCACTCTTTAAGGAGACAGTATGGAATAGGATCTCTTGAAAAGTGGAAGAGTTGGTTTTATGATTGGTGCTTTTATTCTCCCCATTTTACAGAGGAGGAAACAGACTGAGTAAAATTAATTGTGAGTGTCTGAGGCAGGATTTGACTCCAGGTATTCCACATTTCAAGACCAGTATTCCTCATTTCAAGACCAATATTCCATCTACCATACCACTAAGTCTCAAACAAATCTGATCCTTCTTTCATAGACCATCCTTCAAATATTTGAAATCAGTTGTTTCATATTCTTTTTCCACCTTGACAAATCTTCTCTTCTCCAAGCTAAATGATGCCTAATTAAAAATGATGCTTGGATGCTTGGTGGGTTTCAGTCCAACTGGGCATCCCTCCAGTTTGTCAATAGCTTTCCTAAAAAGTGGAATCTAAATCTGAACATACCTCAAAGGTAGTCTGACCAGAGCAGACATCGAAAGACCAGCACCTTTTTTGTTCTGGGTATTATACTCTAATGGGTTTATGATCTTGATGATGATGAATGTATCCTTCAACATAGCATAGTATAACTAAGAAGAATAACAATAACTTGAATTTAAACTGTGGCTTTTATGCAAGTTTATCTTCACAAATCAGGGACATAGGTGCTATTAATATCCCCATTTTACAGTTGAGGAAACAGGCAACCGAGACTTAACCAACCTTACAGTATCTGAGGCTGGATTTAAATTCAGGTTTTCCTGAGTATAGGCTCTGCATTCTATGCCCTGGCCTTCATCCAGTGGAATTTTTATTGTAAATATAAATCTGCCACAGAGCATCCCCTTAATATACCAGAGACTTACTTAAGTTATCTTTACATGTCTTGGAGAGTAATGGAGTCCCCACTGTCGTGACCACCTCATCTTCTCTAGTCATATACTTCCCTAATGACATCCCATACACAAAACTTTTTTTGCATAAATTCCTTATTTTAAGCATACTAAAAGTCTATTGTGCCATTTTTCATTGTCCTTCAGGTTATTCTCAACTTTCAATCTCCAGGAATGACATATTTCATGATTTGCATCCAAAGAACATCACTAGAAAAAAATTTGGTTTTAAAAAGGTCTCTACTTCCAGAACAAGTTTGGTGTCATTTAAAGACCTATAAAATTTGACAAAGGAAATCTAGACATTTTAGACCTATATTTCTTTAAATGTGATCTAAAATAGAATTGACTAGGGGCAGCTAGGTGGCGCTGGGATAGAACACTGGTCCTGGAGTCAGGAGGACCTGAGTTCAAATGCAACCTCAAATATTTAATAATTATCTAGCTGTGTGACCTTGGGCAAGTCACTTAACCCTACTGCTTTGCAAAAGAAAAAAACTAAAATAGCATTGACTGTCTTTTGGTTACCAAGTCCTACTGCTGAAAGATACTAACCATGAAGTACCCATCTTTTTCATATGAATGTTTGTCTAGCACTACCTCCCTCATCTTATATCTGTGAAGTTGCTTTTTAAAAAAACTCAATTATGTACAGGAAAGCTTCAGCTTTCCCAATGCCAAAGCCAGCCCTTTATGCATTACATTTGACAGCCTCTTTGAGATTTTACTATCAAAGAGACTTACAATAAATTATATAATTGAATTGGGTAATACATAATTGTGTCTGTCTTCTTTAATAGACATCTTATAAAGATTTTGCTTGTAAGTTAAAAAAAAAAACAGCCCTAAAATCCAAAACACTTAATAAACCCTAATAAATAACTCACTTGGAACAAACTCAAGGAATGAAAAATTCAGAGACAGCATAACTGGATACAGAAATGCATAAAACATGGGGGGAGGAAGTAAGATGGGGGAAATTGTAAAACTGAAATAATATCTTTAATAAAAAATAAATTAAAAAAAAGAAATGCATAAACAACACATTCTGGAGTCTAGTATCACTTCTGATTTCCTAACTTTGTTGAATCTATAGAACAAGTATTGAAGTCACTAAGTTTCTTTTCCTCCCCCTCCCCAAAAAAGCCTCTCTATTTTCTAGGTCTTATTTTAAGTTTAGTAGTCTTTTAGGTAAACTTTAAATCAAATAAGAGAGAACTTTACTAGTTTTTTGGTTCATTGTATACTTCCTGGTTTACATTTAAATATTCTCATTCCACTTTTACATATATATACATATATATATATAATATAAATAGGTAGTGCCAGGCCTGGAGTCAGATTCATCTTCCAAAGTCTAACTTCATACCTTTCTGAGTTTTATGACCCTAAGCTGGAGAAGAAAATGGCAAACCACTCCAGTATCTGACACTGAGGACAACTTCAAATGGGATCACTAAGAGTCAGACAGGACTGAACCCTGATAAGGGCTGCCACAAAAAAAAAACAAGATCTAAGATAACAGACGATACCTACAAAATCATTTTTTCTCATTTTCCTTAGATTGCGTTAATTAAACATTTAATTAAGGCAAAGGGGTAAAGGATATAACGATGTGTAAGAAGAAATAATTCCTGATACTGAGATGACAATCCAGGAATCCAGGACGTTTGTCCTTCCTTCTCAAAGACGGTGACATCAGGGAGGTGATGCCGTGACAAGCACGTCAAATGGAACTTGACAAGGGAGGGGGTGCCGGGCTAAGCCACCGGCCTGGCTCCCTCCTCCAGGGTCCATTTGGGTCCAATGGCCAGCAATGAGTCAAAGTGGCTGGAGAGGCCCCTGGATGTGAGATCGGGGTAAGTGCCTCGGTGGGTGCCAAGCGTCTGAGGCTGGCCCCCAGTCCCGTCCTCCGGACCCCACGGCCAGGGCTCCATCCGGTGTGCCTTCTAACGGCCATTACAAGCCGGGCATGACCAGGAGAGGACTCCAGGGTGCAGAGTGCGGGTCAGAATCCCAAAGCCCCTGGGGATCGTGCTAGTGGCGTGTCCGAGCGAGAAACTTCACTCGCCCCGGGTTCGTGTCCTTCCCACAGTGGTTAGGACGCAACGAGGCAATATTTACACATTCCCACCCCTTCAGATACCGGGTGAATGCCAGGAATGGTTACTAATCACCAACAATTTCCTGGCCGGACAACAAGCGCGCCCTGCGTCTTTTCCAAGTTCACGGCCACCTTCAGACAACAGCCACGAAGGCCCCCGGAGGCCGCGCCGGGGACTCGGGCCCACACGTTCCGGTGACTCACGGCCAGGAGCCTGGACTTCCTGGTCGCGCGGCGCCACGAACCGGGCCGGGGGCCGGGGGCCAGGGGGCGAGGGGGGCACGAGGGGGCGAGCGGGGCACGAGGGGGCGAGCGGGGCACGAGGGCAGCGGCGCGAGCTGGGGCGGGGCGGGAACAAAGGCGCCGAGCCTCGGCTCCCCGCCTCCGGGGGCGCGGGTCAAGCGCGCTCCGACCGCTCCCGGGGCCGCTCCCCCTGCGAGGAGGCCCCCCACACACTGCCCCGCACCCCGAGGAGCCCCCCTCGCCCCCCGGAACGCCGTCACGGCCGGGCTCCGCGGCCGGTGGCCGCCGCCCGGCCCGGCCCGGGAACTAGACTCTGACCTCTCCGCCCCACCAAGCCCCGAGAGCCGGGCCGCTGCCAGGCGGCGCGGGGTGGCGGCGGCCCGCCGCGGCTGCCGGCTTGGCCCCGCGCCTCGGCCTCCCAGCCCGCTGCCGGCCTCCTACCTGCTCTTCCTCGCACCAGCCGCCGGCCGGATCGTCCCGAGTCTCGCCGGGCCGGACTCGCTTGTTTTGTTTCCACAGGGACCGCCGGGCCACCGTAGCTTCCGGCTCCCGGGCGCCTCCCGGCGCTTTATTGTCGTCATTTCCGGCGTGGGAGGCCCTTCTTCCCAGGGGTCCCCCAAGCCCCGCGGCCACCGCCGTCCTTCCACATGAGTGGGCCCAAAGTGAAGATGCCGGCCCCGGGGCTGCCCCAGCTCTTTTTACTCACCTTTTAAAAAAAATTCAAAATGGTTGGCCTCAGAATTTGCGTTCCAGCCTTTGGGGGTGTGGAATGGCGACTTCCAAAGGGTCTGGGTATAATAGTGAAGAGATGAAAGGGGTTCTGCAAGCGTGGGGGGACCTTTTTTCGCCGCTCAGGGCCATTTGGGGTTTTTTAAGGGTTTTTTTCTTTGCAAGGCAAAGGGGTTAAGTGGCCTGCCCAAGGCCACACAGATAGGGAATTATTGTCTGAGGCCAGATTTGAACTGAGGTCCTCCTCACTCCAGGGCCGGTGCTCCATCCACTGTGCCACCTAGCCGCCACCACTCAGGGCCATTTCTACATAACAAGGACCATACGAGTTAGCCTGCCATATTTGGCCAAACTTTGAATTAATTCATCCCCCCCTAAAACCCCTAGATTTATTGAATTTCGAGTCCTGGCCTGTGGTTGCCCCGGTAACACAGGAGCCATACTACTTGGGGCCTGAGGTTCCCCACCCCTGAAATCCAACCTTTTCATTTTTATTAGGTTTGGCCATGCAATGGTAAAGTTCCTGGAGTGGTGGTTCAGCTAAAATTTTCACTTGCAACATGAGAGGTCGGGGTCCATTCCCTCTCCATAGTTTCAGTCCTTGCTTAAGAGGCAGCTTGGTGCAGTGGAAAAGAATTCCGAGTTTTGGAGTCAGCAGGCCTGGGTTCAGATTCTAACTTTGACACTTGGGCAAGTTATTTAATCTCCCCAGGTATCATTTTCTTAGAAGGGGCTTGTACTAAATAAACTCTAAGATGTCTTCCAACTCTATAAAATTTTGCTTCTGTCTAAGAAATGATTTGCTTCTAGTTGTACAGACAGTTACTATTACAAGCTAACGTAGAGTGTCACCTTTTAATTTCTTCCCCATAAACAGGACTAAGCACGTGCCCTTTCTGTGATAAGAGTTTAATAAATTATTGTTGGATTGAATACGTACTCTTTAAGAATTGGGCAGTACTTATTTTCCATCTCTCCTGTGCCACTCCAGTCACAAATGTTAAGTATTTCACTACAACAGCACAACAGCTAGAGGGCTAGTCCCAGAGTCAGGAAGATTTATTTGAACTCAGGTTCTCCTGACTCCAGGACCAGTGATCTATTGCTCCACCTAGCCGCCCTCCACCTCTACATTTTAGAGGACACTGACTTCATTCAAGACTTAAGTATCACCTCATGTCACTAGGCCCTGTTTACCTCAAATTCCTCAACTGTAAAATGGGTTGAAAAAGGAAATGGAAAAACAGTATCTTTGTCAAGACAACCTTAGATGGGGTCAAGAAGAATTAGACTCAACTGAAGGACAAATATTTTTTCCATCAGTCCAGCTTTCTCTAAGGAAAAGTTATCAACAGAATAATTTGCATGTAAAAAGTGATCTTATGCTAAATGATAAAGAATAGGCCTTTCATGATGCCCAAATATTCCTGAACATAACAACAGCAGTTAAGCATAACAAAATTTAACTGTGTACAGGCCTGTGCTAAGTGATAGGGATGGAATGTTAAAAGGAGAAAAGTTACAGAAATTCAAAAGAACCAGAATGCCTTGTAAGGAGTATAAGTTTGTTGAATTAAGTTCATGCTTTTTCTCCAGTTATATAGGGCGTTTTTTCTGTCCTTGCAGTAGTCTGGAAAGAACCTTAGACTTGTAAATTAGGAGAGGCCAGCATCTGAGTCTTATCTGTGAGGATAGGCAAGTCACTGAGCTTAAGTACCACCTCCTCACCCCTTTTTTTTCATTTAGTCTAATCCAACAAGTATTTATTAATTAGTACATTTTCCATAATACAAGGGGATATAAAGACAATGAAAAACTTACTCCCCTAACAGGGATGTGAAGTGTAAGCTTACAACTGTTCAAATATTAATTAGAGACAGGAATGGAATCATAATTAAATGGGATCAGGAATGACTTTCTTTAGGAAGGGATGCTTAAGTTCTTGAATGAAGTCAGTGTCCTCTAAAAAGCAGAGGTGGAGGGTGGTTAGCTGGAGCAATAGACAGATCACTGGTCCTGGAGTCAGGAGAACCTGAGTTGAAATCCAGCCTCTGACACTTAGTACTTACTTAGCTGTGTGACCTTAGGGAAGTCACTTAACCCCACTGCGTTGTCAAAAAAAAAATTAACAAAACAGAAGCAGAGGTGGAGAAGAAAGAGGCAGGAGATAAAAATATCACATCAAGCAGAATTAGAAATCTTTTAAGGTTCCATCACAATCCCCTAATATTGAGAGATAACCAAAAAAATGCCATTTGTCTCAGGAGCTTCAAGAAAAGAATATACAGGAGCCAAGATGGCGACAAGGGATCAAGTCTTAGGCGCTCTCTGATAAAACTTGAAACTAAGGACTCTAACTAAACCTTCAAGAGACAGAACCCACAGAGGGACCCAGTGAGGCAGTTCTCCTACTCAAGGTAACCTGGAAAAGAGCAGAAAGGCTCTGCTCCCCGGGGTTGGAGAGGCAGCCCGCCAGAGGGGTGGCCCATCAGAGCGAAAGAGCTTCAGCCTCCCGGAGGCAGCCCCAGGGCACTGGGAGTCTCAGCTCACAGCAGTGGGGGAGTCTCCTGAGCTGCACCCCGGGGGAGCACCGGCACAAAGTGGGGGAACAGCTGGGGGACCTCTGCCAGAGCGAGCACATGGAGCCCAGCCCTCAGGGCACACAGCCAGCAGCTTGGTCTTTCTGCAGCCCAGATCCAGAAACAGAAGCAGGCGGAGCCTGTAAGCAGGAGCCCCCAGGGCATGAGCCCATTGAGCTGAGGGAGGGGAGTAAAGAGAGAGACTGCTGAGCTCTGTCCTCTGCCTCTGGAACAGGACTCTGGGGCTCTGAGCACATTCAGATCCTGATCACAGTCTAGGCCCCCCCATAAAACAACAGGGACCCCTACCTCAGCCCCATGGCAGAGGGGGGCGCTTATGGACATTCACAGACCAGGAGGGAGGACAGAGCCTCACACACTGAGACCCTTGTGGGAGTGTCCCAAAAGCTCAGGAAGCACCCCAAAACCAGGCTCAGGCTGGGAAGATGAGCAAGCAGAGAAACAAGAGGAAGACCATTGAGAAATATTTTGCATATGAGCCCAAGAAGGATCAAAATACTCAGTCTGAGATGAGGAAGCACAAGCTCCTGCATCTAAAGACTCCAAGAAAAAGCAGAAATTGGGCTCAGGCTATGACAGAGCTCAAAAAAGACTTTGAAAATCAAATGAGGGAGTCGGAAGAAAAACTGGGAAAAGAAACGAGAGAGATGCAGGAAAAACATGAAAATGAAGTCAGCAGCCTAGTCAAGGAAATCTAAAAAAATGCTGAAGAAAATAGCATGCTAAAAACCAGCTTAGGTCAAATGGATAAAACAATTCAAAAAGTTATTGAGGAGAAGAATGCTTTAAAAAGCAGAATTGGCCAGATGGAAAAAGAGATATGAAAACTCTCTGAGGAAAACAAATCCTTCAGACAAAGAATAGAACTCAGGGAGACTGATGAATTTACAAGAAATCAGGACTCAATACTTCAAAAACAAAAAAATGAAAAATTAGAAGAAAATGTGAAACATCTCATTGAAAAAACAACTGATACGAAAAACAGACTTAGGAAAGACAATTTAAAAATTAATGGAATACCTGAAAGTCATGATCAGGAAAAGAGCCTTGACATCATTTTCAAAGAATTACTACAGGAAAATTGCCCTGATATTCTAGAAGCAGAGGGCAAAATAGAAATAGAGAGAATCCACCGATCCCCCCCGCCCAAGAAAGAGATCCCAAACAACCAACCCCTAGGAATATTATAGCCAAGTTCCAGAACTCCCAAGTCAAAGAGAAAATATTACAAGCAGCCAGAAGGACACAGTTCAAATACCGTGGAGCTGCAGTCAGGATCACACAGGACTTAGCAGCAACTACATTGGAAGCTCATAGGGCTTGGAATACAATATAGCAGAAGGCAAAAGAGCTTAGAATGCAGCCAAGAATCAACTACCCAGCAAGGCTGAATGTCCTCTTCCAGGGAAAAAGATGGACTTTCAATGAACCAGGGGAATTTCAAATGTTCCTTTTGGGATGGCCAGAGCTGAACAGAAGGTTTGATCTTCAGATACAGGATTCAGGTGAAGCATGCATATTGGAGGAGAGGGGGAAAACATGAGGGACTTAATGATGATGAACTGCATGTATTCCTGCATAGAAAAATGACACTGATAATACTCATATGAACCTTCTCAGTTAATAGAGCAGGTAGAGGGAGTTTTTATAGTTGAAGCATAGGAGAAAGCTGAATTCGAAGATAAAATATGGTGTAAAAATGGAGTCAATAGGAAAAAAAAGGAAATGTAATGGGAGAAAGAAAAAGGAGAGGGGGAATAGGCCAAGTTATTTCATATAATAAGTTTTTTTCCTTTACTACAATGAGCTATTGCAATGATATGGAAGAGGGAAGGCGAGGGGGAATGAGGGAACCTTTGATCTCATCAGAGGTGACTAGGAAAGGAAACAGCATATATACTCAATGGGGTATAGACATCTGGAGTAAGAAGGAGGGGGCAGCAGGGGGAAGGGGTGGGATGAGAATAAAGGAGGAGAGGATGGACCATGGGGGGAGAGTGGTCAGATATAACACATTTTCTTTTTTACTTCTTGCAAGGGGCTGGGATTGGAAAGCCTGTTCGAGACCATAGGGCCAGGTGGATGCTGGGCCTAAGGGGTGGTATGGGGGCTCAGGGCCTCTTGGCCCCAGGACCAGGGATCTGTCTGCTGCACCACTCAGCAACCCTACAGCAGAGTCAGAGTGAAAGGAGAGAGAAAATATAGTACATGGTAGTGGAGAAATAAGAAAGGAGGGAGTTGCGATCAGCAATGGCAACATTGGAAAAATATGGAAGAAACTTTTGCGATGGACTTACCATAAAGAATGCGATCCACCCATGACAGAGTTGTTGGTGTTATTTGGGGGAGGGTGCAGGGCAAATGGGGCTGGGTGGCCTACCTGGGGCCACATAGCAGGGTGATCTTTGGGTGTCTGAGCCCGGATTTGGACCCAGGTGCTCCTGGCTCAAGGGCCAATGCTCTGTCCGCCACTCAGCCACCCCTACTATGATTACTATTTTATTTTATTTTGGGTTTGTTTTTTTTTTTGGTTTTTGCAGGGCAGTGGGGATTGGGTGGCTGCATGTCACACGGCTAGGTGATTGTTGGGTCTACGGGGCTTAGATGTGGGCTCAGGTGCTTGTGGCTCCAGGGCTGGTACTTCATCCATTGCGCTACCTGGCCATACCTACAATTACTATTATTTTTTTAATTTAATTTTTTTTGTCTCCCCTTTACTTTATCACCCAAGCAAGTCTATATTCATGGCGGGGGGGGGGGGGAGAGGTTTTTGTTTACTGTTTTTTTTTTTTGCAAGGTAAATGGGGTTAAGTGGCTTGCCCAAGGCCACACAGCTAGGTAATTATTAAGTGTCTGAGACCAGATTGTGCTTTATCCACTACGCCATCTAGCCACCCCTTGTTTACTCTTAAACAAAAATATTTTATTAATGTAAAAAAAAAAAGCATTTGTACAAAATGAGAATTAAAAAAATAAAAAATAAAAAATAAGAAAAAAAAGTATATACACACTAATGCACTGATAGAATGGGGCCAATCATTCTAGACAACAATTTAGAATTATACCCAAATCATTCAGTTGTTCATACCCTTTCCCTCAGAAGGGTATCATTATTTTAATATTTCAAAACAATCAAAGAGGAAGTGTCCTTATATGCAGTTAGAGAAGGGCTGAACAAATTTTGAAATACTAATATAAATACAACTTTTAGAATCATAAAACTTGAGAGCATTGGCAGTTTGTCTTCCTGGTTTTCTTCCTATTTGATCATTCCTCAGTCTCCTTTGCAAGATTTTCCAGGCCATGCCTCAGAGTCCCATAACCCTCTGTCTTGTTCACTTCGTTATTTCATCAGCACCTGTTGCTTCCATCTCTGCTGGTGATAACTAAAATCTTCTCTACATTTAACATCCTTGTTAACCTCCAGACCTATCCAACTATGTATTGGACACCTCAATTTATATTTTCCACATACCTCCAACTAAGTATGTAAGATTCATTATGTTTTCCTTTTTAGATTTTATTTATATTAGGTAATGGGGTTAAGTGACTTGCCCAAGACCACACAGCTAGACAATTATTAAGTGTCTGAGGCATATTTGAACTCAGATCCTCCTGACTCCAGGGCTGGTGCTTTACCCAGTGTCACCTAGCTGCCCCCGATTCATCTTATTTTCCCCAGAAGCCTTCCCCCTTCCAAATTTTCCTTTACTGTCCAAAATGCCATTTCCAGTCATCCAGGCTTCCAACCTAGGTGTCATTCTCTACCCCTTACCCTCACTCCTTTTTCAATGTATTGTCAAGATTTGTCAAGTCTACTTTTTATAATTTCTTGAATATTCTCCTCTGATACTTTCTACCACCTTAGTGCAGGCCCTTATCACCCCATACCTGAAATACTGGAACTATGTTGTTTGGTCTATCTGTCACAAGTCTTTCTATTCTAGTCCATCTACCTAGATGTCGAATGATTTTTCTAAACGTACAGGT
This sequence comes from Macrotis lagotis, assembly GCF_037893015.1. NCBI lineage: Eukaryota > Metazoa > Chordata > Mammalia > Peramelemorphia > Peramelidae > Macrotis > Macrotis lagotis. Next base: position 252,247,365 of record NC_133661.1, read on the forward strand.
GTGTCCAAATCACTCCCTTAATCAGAAAACTTCAGTGGCTCCCTTCTATCACCTGAATTTTGTTTGGTGTTCAATCCCTTTCCCTGTTTCCCAATTCCCCTTTTCAGTCGTCTTATACCTTAAGACACACCCCCACCCAACTCTATAAAAATCACTGGCTGTTTTGGTGTGCCTTTCCTGTCTACTGTCTTCCCTAACTTCCTTAGAGGATTAGCTTAAAATTCCACCTACTAGAGGCCTTTCCTGTTCCCTTTTATTTCTAGTGACTTTCTTCTTTTTGATTATTATTTTGTTTATACTTGGTTTTCCTTAGACAGCTCACTGTGCCTGGCACATCATAGGTACTCAATTTATACTTATATTGACTAAACTCAATTCAGCCTATTGAAAAAGCTATCACTACCATAATACACCCAACAAGTGGACTTTAAGGCTCTGCTTGAAAATTTCAAAGGTATCATTACTTCTAAAATAGTTTCTAAAAGTAAACTTTTAATTACTGTCACAGAATTTATTGAATTCTAGTCCAACTCGTACTTGAGAATCCTTGTTTCTCTTAAAAACTTACTTATCCACAACCTTGAGGAAGCCCATTTCACTTTTGGACAGCTACTTTTGTTAGGAAATTTTTCCTGACATCGATTAAATTAGCTTTTTGCAACATCCACTCAACTACTACTACTACTACTGTCTAGAGCCAATCAGAAGGCTAATTCCTCTTCCATGTGATAACTCTTTAAATAATCAAATAATTTTCATGTCTCCCTTTTCAATTTCCTTTAACTATGATGCCAAAAACTGTACCCAATACTCCAGATTAGGTTGACCAGGAAGAGAATACTGGGAGCTAAGTGCTTCCTAATAAATACAGCCTAAGATTGGTTAGGGGATTTTTTGGCTACAGCTTGCATGCCACTAAAACTTCCAAAGCTTAAGAACATGTGTTTTCTAGTCATGTCCCTCTGCATATTATACTTGTAGAGTTTTTTTGTACCTAAGTGAAAGACTTCATATCCCTGTTTATTAGTTATAAACAGCCCAGTGCTTCAGCTTAGAGGTTCTTAAACTGGGGTCTGTAGATTTCTGGAGATCTATGAAGTTTAATGAGAAAAGAAACACATTTTTATTTTCACTAGCCTCTAGTTGAAATTTAGCAGTTCCTTTGATATACATATAAGCGATGTACATTACATCGAAGTGTTTATACATCACCAGACTGCCATAAGACATCTGTGATATTAAGAATCCTTAACTCTGTCAAAATTCTTTTGGATCCTGTAACCCTCCTAATTTTGTATAAGCTGCGAAATTGATCAACCTATCAGTAAGTCTTGTTAAAATGTCAAACAGAATAGGGTCAAGCTCAGATCCCTAGGGTAATCCACAAAAGACTTGTGACTTTGCCAATGAACTATTAAGCAATTAACAATTATGATTATTAAACCAACCAGCTGATTACATCATTTCCTAATCTACAGCTATCTCCATAAGAACAGTATGACACTTTCAGTTTTGCTAAAATTGAAATATATGATTTCAAAGGCATTCTCATATACTTTGTGATACTGTCCAAAAACGACATAAGGTTGGTTTTGGATGATCTGCAGATGAAACCATGGTGGCAATTTGTCTTCACCAACTATCTCTAAATGATCTATTTTAGGGTATTCACTGACTTCCATCTGAAATCAAAAACAATATTTATGCTTCTCTAGTGATGAGGTGCCTCATTTATGATCTTACAAATAATGACTGATAATGGCTCAATGATCCTGCCAGTTCTTTACAAGCATCTGTCAGATGCTCAAATTATTCTGATAGCTGTGCCTTTAACAACTCAATGTGAAGGGTTTCAATTCCCTGTTGTTCACTTCTCTTGCAGTCTTTTCCCTTGTTAAGACCCTTCTGAGCAGGGCAACAAAAATAATTGAGCAGCTTTGCCCTCTCAGTAGTGATCCCCCATCTGTCCCAAGGCAAGGTGTTATAGTGTAGATAGACTTTCTTAGTAAGTTCACCTGGACAATCTAAATTTATTCCGTGCTTTCACATTCCTTACGTCATGCTGTCATTCATCTTTTTTTTTTTAGGTTTTTGCAAGGCAAATGGGGTTAAGTGGCTTGCCCAAGGCCACACAGCTAGGCAATCACTAAGTGAGACCGGATTTGAACCCAGGTACTCCTGACTCCAAGGCCAGTGCTTTATCCACTACACCACCTAGCCACCCCCATCTGATTTATGTTAAAGACCTTTCACCTTCTGTACATTCAAATAAATGAGTAAATCTTAAGTTGGATGGTAGGAGGTCCTTGTGTATCCAAATTAATTCCTTCAGATTCAGACCAATTCCATATTTTTTTTTCCATTGGAACTGTTTCTTTGGGTCTTCAGAATTTCATTCTTGACATCATCTTTTCTTTCAAGGCAATGGTTGACTTCTCTGGAAGCATTTTTATCAATGGAATGCCTATCAATCATTTCCCAAAATTTGGGCCAGACTGTGTTGATTTCCTCTACTGTCACAAAACCTTGGATGAATGGCCACATCTTTCCAAGCTTCCTAACTATCCATCCCAGCAACCAGTCCCTCCTTTTTAGAGAAAATAAGATCCAGAAAGAATTCCCCTTATTGGTTCTACTATCTTTTACAAGATGAAATTACTACCATGGCAAATCAACAATTTGTTAGTTATTTTTGGAAAGCTGTTCCAGATGTCTGAATTGGAATCCTTCGACACTACTATGTATCATTATGCTAGATTTGTGATATTCCCCAAACTCATCTATTTCTTTTCTCTCCAGATGGTCTATAACATACTTCAGTGAGAAGTAAGTTCTGCTGCTTCTTTGACCTTTGCTGAAATACTCCATATTCCGCCCCCCATCAATGAATTTCTTCAAATAGTTTTCTAAAATGCTGATGAAGATGATGGAGTAGCAAATGATATGGCTAAGTGCATATCCACAAAACTTCTCAAACCAAACCTAAAAAAAAATGCACTGAATCCCAATGGAGAAAACCAGGAAAAAGTCATAATGAATTCTTTGGTCAGCCCAGGGAAATGGATCTGCTGACACTGGGGACCTGGTCAGGTCAGGAACACTTAAAGCATTGTAGAGCACTCTGGTGCCCATGAAGACACTATACACCAGGGCAAGAGAAGTCCCAGATTCATGTGAAGCACTACAATAGGGAATAGGTGCCAACTTGCAACTACTGTCACCCACTACCCACTTCTCAGTGCAAGGCAAACTGGAAAGTGACTGCAGAGGGTGTCATTCTTGGATGTGATAGCCCTAAGCAATGAATGCAGAGAGGAAGTTCAGAAGCAAGCATTAGTACTTTGGCTCAGACCACAGAAGCAAAGTGAAATCTGTTTCGTTATCTAATACAGTCTGCAAAGAAATAAAGAGAACCTGCAATAATGCAGTTCTAAACCAGCAAAACTTCTTAGCTAGCTAATAGGACTGATTCTATTAACATTTTGTGAAATGAAAACTCCCTGGAACATTAAAACCAAAATCCAGAGCTTCTACATCACAGAATAGCACTATAAGCAGTCAAAAAGGCAGAATTCAAATACCAAAGAGCCACACCCAGAATCACAAGTGATTTAAGCAGCTACCACTGTGAAGGAGCAGAAAACTTGGAATATGAAATTTCAACAATACACAGAATTACTGTCAAGAATAAATTACCCGCAAAACAATTATTATTAGTGGTGGTGGTGGGATTTAATGAAACAGGATTTCCAGACTTTCCTGATTAAAAGGCCAGAACTGAATACAAATTCTCAAATTCAAACACAGGAGTTATGAGAAATATGAAAAAGCAAAGAGCAATAAAAAGTCTGAACCCTATTGATAAAATCATAGAGGTAGACTCAGTAAAGGTCTACAAGTAGTTCTATTTTGTCTTGATAGTGGGGAAGAGCAATACCCTGGGGAAAGGGAAGGAGGGAAATAAAGGTTAGGAAAAATTTCACCAGTAATTTTTATATAAGGACAGGAGGAAGAAGGAAAGGACAAATGATACATTTGAATTGCTCAAATGAAGGAATACAAACATGGGTACTGAAAAAACATTTCACAATAGGAAAAGGGGTAGAATGGAGAATTGGGAAGGTAGATTTAAAAAAAAATTCTATAGATCTATAGAACGTTATTAACACCTTTTGGGATAGAAAGAATGGGAATGGGGCGGCTAGGTGACACAGTGGATAGAGCACTGGCCTTGGAGTCAGGAGTACCTGAGTTCAAATCCACCCTTAATAATTACCTGGCTGTGTGGCCTTAGGCAAGCCACTTAACCCCATTGACTTACAAAAACTTAAAAAAAAGGGGGGAATCTGAGGGGGTACCATTAAATTAGGAAATGAATGAATAATCATGGGTTAGGAATGATGGAATACCATTGTGCGGAAGTCTAATTTACCATCTATTGAAGTTTTCAGAAGACTAACTGAAGAAACATGGAGAGCAGAAGAGAATAAGACAAATGAGGAGGAATGAAAAAGAAATTTAAGAAAAATAACTTTACCTAATTGAGAAATTATAATACAGATTTCCAGACAAATAAGGAGAAGATAGGGAGAGCAACTGATAGCTTCAACTTCATTCATGTGAACTGGTTAAAATTAAAAATATATTCAGAGAACTGGGCATAAAAACATTTCATTTGACAGGGAAATAGGCAAAGGGAAGAAAGGAGGAGGTAATTAGGACAGATTTACGGGATCAATCTAAGCACAATAAATTCAAGAATTTACTATTTATTGCTCTTTAGAGGTAGCAAAAAATGGGAACCTGAGAGGCGTACCTATAAATTGGGAAATGGATAAACAAATTTTGGTTTAGAAATGTAACAGGATGCTACTGAAGTCTAAGAAATAAAAGGGAATAATTTCAGGGATTCCTGGGAAGACCTATATGAAATTATTCAGGGTGAAGTAAACAGAACAATGAGAATGATTTACACAAAAACAGCAATACAGTAAAGGCAAAAAACTTTTAAAGAATTAGGAACTCTTATCAATGTGATGACCAACCACAATTTCAGAAGAGTGAGATGAAAGACTTAAGAATTTAGAATCAGGTATTTTTTTTTGACACGGCCAATGTAAGAAAGTTTTTGATTTACTTTTTTCCTTTAGTTCTCAAGTTGGGGCTGAGGATGGGGAGTGATGGGAGGATGAAAAGACAAATTTTGCTAAGGAAAAAAAATATAAAATACAATTAAAAAATTTACAATGGGGGCAGCTAGGTGGGGCACAGTGGATAGAGCACCAGTCCTGGAGTCAGGAGGACCTGAGTTCAAATTCAGTCTCAGAGACTTGATAATTACTTGTGTGACCTTGAACAAGTCACTTAACCCCATTGCCTAAAAGAAAAATACAATGCTATTCTCCTCCCTTTTTACTTATTTAGTGTCTTTTGAATGCAGCAATCCCACCCAGACCCATAGATTCTTGGCTTTCACTCCAAGTTGTCTCTAAGGTCAAAAATGCCCCTTTGTGTTTGAATTTCTAGTTTGTTGCCTGAAGTTTAGACATTTATCAATAGATGAAACCACAGGTTTTACTATTTTTTTTACTGTCTTAACAACAAAAGGGATAGATTCAGATAAACTTGGGAGGTCTTGTATGAACTTGAAGCAAAGGAGTGAGAGCTAGGATGATAATTTGTAAGATATCTACAACACTGTTAATAGAAAATAATTCTGAAAGACCTCTAAGCAATGACTTGGAAGAGATGATAAACCATGCTTCCTACTCCATGGGTGACTTAGAAGTGAAGATGAGACATTTTTAGACACAGCAAATAGGTGGATGTGTTTTGCTTATCCAAGCTATATGAAGAGCTATTATGCGTGTGTGTATGTGGGGACTACTTTTTGGGGGTAGAAGGAGTAATGACACAAAAAAACAAAGAACATCAATGAATCAGAAATAAATGAAGAGCACAAAAGTTCCAAGGAGGACACGGACAAGCAAGTAGAACTGAAACTGTTAAATTTGAATTCTTTTTAAAAGCTATACATAGTAGAAAATGTACATAACAGTTCAGTTTCATAATAAATCCCTTGTTATTTACATATCAAAATGTCCAACTTTATTAAAAATTTCATCTTTTTAAAAAAACTAAGCAAATAGGACAGTTCATCTGGAATAGAGAAGTTAAGAGGAGTAATTTTAAGAAGCCTGAAAAGATTGGAACCACACTGAATTGCTTTAAATACCAAGGAAAAGGGGCGGCTAGGTGGCGTAGTGGATAGAGCACTGGCCTTGGAGTCAGGAGTACCTGAGTTCAAATCCGGCCTCAGACAATTAATAATTACCTAGCCGTGTGGCCTTGGGCAAGCCACTTAACCTCATTGCCTTGCAAAAACTAACAAAAAAAAAATACCAAGGAAAAGAGTATCTCATTTGTATCACAGTCAGTTAATAATGAAACACTCAAAATTCTTCGACAGAAAAAAATGAACATTCTTTGTATGTGCTATTTCAGTGTTAGATATTTATGTTTTTAAGATTATTTCCTACCAATAACAACTAAATAATAATGATACAAGATGGAATAAGCAGTTTTGAGTTCTTTCAGATTGTTTGTAATCTTGGACAAGTTACTTAACTTCTCAGTGAACCAGGATAGAGTTTCTAAGCACAGAATCGGCACATCTGCATTAGCAAAGAGGGTTTTCCTCAACAAATAATTCTGCTCAAAAATAAGATTACACATTGCTAAAATAGTTTCCTAAGAGACAAGGTCTTCACCTCACAGGATTTGAGATATGGAAAGATACAGAAACAAAAAGTTTACTCTCTCCACTAACATTTTTACTATTTGCCATAACTGATGTGTTTTTTTTAACATAGCAGTCCTAGATTCAGGAAAAAAATGTGAAATTTAAAGTGAAAATTTACGATCATAAATTCCAATTTCTCTGAAGTATGTATATTTTTGTGCCAGATAAGGGAATAAATATCACTATCCTCATAAAGGTTATCTAAACCACTGCAAATCATTACACAGCAGTGACAGACAGTACAGGATGAATATTCAGTTATCTTCATTGTTAATCTAGAATTTTCTACTGGTATCTCTATTATTATAGTGACTTAATTATAACAAAGATCCAGTTAGCTTTTACACATTCTCATAAGCGATCAAATGACATTAATTTATTTGTAAAGTGCTATAAAGGGTTATAGAATGACTGTCTTCTTAGTGATACAAACTAATTTTTTAAATCACTCTTCACTGAAAGAAATCTCCTAGATTAATTGCCCCGTTTAATGCAATAATTAAAATCTTGGTAGTATTACCCTTAAGATGACAAGACTGGCAAACTTTTTCTGGCTGAGTCTCACTGGTTCATGGGAACAAAGGGTACAATCCCCAAAAGTGAGTTTATGAGTTTGGGGTTTGAGCCTAGGCGGTCTAGCAACATGTTTTGAAAATTAAGACAAAGGTGGATCAGGCTCTAAGAAACTGATCCATACTAAATTCATAAAGGTGACATATAACTGGAATGCCAGTTTTCAATGGCAGGCATATTTGGCATGATGGTTGAGAAATTTATAATTACAAATTTACAAAGACCATAAAAACATTAGTTTACCAATCTCATTTTGGGGGGGGGGGCAATTGGGCTTAAATGACTTAAACAGGTTCACACAGCTACTAAATGACTGAGGTTGGATTTGAACCCAGATCCTCCTGACTCAGTGCTTTATCTACTATACCACCAAACTGTCCCCAGTTATCTCATTTTACAAATGGTTTTGAGTGGTAGAAGTTAAGACTATTATTAAGACTATCAAATCAATGTTCTTTCCTATATTTTATCATGTTATTCAGAAAGCTGCTTGGTGAGGAATTAAATCAGAACAAGTGGAGTTCAAAATATTAAGAGGTATTTCTATTAAACCATGTTAGACTACCCAATGAATTTTATTTCTTCATTCTACAGATATTTTGGTCTAGTTGTACTATGCAAAACTCAAATACCCTCTTCACTATTTACAAGTCTCCTTGTCTCTGACAAAATCCTGAAGGGTAAAGTTAGAGTAGAGAGAATAAATAATTTTTTGTTGATTGAAAACTTTTTCTGAAAAAAAAAAAAAAACCTAAAAAATTCTTACTTTCCAAAATATCTTCTATTAAGACTACCATAAGCTCCTCAACTAGGAGAAATGAAATGATTTTCTAAAGGCAATACAACTTAATTCTTGAAACTTGCCCGTGAACTACATGACCAAGATGAACTCTGAGGGCAAGGGATACATCTTTGGATACCCACCCAGTAAAGAAAGTTAGCTAGCTGGAAAAAAAATTTATCAAGGTCTATATATGATGGGCATGATAACATTAGATTACACCTTAATCTTCCTTCAGTTACATTTCAAATTACAAGCATAGAACTTTTAAAAGATAGTAGAATCTCTTAAACAGCAGTGAAACAGCAACATGTTCACAATCTCTCTCAAGATACATTACTTTCTGGAAAAATTTCCACAGATGTCGCCCCACAATGATTTCTATTTGAGAGCACTACTTAACCTTGACCCTAAATTCGGGTAGAATGTTCTATTGGCATTGAAAGCAGCAACTAATGCACAGCTAATTAGTTTCCAGCTATCCTTTCTCAATGAAAGTTGAAGGACATCAATTAGGGAGAGGGAGAGAGAGAGAGAACAAGCATTTATTAAGTGTCCACCATAAGCTAAACACTTAATATCTTATTTGATCTTCACAGCCCAGTGAGGTAGGTGCTATTATTATCTTCATTTATGATTGAGGCAGACAGAGGTAAAGTGTCCGGGGTCAAAAACTTGATTCAACAAATGTTTAAAACTTATTATGTACAAGTATAGTGTGAAATACTAGGGACACAAGGATTAAAATGTCCTTTTGAAAATGTCTTTAAAAATGAAAATCTGAGTGAATGACTGCTGGGGAAGCAGAGAATCATAAAGATAGCTCCATACTTATCTGAACTAAAATAACAATAGTTTAAATCAAAAGCAACAGTGTAGTTATGTTTTTAAACATTACTTTTTCCTTTTTAAAAAAGGCGGGGGAATCTCTCCTGTAATTGTAAAATGGGCATTTTAATCCCTGAAAAAAGGCTAATAGAATCATCTAAATGAAACTGATTCACATCCTAACTTAATTTTTAATATCCAAGTGTAGACTTTTGTTGGACTAATTAGCAAACCTTTCATATGGCCTGACCCAGCAATCCTACTACTGGGAACACTTTCATAGTGGTTTTTTGGGGTTTTTTTTTTTTTAGGTTTTTGCAAGGCAAATGGGGTTAAGTGGCTTGCCCTAGGTCACATAGCTAGGTAATTATTAAGTGTCTGAGACCGGATTTGAACCCAGGTACTCCTGACTCCAAGGCTGGTGCTTTATCCACTGTGCCACCTAGCCACCCCCATAGTGTTTTTAATAAGAATAAAAAAGACATACTTAAGAGGAAATATTTATGGAATTACTTTTCTTTTTTTGCAAGGCAATGGGGTTAAGTAGCTTGCCCAAGGCCACACAGCTAGGTAATTATTAAGTGTCTGAGGTCGGATTTGAATTCAGGTACTCCTGACTCTAGGGCCAGTACTCTATCCACTGCGCCACCTAACAGCCCCTTAGAATTATTTCTAATAGCAAAATTGGGAAATTCATATATGCACAACCAAATAAACTGTAATACTGTACCACATGGAATGGCAAATGTGAAGAACTCGGAGACACATGCGAAGATATGTATAAAGGAATGCAAAGTATACAAAGCAGAAAAATGTTTTGGTAGCCTGCTAACTATTCCTCATTTGGCATAGGCTGTGTCTGTGACAGGCACTCTATAGATTTATTTATCTCAGAATCTCTAATTTCCTTTAAGGCTTAAACTCAAGTGTTGCCTCTTAATCAAATCCTTTTCCACCAGTTTTTCTCTCTTCTTCCTGAAATTAACTATTTTTACTTGTGAACAGAATGAAAAATCACATCTTCACTCCAATAGAATATCATCAGAATCCTGCATTTCCTGGCAAACAGAAGGCACTAAATAAATCATTGTGGAATTGAACTGACATAGAAAGAATACCTTGTAGCATGGCAGTGGAAAGCCTCCTGGTTCAGAAATCAAAGGACTTAGATTTAAAGCTCACTTCTGACATTTATGATCTATGTGAATGTATGCAATTCACAATCTCCCTGGATTTGGGAAGTTAGAATTGGTAATCTTTGAGGTATCTTCTAAATTTAAATCTACAATCATATCATCATACATAATTACAACAAGTTGTTAGAAATTATTCAAGATCTTAAATGGCAACAAATTGAGATAAAAAATAGGCAAATATGAAATTAACTTATACAGCAAACACCTTCCTTTTAAAGGATATAAGACTACTAGAGGGTAAAGTTTGATTCATCACAACTAAAGTAACAATGTTGTTACTTTACAATGTTTGAAGGAATTGTGTCATTGGGGATTCACCTGGAAATAAAATGAAATGGAGGAACTATGGGAATACATTGAAAAAGTATCTATCAAATTTTTTTAAAAATATGCTTCTTCAGAAATTGCATATTTAAAATATCTTTTTAAGATGTCAAACTAGAGGGAGAAAAAGGGTATAGGTAACAAAAGTCAAGGTTTACAGAAAAGTTATACTAATTTCTATAGTAAAACTAAAAGTAATGTAACTGATAAAAACTCATGAAGTGATGAATATTACATGGTCTACTGAGAAAGACAACTCAGCAAGTCCAATCCATTCATAGAAAACCGAATGCATATTTCTCTGGATCAGGTGTGTCCAACCAGTGGCCTGTAGGTCACATGCAAACCTCAAAGCCCATACTTTATTATATTTTATTATTATACTTATTTGCAATATGGTTACGCTGTAGTCATAAATAAATATTAAATTCTATATGCAGCCCCTTAATAAGTTTTTATTGGGCGATGAGGCCTAGAAGAGCTAAAAAGTTGGACACCCATGCTCTGGAAACTATCAAAATAAAATAATATACAATACCAGTCATAAAGCATGTTAAATAATATTTAAAAATCTACCTCTAAATAAGTTTTTCGTAGTGTTGACATTTTTAGAGACTTATTGTTTATATTAAAATTTTTTTCAATTATTATTTTCAAAACTCCTAGATGCTTCATATTTTCATATATATACAGTTTTTTTGACTGCCAATTTTCCATTGAATATGAAGACAACATTTCTAGAAGGGCAATAATGCAGTAAGTACTGAAGGGAAAGATAAATGTACTTTGAATAGAATGATACAGATGAAAAACAAATTTAAATAGGTTAAAAAAAACAAGATCTTTTAAATCTTCTAGAATAAAATTTGAAACCAACCTATTAGACCAATGAATGAGACAATTCTCCAATATAATAACGATGTTAAGGGAGCATGAATTTAACTATTACCCAAGTAGTTTTTATCACTGAAATGGGACAAAAGTTGAAGAAAGAACAGATAAGAAAAGAGATCCTTTCTGGAGTTGTTTTTTTTTTTTGGTAATTAACAAATGATATTGGACTTCTTCCTTAAGTTATCACCTAAAGAAACCAGAATTTAAAACATTATAAGAATAAAGGCATTTCCACACATGTAAAGGAGGTCCACCCAAAACAAGGTATTGCTTCTATCTTTACTAAATGCCCATAAAATGGTCATGAAAACCCCACACTCATCTCAATATTTTTAAATTAAGTTTTTTAGTCTGCACCACACAATTATAACATGATGCCATTTATTTAACAAGACTCTGAAAGAATCTGAGTCCCCAGATCAAATATATACATTTTTTAATATTCGAAATATTTACATGGTGGAACCTTTTCACGTTCCCATTTGTTAAGAACAGTGTTTTCAAATGTCCCCTCAAGATGAAAGAAATCTAGTAACACAGGGTCACAGTTATGCTTTTTCTAAACGGTCAACCTGTTTTGCTCCCTGGTAAAGTTCTGTCCTATAGACAAGCCCATGGTATGTCTTTATGCACATCATCAGATTTTTAATCTGGATATATAGAGGTAAAACAAAGTCACCATTTATGTATCTATCTATATATATATATTTTTTTAAAAAAGGGTAAGCCATACAGTCTCCTTACAATTTAAAAAAAAGGAAAAGAAAAATTAAGAATGGTTAAAAATGAATGCCAAAATGTTTTCTAACCTGTTATGTTCAAATCTATTAATGTTTTTCTCCTGCTCCTCCCAATAGTGAAATTGGTTTTGTCTTTTTTTTTTTTTAAAAAAAAGATGAGAGGTGATTACAAGGAGATGCTAAATGGAGCTATAATAGTTAAAGCCAATGAATGTAAGAAATAATGTGCTTTAGAAATTAATGATCTGCCTAAAGAAATGTAAAAGCCCTGCATAACTCATTCTCCCTAAAGAGAAAAATTGAAGGAGACAGCTTAAACAGGAGAACCCCATCCTGTTCAACAGAATGTTGCACCATAATAAATTCCCATGCATTGGGACACTGACAAGTCAATTGTCCAAGACATTTAGATTGGCACAATATCACTGCTTTCCCTTTAGGATCCTGAATCATGAAATGTTTAAGGCAGCTGCCCCTAAGACAAATGAAGAGGAAAAAAATAAGACGTTGAAACATTCATTCACTCTCATACACACATAGTTTAGAGAAGTGTGGATTGCCCACTTGACACATTCTTACAGTCTAATTTAAGTTTTATATCTTAAACAGGACTTGTCATTTCTGATCAGGTTTTAAATTAAAAAGGGCATGGGGGAGGGTATAAAAGATGGCTGATACTCTTGCAATAAAAAATGATTATCTTGGTTTTCTAACTAGTACAATTCAACATTAAGTGCAATTTTGCAAAAGAACCAGGGAGTCATTTTAATATTTACAAGGAACAAATTAGCAGAACAAGATTATCAGAGAGGCGTTGTACAGTAGCTGCAGCTTATAAAACATACCAGTAATTGTACCTGGTGAGTTATAAAGAGAACCAATGTAGGATTCAGATAACTCTATAACCGAGGGAGAACAGAAGGTTCTTAACAGAGCAGAGGACCGAAAATTTTTTTCACATTTTCTACATTAAAAAAAATTACAGATCTCACAAGTGTCTTTGAGGACAGATAAAATTCAAAGTCCTTTGAATGGCGGAAAAGGGGGAAAAAATTTGAAATGGAACCTAAATGTAAAAACAGTTTTACTTCACAAGACCAATTTTCTTGGCTTCAGTTTCATATATCAATAATCTCCACATTTTGACTATAAAAACTTCTGCTTCTTCATCTAGTACCTAAAGGAGAGAGAAAAACAATTTTTGATTAAAACAAATAATCACTACCACTTTGCATTTTTTTTTTAACAAGGCAATGAGGTTAAGTGGTTTGCCCAAGGCCACACAGCTAGGTAATCATTAAATGTCTGAGGCTGGATTTGAACCCAGGTACTCCTGACTCCAGGACCAGTGCTCTACTGACTGCGCCACCTAGCTGCCCCAACCACTTTGAATTATAATGACAAATACAAGTAATTTTATTGGCAAAGCATGAAGAAGTATGCACTGAAATGTTTATTGCTAGCTATAATTTAAGGACAAAAAACTACTTAAGCGGAACTTAGAATAAAATGTGAGACAGGATCTCTTCATTCATGGGGAATCTAATCCCTGTATATATATATTCCTTCTACAGACACAAACTGCAACTTAGTTAAAACTTAATAAATGGTCCATGATAGTGACTGTGCTCCCATAATTCATTACCCTGTGGTCAACCTTGTCAGGAGGCTCTTATCTCAGGCAAAAGACATTCCAGTTCAGTTAACCTGGCAGAATCTTTAAGAACTTCATTGTGTAATTGGTTCTATACATAAGTAGTAAACTGCTGAAGACATTATTGACAATTTTTAACGAGACACAATACTTAAGAATTTTGGATTATGGGCCTTCCTCGCAACTGACAAATTTTAACAGTACAACTTAGAAAACAATTTAAATATATAGAAAAATACTATGTTATCTGTTGCAAAGAGAAGCCTTTAAAACTTATCCACAAACGAAGAGTCATTACTACTGCCAATTCAGGATGTCTTTGCTCAAAGCATTCCATCTATATTTTCCATTTGCTTCCATGAAATCCACCAAAAAAAATTAAGTAATGTTATTATCTATTTGGCAGAAGACAGAAACAGAACAGTTGACAACTTAAGATGACAACTTTTATCAGCAATAATGTCTTTTCCTATCTGCTGGGCAAAAATTATTCTTTTTTGAAAAATCATGCTTGTCAACCTGTCGTCTTTTACTATTGAGAATGAAATTCATACTAATGAAATTGCCAGGCTTACGTATAGATAAGTAGATAATAAAGCCAAAGGTCATTTTATTCATACAAACTAGAAACAGATGACCCAGCAAATTAAATCATCAGACAAAACCAAAACCATTTTTGGTTTCCAATTCAGTAACCTCCCCTTTCAAAACAACTTTTGCTGGAGATGCTATGAAAATGTCACAAATCTCAGTATTTTTTTCCTTCATTTTGTCCTCAACCAGAAGTATTATAGGCAAAGGCAAGCTGGAGAAATAACACATGATCAGAAAACAATGAGGTCACAAATAAATGAGAACTGACTGAACTGATACAGCCTAAAACTATATTTGTGTACCACTGCATGATACTAACTCAAGAAATTTCATTAACTGAAGGGCACCAATTGGAGCAGTAATTTGATCAGGTTTATTATTAAACTGACTGATTTGACTGATTGAAAAAAAAAGAAATCCCTGACTCTAGCATTGCACAATGATGCTTGAGGCAAATCTGCAAGCAGCTTTAAAAAAAACTTCTTTGAAAAAAACATGTCGGGGCAGCTAGGTGGCATAGTGGATAAAGCACCGGCCTTGGAGTCAGGAGTACCTGGAATCAAATCTGCTCTCAGACACTTAATAATTACCTAGCTGTGTGGCCTTGGAAGCCACTTTAACCCCATTTGCCTTGCAAAAACCCCATGTCATCAAACAGTGCAAGGATGTTCAAAGATGGAAATTTTGTGACACCAATGAAATGGGAAACGTAGAACATAACTAGATAAGGAAATCCAACTTACCATGGCAACATCATCTAATATACTTTGTGGTGAACTATGAGCCATAACCTGAAAGAAACACAAAACCTTTAGTCTGAAAAATCTGAAGAGAAAATACGATAATAAGGTTAGTGATTTTAATATAATCTCTAAAGCAATTTAAAGGTGTTCATAAAAAAATACACACACACACACACACACACACACACACACACACACTTATTTATTTATTTATTTATTATGCACTCCATATCTGATTCTAGGCCAGTGCTTAATGATGATATAAGCAACATAAATGCAAGAAAACATTCACTATGAATATATTTCATGTCAAGAAGACTCTAGAAATGAATCATGAGCACTCAGTATTCCTTGAAATGCCACTTAGAATAATACATTTTTAAACCATAAATTTAAATTTAAGTATTTTATAAATATTTATAACAAATGAAATATAATATTCATAAAAAAGTCATATTCTTAAAGTCTTCAGTTGAATCATCAGGAGGAAAAGTAGAAATATTCAAGTTATTAAATCCCAGTTCTGGGAAATTCCCAATTGGGGATGCAGTACTTAAGCAATTAAGAGAAGATAAATTTTTCAAAAACAGGTTCAGAAATATTGACCCTAATCAAAACAAAAAACCAATAGTAGGCAACACAGTATAATAGAAATACAATGGTTCTACACGTAGAATTCCAAGACCAATTCTATTATCTTAAGATTGAGTAGATCTCACATTACTGAGAGATCTCCTCTGTATTAAGTTCAAATGTTTCATTATGTTTACTTTTTCTAGACAGACACTGAAACTGGAATCTGAAGATCTAGGTTTCAGTCCTAGCTCTACTCTCAGAGAAACAAGAACCTATAGCACTCCTTAACCTCTGATGGTCACTGTCCTAATTAATAAACTAGGTATACACTTGTAATTAACTATAGATCACTGAGTGGTTGGGAGAACCAATTAAAATAATATATGTAAATTACTATGTAACTATAAAGTCTTATATCAATTCAAGCAGTTATCACAGGTGTATTTTAATACACAACACAAAAAAACTTCATTCTACTGTTTTTTAATGTCAAGGCACCAACAGATGAAAAAAAAAGTTCATATTAGCTCCATCTTGATCTCATCATCTAAACAGACAGATATAAAAATGCCAATTTGCCCTCCTATGCCATTTGTCAGTCTTAGAGAGATAGTTCTGCTTTTATTGTTGCAACTATATCTTGCTAACGCAAAATAAAACTTGTTAATTAACACCTAGCACAGTGTCTGGAATGTATTAAATGTTTAGTATTTTTTTTTAAATTTATTTAAGGCTATGAGGTTAAGAGTGACTTGTCCAAGGTCACACAGCTAGCTTATTATTAAGTGTCTGAGGCCAGATTTAAACTCTGGTACTCCTGACTCCAGGGCCACGGACTGTATCCAATGTGCCACCTAGCTGCTCCATAATAATTGTTTGCTAATTATTATCTTGGCTAAACCATTTCTAGGTCTATAACCCAGAGGGAAAGGTCCCATATGGTACCAAGAATATTTTGAGCAGTTCTTTTTGTGGTGGGTAAAAAACTGGAAACTGAGGGCGTGCCTATTAAATGAAGAATAACTGAACAAATTATCCCTTATGAATGTACTATTATTGTCCTGTAAAAAATTATAAAGAGGTCAGTTTCAGAGAAACCTAGTAAATTTATATGAACTGATTCAGAATGCAGTAAGCAGAACCAGAAAAACAACTGATATGTAACAACACTGTGAAGACAAACAATACAGGAAGACTTGGAAACTCTAAGTAAGACAATAACTGCCCATGATTCCAAAGGATTCATGACGAAACATGCTATTCATTTTCTGACAGAGGGGTAACAGATTTGGTATATAAACTGAGATAGTTATAGATATGAATATATAGTTATATTTTTGACATAGCCAAAGCAGTCATTTCTTTTGCTTGACTTTACACAGTTGCTACAATGGTTTTGTTTTTATTTTTCAGTGGGATTGAGTGTAGGGGAGAGAGGGAGTTTTAAAAATTAAAAATAGTAATAATAAATAAAACTTGTCTGAAAAGAGAATGGTTGTATCCTTAATCATATGAGGACCCAAACAATTTTTTGTGGGAAAAAATTAGTTTCTCAACTGCAGCTGGAGACTAATACATTCATGTCTCAACAACATTACATCAAAGGCAGCAGACCTGGACAATATTGTAATCACATACTGCTTCCTATTTCTTATTACCATACAGAAAAAAAGAACACAGGGCAGTGTCCTACCATTCTGCTCTCTTGAACCCTTGGAATGCATGTACCTTTTTAGAGTGTGCTGGTGGGGATTGGTGGTCAGAATAAAGCCAAAGAAAGCTTGCATGGCATATTGGAGTAGCTATCAAATGCCTTGTTTTGGCACAGTAGTGACAAAGGCAGAGCACAAGCTCCGGCAGATCCATTTGAACTCAAAAAGGTAGCCTTGCTAATTTCAGAGAAGTCATCACCAAGTTAGCCGCAAGGTGATCAATTTTTCAACAATTCTTAAAGACCATCTTCAAAATCTAAGATTATAAATTTTGGATACTTGAGTCTTGATATGAAAAAAAAGAGTAGAGCACTAACCTTAGAACAAACAAAATCAACTAATGTGGCTTCTTCTTCACCTATATATTCAATGATTTTCTTATTAATCCATGGTCTAATTCGACGTTCCATTAATGTCTGCATTAGAAAAAAATAATGTTTGAATTGTTTCAACATTTGTATCCTCAACATACTATTTATTATAGATGAAATACTAGTAGATGAAACCACATTAGAACTCAGGCTAAAAAGTAATATTTGTAATGAACAACCATATTAAAATACTAAAATTGCAAATAATTTACTAATAATGAACTGACCTATAAACCTAGCTTCTAATAAGGTTGAAAATGGAAGAAAATTAACAATAGGAAACTAATATACATTTTTTCAATGATATTATGAAATGATCAAATATTATTCATCAAGAACCTTGCTCCATCAATAATTGTACATTAGATGCACTGGGGAAATGTTCCTTTCTCCTGTCCCAACATCTACAGACCATTTCTTCCCCGGGTCTACCTGTTCTCAGCAGGATGCCTTTTCTGCCCTTTGGATACCTTCATTGAAGGAAGCCCAAAGACCCAGCCCACTGTTCCCCTTGTGCACATTACAGTTCCACCAGTAACTGGTTGTGAACTAATAACATAGCATTGTTCTTTTCTTGGCCTTCCATTTGCCACGAAGCTGAAGCATTCTTAATAATGCTTGCTACCCTAATTTGAATTCATCGAACAAAGGGATTACTTCACTTCAATTTTTATCTCCAGTTCTTAGTACAGAACAATCATTTAATATACATTTTTCCATCCATTCCATCCTTGATCATTTCATCTAATTTTCTACCCCAGTAAGAATATGGATGTTTACATACATACTCTTCTTCACAAATTATGGAAAGAATCTTGAGAAACTAAAGTACCACCTAAGACTTTTTTTATCTAACCACCATTCTCACAAGCATACATTATGTATAAGACACACTATTCAATCTTCTCTACAAACACCACTAATTAAAATCAAAAGAGCTTGACTGATCAAAGTCATAAACATAATAAAATTTTAAAGTTATAACTCACAGAATCTACAATAGACCAATCGAGGGGATATGCAAAAAGCTCAGGTTTAGCTGTTGGAATTTTCTCAATGAGACTTTTGATATGTTTGCGCTTTTCTTCTGTGTTAACAGTGCCTTTGGTGGAACTTTTATCATCTTCACCATAATCTAAAGGAACAAGTTTCCTTTTCCGGGGTACATCATCACTGTCTTCATCTTCAAATTTGTTAAAGACACTATCCACAGGGAGCTTCTTCCTCTTTACAGCATTAGGCTGGCCAGGACTATTGGAAGCACCTAAAAAATAAAAAAAGATGACTTAGTCATCTCCAGCAAAAATATTTTCAATTATCTTAATCTATAACCTACTATCCCTGAACACATATTATCACAGCCTGTCACAATTCTCACAGACAGATCCAATAATATCAGGGCTGTGACATGGACCTCTCTGGATGTCAGATAAAGCCCATGCACCCCTTCTCATACTGTTTTCAAGTAGAATTATATTTTTCATTTCTCTGAGTTTGAAATGCCCAAGTAAAATTACAAAAATAGTGAAATAGAAGAGCATTTTGCCAATGAACTTAAAATGAAAAGCCATCTCTAAACAATTCTTTAGTAAAGGATAAAATTATCAGGTGTGGCACTGATATTCTTTAATTTTTTTGATCCTTTATTCTAAAAGATCAACACATACCCAGTTTAAGACTTAATCCTATTTTTGGCCTGTGTTCCTCAGGTTGCTGTTGATCAGGTGAGTTTTCATGGGGAATGATAATACCACAGGGAGATTCATCCCCAGGAGTATTGGGGGTTGCATTGCCACTAGCAGATGAAACTGATGGGGCTGAGCTGATGGGTCGCAAGGTTGGTTTAAGACAAGGTTTTTGCTCTGGCTCCTCCTCTTCTTCTATAGGCTCTTCACGTTTTTCTTCTTTCTCTTGCTTTTCTTCTTCTTCTTCCTCAGACTCTGGCTCCTGCTTTATTTGTGGCTGTCTGCGCCTTTCAGCTTCTTGTTCCATCTGTAACCGAATTAAAAACCTGGATTAATGTGAATGAACTGCAATAAGTACAGAATTTAAATTCTCCCTTCTACAACGAAACATTTGAGGCAAGAATTTTTGCAAAGCAATCATTTTCCATATTAGATAATCTGAAAATATTTACTCTCCATACAAGAAACAATGCTAAACACTGCACAAAATATAAAACATGAAGTACCTCTTTTAGTATGGTGATCCTGAGGAGGACAAAGCAATTATGTATTCAAACTTTTATTTAGAAATTCAATGAGATGATAAATATTGGAGGGCACTAAGACACTGATGCATTGTTAATCGAATTGAGAACTGATTCAAAAAATTCTGAAGAGAAATTTGGAACTATGCCCAAAGGATTATAAAACTGCATATATTTTAATCCATAAATAACACTACTGAATCTGTATCTCAAAGAACTCATAAAAACGGGGAAAGAACCCACATGTAAAAAACTATTTATAGCAGCTCTTTATGTGGTGGCAAAAAATTAAGACATTAGGGGATGTCATCAATTGGGAAATGGCTGAACAAGTTGTGGTATATGAATGTGATGGAACACCACTATTCTATAAGAAATGATGAACAGGATTTCAAAAAAACCTAGGAAGACTTGCATGAATTGATACTGAATAAAGTAAATAGAAATAATGTAAGAGCAACATGGTGTGATGTTCCACAGCAACAACTATATGATAATTGCTCTTCTCAGAAATACAGCGATTGAAGATAACTGTAAAAGACTTGTAATGAAAACAAGCATCCACATTCAGAGAAAGAACTATTGATTCTGAATGCAGATCAAAGCATACCATTTTCCCTCTTGGTTTTTTCTCTTGATTTTCTCCTTTAATTCTGATTTTTCTTTTACATCAAGACTAATATGGAAATACAGATTACATATGCACAATCATATTAAACATATCAGATTGTTTTCTGAGTTTTTTGGGGGAGGAAAAGGAGAGAGGGAAAAATTTCACAAAGAACATTGAAAACTATTTCTATATGTAATTGGAAGAAAATAAAAATACTGTTAATAGGAAAGAAAATTACTGGGGAAAAAGGTCAAAAATATTAAATTCAGTGAACCATACATTATAATCTCAACTAAGCTATCCATGATCAGTTCTTGCTTACCAAGGATCTAGAGTTACTAGAGTAACTACATATAATGCATACAACAGATATATATGCTGGATGACTCTACTATCCCAAGAATAGTACAGCCTTTCAAAATTTCTCTTCAAAATCATCTAAAAAGTACTATTTTTGAGGATCATGTGAATTCTATAAAGTCAATTTTTACAAATAGAAACTATTCTTAACTTTTTTAGAAACAAACAGTAGGACATGAAAGACAGACATAGTAACTTCAATTTCCTCATTTGTAAAATGAGCTATATTAATAGTTTAGTTACCAGAGAGGATAGTACTTTGTAAGTGCTGCATAATATGAATTTTTATAATTGCAAAGAATGCAACCTGCATCATTGCTGTTAACCATACATTGAATTCTTAGTTGATTTCAGTTAATGAGGGAAAACTTAAAACATATAATCTCAGGGGGTGGCTAAGTGGCACAGTGGATAAAGCACCACCCTGGAGTCAGGAGTACCTGAGTTCAAATGTGATCTCAGACACTTAATTATCTAGCTGTGTGGCCTTGGGCAAGCCACTTAACCCCATTTGCCTTGCAAAAACCTAAAAACAGAAACAAAAGATATTATCTCTTCTCAAATATTCCAATTTCTTTCTTACTCTTTGGAGCTCTGCATCTGGGTCTGGGTGTCCTTCTGCCAGAAGACGCTGTCTTATTTCTTCTAATTCCTCCTTTTCTCTCTTCCTATCTCGTTCATCTGCTTCCATTTCTTTCTCCCTGTCACGAAGTCTTTTCTGAAGTGCACTACCCCTATAAAAGAGAAGAATCTCAATGGAATAGGTATTTTTCTTCTAAAACTAATAAGCAAATAGCATAAAGTTTTCAAATAACCCTATCTTCCAAATAAAAACAAAAGATATATTCCCAAGAATAAGGGTCAGATAATATTCAAATATTTCCCAAAACACCTAGCTGAGTCCATCAAATATTAACACTTATTCATTGACAAGCACCATAAAGAATAAGACTTCTTAAAGCTAATCTATATTAGGAAAAAAAACTAATCTGATTTTTAGAAAGCGACATGGTTTTCAGTCATCAGTGAAAGAGGAGACCTTTCTTGTCTGACTAGGAATATAACATATCATGATTTTACTTTCCTCTAGCTCTAAGGCAGAACACATCAATACTATGAAAATAATCAGAAGTTTTCAATAGCCTATAACCTTAAGCTCACTGCATTTTTATTAGTAACAAAGTTCCCATAACCTTATCTGAACAATGAAATTTTTCTTCTTGGGAATACTCCCAAAAGGAAGTGGCTTTGCAAGACAGAAAATTGAAACAGTGGATAATAGAGCAATTTCAACAATCCTGTAAAACCGACCCTGCCTTTGATTTGGTTATACCCTTGACTTTAACTAAGATTACCCTTATCAGTAACATAATGAACATGAAACTCAAATGTGATACCATTATGGATTATAACTTATACTGTTCTATTTGCTACAATGAACAGTAATCACATTAAGAGTACCAGAAAATCTGCCACCTTCCTCCTTTCATGAGAGGAAGGACACAATGGGTACATAATGCTACAATGTCAGAGATGCTCCTGGTTGATGTGTCAGCAAGGAAAATCAAAAGGTATCAAAAATAAAAAACCCATGTTAAGAAATCTGTCAAATATTCTGAAATATAGATTGGAAACCTAGCCGTCAAAGTTATAGAAGGAAGCCCTCTGACTTTTTATAGGCAAGGATAAAAGTCTGTTTCAAGCTCAAGCAACAGTTTCCCACATGGTTATTATGCTCAAATTTTTCAAAACTTTATTGTCAAAGTTCTGTATAAATCCCTAAGTTTCCCTGGGAAAACAAAGCTCATTTTAATTAATTTTTAAGTAGTTGGGAGTATAAATCTTATTCAGGAAGATTACTTACCTATAATATTTAGGATCATCTCTGTCATCATCATAATCTTCCAAAAATTCTTTTAGTCGTTTGGCTTCTTTTGCCTTCAAAATAAACCACACACACATACATATAATAAAACGTTTACAATTACCATAAGACCTCATGGATCTATATTTTAACTCCAGTTCTGATTAGACCAAATCAATTTATATTTATTTTTCTAAATTGAATCAGATCAGAAAATGCAGAGGTAACAACAATGAAATGAGAGTCATGCTTTACTATAAGATTTTTTGAAATTATAGGGAACTTAGCTAAATACAGGATTGGACATCGAAGTCATTTGTAAGGGGTCTACTTAAAAGCAATGCTCACTAATTTTATCAGTAAAATAGAGCTTGCACTTTAGAATCACACTTTTTTTTCCTATTCCTATCCTATCCTACAGAGTGTCTCAAAAATTTTTGTGCAACTTTTTACTATTAAAGACTAAATAGTTATTAAAAATTTGAACAGTTTAAAACGGCACTAAAATATTTGGAACACAGACAGAAGCAAGAAGTGAAGTTATTGTAAGAGTACTCTCTAAAAAGTAGAATTTATAAAAAAAGTAATAGGATTTCAGCAAAGAAAGAACACATAGAACACTAATGATACAAATTAAACCTTTTTTTATAGTTCAAACATTTTACTTTTAAAAGCTCGCAAACTTTTTGACATTACACATACATTATCAAATCAGCTTAAATCCATGACACGGTGTCTACTTATATGACTGCCTTCCATAATATTTAAAAAAGTAGAAAAAAGAAATGAACAATTCCAGAATCCAAAAAGGATACTAAATCATCTGCAATTAAAAAATTCTAAGATACCAAATAAACTTTTATTGTACTAGAATTTTTTCTCAAACTTGATAATGAATAAAAAGTGCCAAATATACATATCAATCATTACTAAAGAGAAGCTCCAATTTAATGTCTTTGAGCACAGATGCTTACCATTTCTCGTCGTCTCTCTTCTTCTCTTTCAGCCTCTTTCTCATATTCTCTAGTTTTCTTCCGTTCTCTGATCTCCCAATTCTTAAGTCGCTAAAAGAAAATTTCAAAAGTATTTAAAAAATAACAATCTCAGAATAAGCTTGTCCTTGACCAAGTCAGAGTGAGACCTATAGCAGCAAAATAAGAAAAAGAAGTCCTGGCTCCTCCTATTACCTCTTGATAAGCAGCTTCCTTCTCCCGTAATTTTCTCTCCAGCTTTCGTCGTTCATAAGCATCTTCTTCATCCTCTTCTCGGTCTCTTTTCTTGTCTTTTTCTCGCTCTCGTTCCCTTTCTCTTTCTCGTTCCCGTTCCCGTTCTCTTTCTCGCTCACGCTCCCGTTCTCTCTCTCTTTCCCTCTCCCGTTCTCGTTCACGGTCTCTGCTCTTCTCTCTACATATAACATGTAGCATAAAAATCATTCTCATTTCTTTCTCTCTCTCTCTTTTTTAAAAGTTTTTGTAAGGCAATGGGGTTAAGTGGCTTGCCCAAGGCCACACAGCCAGCTGGATTTGAACTCAGGTACTCCTGACTCCAGGGCCAGTGCTCTATCCACTGTGCCACCTAGCTGCCCCTGCCATTCTCATTTCTTAAAAAGAATATTCTAAACTATCAGAAACAGCAGGCGTTTAATTTCTAATGAAATACATTTTTTCTACTTTGCTATATTCATAGATCACATTCTAATCAACTTAAGTATTCTTCTTGGTATTCCAAGAATTAGTTGATATTTTTGGTACAGATCTTTGAATCATTCAGAGCAAAGGCAGTCCATGTAAGGAACATGTTTCTAATAAGGAAAATTTGAAACAGTTCTGCATCTTAAAATTTGAACAACTTGGTACTAAGAAGTTAAATGATTCAGAAAGCCATTGTGTCAGGTGGCTCTTAGACAAGGTCTTCCTAATTGTGAGGTAATACCCCTTTTTTACTATTTCATTTATGCATACCTCTCATACTACCACATATTATAATTTCATATGAATTGTTAAAAGTAAATCAGGGTATAAGAGAACAAAATAATTTACTAAATGAAATTGTACATGGAAGGTCTAATAGCTCTATTTAAGAGTATGCAATTCAAAGCTACATGGGGGCATCTGGTCCAGAGGTGACAAACTCCCAACATTCTGAGTGTGGACAGAACCAGATTAAAATGTAATTGGGAATGTAAATAATTTTACATTTACAGAATAATTAGAAATATACTAACATAATGTTAAGTTGTGGTTTTCTATTTAAATTTGATGCAAGTGCTCTATTCTATTTCTGTCATTTTAAAAATAAAGTTGAGGTCTAGAAAACAGAAATAACTTGCCCAAAAGGTCAGATACTAAGGAACAGAGCTGAAACCTAAGTCAAGATTTTCTCAGACTCTAAAATCCAACCGTCTTTTTCATTATTGAATCTTTCATGAATACTGATTATGTATCATTATTTGGATGACAGTAAAATAATTAGTTTAATGATATTTTTATATAAATCAAAGAATGGAAAAGTAGATAGAAGTGAGCAATTTAAACAGTCAATAAGTCAGGCTGTAAAAGTGTACTTGTTTTAGGAGCAAAGTCAATAAAAATAAACTAGCCTTATCCATTCCTGAAATTCAACCCAAAAATACTTTCAGATTATGTCTTATTTTTAAAATCTCATTTATAGCAAACAGAATAGTTTTGATAATTATTCTGATCATCAAATGAGGCACTAAATTATCAAAAGTACATATAACTCAGTAGTATACCCAGTGTAAAAGAACATCATCAATCATGGTTTGGGAGGAGGTAAGAGACAAGTTCTGCTTATCAGTGGGTTG
The DNA here is from genome assembly GCF_037893015.1 of Macrotis lagotis. NCBI lineage: Eukaryota > Metazoa > Chordata > Mammalia > Peramelemorphia > Peramelidae > Macrotis > Macrotis lagotis. The sequence continues at coordinate 252,273,023 of NC_133661.1, forward strand.
AGAAGTCAATTATTAGTCAAAATACCTTAATACACAAATTTCTTTTTTTTTTTTAGGTTGTTTGTTTTTGTTTTTTTTGCAAGACAATGGGGTTAAGTGGTATGCCCAAGGCGACAGCTGGGTAATTATTAAGGGTCTGAGGCCGGATTTGATCTCAGGTACTCCTGACTCCAGGGCCAGTGCTCTATCTACTGAGCCAACTGGCTGCCCCAATACACAAATTTCTTAATTAGGTTTTTAACTATGGAAATCTAGAAGGACATCATAATTTCTTTTTTCCCTTTTTATAATTTTCTTATATAAATAAGCTACTCATATCTCAAAACAGATAAGGCACTTAAAAGGTTCTGTTACAAAATAGTACATAGAATTTGAATGTATGAGTGAACTTTTTCTTTTCTATTAAAATGCTAATATTTAGTCATTAAAAACAATAAATGTATCACATGCATAAAAAAATAATCAGTAACTACCATATATTAATTTCATGCTTAATAGCCTAAAGTCACAAAATGACTAACAAAAATTAAGCTGTAACTTGAACTAATGTGATAGACAGTATTACCTTGTGCTACAAGGTAAATTTATACCAGAATTTTAAATTATAATCATATTGTTTTACCATCCTGAAAATCTGTTAAAAATGAATAAGTTATTAGAAAGGAATTTTTATTCCTTCTTATTTTCTTGAAGTTGGGTATGAGACAAGGAGGCACCATAAATAAAGACTGGCTATGGGTACTTCTTTGGGGCTCAGATAACTCACCTAAAAAATACCACACTGATAAACTTAAAGAAATTAAATTGCTACCTTCTCATATAGATATATGCAAAAGAGCTAGTGGATAACCTCTATACAGTATAAAAGTATGACCATAGTAGGGATATATCACTCAGAAATCACTTTCACCTGCTTCTTATTCCAAGATGGTAGGTACTGAGTCAAATACTGTGTGTTGATCTGGGATTGATTTATGCACTTAGAAAGATTTGATTTGTGTAATTTAACATATTTATTACATAGCTAGACAACCTGAAGTGTTGAAAGTCAGAAGATAGTTGCTACTGATGGTAAGACAAAGAAACACAGGGAGCTCAAGTTTTAACTAATCTCTCTTTTTCAATCTAAAAAAAATCTTCATTGCCTCATACAAGATAAAAGTTCAGGGGGTGGCTAGGTGGCACAGTGGATAAAGCACCGACCCTGGAGTCAGGAGTACCTGGGTTCAAATCCGGTCCCAGACACTTAATAATTACCTAGCTGTGTGGCCTTGGGCAAGCCACTTAACCCCATTTGCCTTGCAAAAACCTAAAAAAAAAAGTTCAATAAATGCTTGTTGATTGAATTAATTTAAAGAATACAATATTCAGTTCTTTTGTCAAAGCGATTAACTTTCTATCATGGAAAGGGGACCAAAGAAGGTACTATTTCCTTAGGATTATTTTCAGAATTTCCTGAAATCAGGTTGACAAAGCATTATTTTAATGTCATTAGAATGAGAGATCATAATGAAGAAGGCACAGAAGTGAAAAAAAATTAAGAAATTTGAATTTGTCTTAGATCTTGCACTAATGAGGTAAATGATGCTAAAATGTTCAACTTCTCAGCTTTCTGCTCTGTCAAATGAAGAATTCTGATAATTTTTTTTTTTTAGGTTTTTGCAAGGCAATGTGGTTACAGTGGCTTGCCCAAGGCCACACAGCTAGGTAATTTTTAAGTGTCTGAGGCTGGATTTGAACTCAGGTCTTCCTGACTCCAGGGCCGGTGCCCTAACCACTGTGCCACCTAGCCACCCCCAATTCTGATAATTGTTAAGACCCATTCTAGCTTTAACAGTTTATGATTACAAAAGAATAAATTCAATACCTCAGCTAATCCAGTAACAAGATACTCAATATAAAATAAAGTAACTAGTTGCCCTGAACTCCATATTACGGAATCCACTTTCCTAACTTATTATATAGATTGTGACATTTAAAAATGCAACCAGACTCAAGACAGGTTTGCTACTATGGAAGAATTTATCTTCTTTGTTTGGTTTTATTTTTTGTGGGACAATGAGATTGACTTGCCCAAGGTTACACAGTTATTGAGTATAAAATGACTAACGCCAAATTTGAACTTGGGTCCTCTTAGCTCCAGAGCTGGAGCACTATCCACACTGTCCCACCTAGTTGTCCCTGGGAAGAATCTATTTTGCTCTAAATCAAACTCTTAGGAGGTCAAATCCATGACTTGGAAATCATTAACCCAAGCTCTAAATAGGCAACATAAAAGAAATTAAAACCAGAAAGGTGAATACAATGTCTTTTCAGTCATGGCATCAAGAAAATAACCATCAGTCCCCTCGAACTTACCGTGATCTACTCCGATCTTTATTACGGTCTGAGCTTCTTTCCCGGTCCCGGTCCCGATCTCTCTCTCTGTCCCGCTCTCGGTCTCTCTCCTTTGTCCGGTCTCGGTCCCTATCCCGCTCTCGTTCCCGCTCCCGTTCCTTCTCCTTTTCTCGTTCACGTTCTCTTTCCCTTTCTCGTTCCCGTTCTCGCCTTTCTCGTTCCCTTTCACGTTCCCTCTCTCTTTCTCTCCGTTCTTTCTCAATTTCCTGTCTCTCTTTCTCCTTTTTGCCTTTCTCTTCTTCCAGTTTCTAAAAACCAATAAGAGAACTTTCAGAATTAATTCTTTAGCTGCAGGATTCAGATCTTTCCCGGCGCAACGCCCAATAATGGGAATGGATGCACCAAAACCAGTGGTGCTTTAACATTAGATGTTTAACATATTAACTTTATATCTTATAAATGATAAATCAAAGTGAAGCAATCACAAGACTAGAATTCGTGCAAAAGCAGACTCTAAAGATACCATCAATCTCCAACCTTGGATGCTGGGAGATTGTGTGAGTGTGGCCGGCCTTTCAATAAGTACATAATGGCTACACTGCGATAAAAAACTTGATGGTTCAAAGCTGAGACAAAAGTCTCCAGAAATACAATGAATTGTTCAGCACTAGACTACAACTTTATTTCTGCAAATAAGTAACTATAAAGCAGTCTGAAAACTGGGAAATATGAACCCCAAAGAACTCCCAACCCAGAAAAAGATTTGAGGGAAAGATTGGGGGTTTTGCAGAAAGATTGGAAATAATTTGTCAATACTGATACAAAATAACCAGAATTGTCCTGTCCTCTGGTCTTCCCACCCTCCAGAAAGCTTTCTAGCTAAATCTAGGCAAGAGCTATTCCATTATCTATTTTATTCCCACCATTACAAGATGGATAAGCCCACCAAGTATCAAAAAGATTGGAAATCACTTTTTTCAAACAGAAGTTCTAAAAGGGGTTATTTGCTACAGTTTTATTGAAATGTATATAAACTGTATCTTTCTATTTAATAAAATAAAAAGCAAAGCAACATATCTATGCCCAGAATTCCTATAAGACAATAAAAATACATCAAGATAATGACAAATCCATCCTTGGAAGCAATTGTTGTGTGTTAACTTACAGATGCTGTGCTAGGACATGGACCGCCAACACTGGATTAACCTTGCCTATAAGCTATGTTTCTGGGAGGAAGAGCAAGTACATGGTTCACAAATAAACCAAATAACAAAGACAAAGTTTGTCAACCTGACAGATTGCCAGTGCACCACACGGTTTTTACACATACTCAGCAGAAAAAACCCCAAACAGGAAAAAACAACAACAACACGTTTATCCCTTTGGCTCCATGTTTAGTGGCACTGCAATGAAATGAAAACTTCAACAACAATTGTGCATTGTCTTTTCTTCATCATGTAAAGCATTTAAAACAACTTTAAAAAACAATCTTACCTGTTAAGACACTCTTCCCTCTTGTCCATGGATCAGAGAACTGACAGAGAATTATGAAATAAAGCTAATTCACAAGGGAGCAATCTATCCAGATACTGGGCCAGTCTGTATTTAATGTGAAATACAGGCAAACCCAGCACCGAATACATTGAGATTACAAAAGGAAGAGAAAAAAATGGCAGAAAGCAGACAGAGACGATCAAAACTGAAATCCTATTTAAAGGGGCAAGGAAATTCATCCTTTAAAAGATCCTGATATCAAATCTTAATTTATGAGATGGGGCTAGACTACATGAAAACTTTGAAAGTAAACTTACCTCAATTTCATATACTTATATAAATGTGTTTAAATACTGAGATGAGGGATACTTACAGATAATTTTAGCTGTTCCAATAGTAATTTCTTTGGTAGCATTCCTGGATTTTTCTCCTCAAAGCACACTTTATTCAGTGTACTAATTCTTTCATTAGTGTATCTTTTGGCTTATGTAAATTAGGCTTAGATTTTTAGAACGCATTTAAAAAGTTTTCTTCTTGCAAAGCCAATGAAAGAATAAATAAATCTAATTTATAAAAGGTATTTTTATCTAACGGGTTTCTATAAAATAGAAGGTCTAGAGAAAAATGAAATGGGGCTAGGAACAGAAACACAGATGTAGGAAAGGAACAGAAAAGGAGAGGTAAAAGAATCATCAATCTTACCTTGTGTTCTCTTCAGACTCGTCCGTGCTGTAAATGGACGCCCCCTGCCACGCTGATTACCCTGACAGTCTGTGCTTATTTAATAAACTCATACCAAAACATGCAAAGGTTCACTGTGCTCATTACTTTGTTACAGATGTTCCAAAAGACCCCTTTAACCATACCACCCAAATTAAGGAACAACAATTTTTTAACTTTTTGGAAATCCAAAATAGTCCCCAATGAAATATGTCTAAGGCAGCAATATGCCTGACAGCTTCTCAAACTCTGAAGCATATATATTTTAGATTGATTTTTTAAACCACATAATTTTATCAAAATATACTATTTACATGACAGGGCTTATTTAACAAATCAATGACCAAAAAAAGGGGAGAGGGAGGGAGAGGAAACCACACACACACTTCTATAACATTTTTCACTCTTACTTGGTCCCCAAACTTGAATGCTGAAATTTGCCAAAAAATACTCTTAATTCCCCACTTTTTCATTCCCAAAATTAATTTTGGGAGAAAAATAACATATTTTTAGTCATACATATAGTTGTTGAATAAAAGCACTACGAAAGTGAGGTAGGGCTAGACACAATGGATGACTTGGATTTGTGGGGTTAAACCATTTTACCAAATTCCAACTTTGAATTTTCAAAAAAAGAAAAACAAAAAACCCACAACATAACTATGTGAAGGAAAAAAAAAACACTTATCAACATTTTACTGCTGAGTTAACTGGCTACTCAGTCCTAGGGGAAGAGCTAATACCATCTTACCACTTAAACATTAAAATACATTTCATGCAGAATTTGCTTTTCATGGTCCATAAGCATCACCTTCAAAACCAGAAAACATTCACAGATGCGCTAACATTGAGAAGCTTTTGTAGGCAAGGCTTATAAGAGGGATTTACTATGCACAAATATTCATTTCCAAGCCAGTTACCCCTTTGCATATTTTTCTGAGGGGGCATCCATAAATATAATAAAAAACAGAAGCTCATACTTACATCCTATTCCTTGTTACTTTCCAAGCTGAGAGTTTCATCTTGCATTAGTCACCATATGATCTCTATCATAATGGTGGGGGTCAATGAATAGATTAGCTTTATGGGAATTTACAGTTCTTCCATGCATCTAAATTTTGGTAAGTCTGGTAACCACTGACCTACTTTTAAAATTTTCCCCCTCTCAAATTAATTCTATGCAAATAATAACCCTTAAATTTAGCTCTAAATCAAACTCTTTTCTTCTGATTAAACTTCACAACTGCCCACAGAAATACACTAAAGTGTATGTTATACTGCTGCCCCCTTGAATTGTTAAAAATCCTGAACCTGATGTTTAGGTTGAAATTTATGGAAAACAAATATTCTTTATTCACATTAAAGTGAGATGACTGCAGAGCAATCATTAAATAACTGAAGGAACTAAACATAAAATGTACAGGACCACTTTAATGTGGTACTGGTCGTTGGTTCTTGTTTTTCTATCTATATATCTATTATACCCTAGTATAAATAGCATTTTTAATTGAACTCTAAGGTAATGTTGATTTTAAGTGGTCTTTTTTTTTCTTTTTTGGATTCTGTAAAAAGTCTAATTTGGTATCAAGTGCAAAAACAAGAATACTACCTTGTGTGTGTCTCTGAATTTACTGATCTCTCGTGATATCAGGTCTCTTTTGTCTTCTTCCATTTCTATAGCGTTTATGTCTTCCTAAAAGACAAGGGGGACAGGAGGGAAAAAAAGAATGAAGGTCAATCAACATCAATACAAAGAGACAAGAGAAAAGTCGAAGGTTAGAGGTTTTGTACCAGTCTTGTAAGAGAAAAAAAAAAGCCCTTCTGCAGTATCAAACCTGACAATCTGATGTTAATGAGTGAAAAATCAGATGGACAAGAGTCACAAATCTGGCAACTAGCAGTAAATATAGTCATTGTCAAAGCCTACAATGTAAACGAACCTTGGTGATGAGTGGATAAGGGATCAGTGGGGCCACTGGAAATCTGCGGAAAATCTGCGGAAAAATCCACGAAGATTTTTTTTTTTAAAAATAGAGTTCACACTACTCTGAAAAACAATGTTCTGTATGTTTGTACTGTAAGCAATACTGTATTGCTGTGATATTAATTCCTTGTCAAAGTTATTTGATACTAAAAAATAGATTCCACTCACTCTCCACACCTCCCCCTCCCACACCCCCTCCCCCCTCATTCAATGGAACAGGGAGGGACTCAGTGACTAACATTTAAGCAGAAATTTTCTCTTGATCACCCTCCAGGAAACTGGACACTGACATGAGCAAACTTCTCCCATAATCCTTTCCATATGGCAGGTTTTCTTTCTTTCCCTCCCAACCCAAGCCAAATATGGAAGTTTTTAGAATTTTCATCCCTCCCCATTAAGGGAAGGTATGTTAAGGGAGTCAACCCAGCAGTCCCACTTCCACTGGGTCTTTGAGATAACCTAGGGGCCATCACTCCAAGGGCCTGGTGGCTCTCCATTATATTTGCCCTGTTTAAGGCTGGATCAGAAAGAACTGACCAAGGAAAATGAAGGCATTTAGCCACATAGAAAACGGTTCATGATCATCTGTGAGGTACTGAAATCCAAAGAATAACATAAACCTTAAGTGTGACTTGGTAAATAATCACATGATAAAGGTTTTACAGTGCTTCTAAAATGGCATACAATATTATTCATGCATATAAAGTATTTCCCATAAATGTAGATAAAATTATTTCCATTCAACGTTTCTTAACAGTATGCCCAAAATAAAAGGGTAGGAAAAGACCTGAATATTTCCTTTTCAACCTGGATTTCCTATTCCTCAGACTAACTGAAGTGGAGAACAAAGTAGGGATGTGACACTCAAGACCCTGGGGAGGAGTGTTTTCATCTCGCGCTGCTCTTTCAAATTCCTCCAGCTAGATAGATGTTCAACAGCATTATTGTCCATGGAGGGGAATGAGGCAAGGTTTCTAAAGGAAAGGCAGCTGAAAATTAAAGGTGAGTGAAGATCCTCAGTGAATGAGACCTGGTTTCCCGCTTGGAGCAGAGAAAAAAACAACCATGAAAAGGGGATAAGGCAAAGTGAGATAATCTCCATACTAAGATCTTTAAGGCCAGCCCCCATAACAGAAAAACTTTGCACATCATCAGTTACTGGTTTACCCTTCATCACACAATTTTTTTTAAAAAACAGAACTAGAAGGGTGACCCCTTACATAGGCAGAAGCTTCCATCCATGCCAGTGTATTTCTATCACAAAAATATGAAATTTGTGATCACAAAAATTAGGAAGTCAGCTTCCTAAGGCATGATAGAAATAAAGCAATTAAAAGCTTACTATATTCTGATATGAACACTAATGACTTTCTTTTCCCATCAGAAGTTTGAAATTAGAGCAAATGTATAAGATAACAGAGATCATAAAAAGTAAATCGAAGAAATAAATCTGTTTTGTCCGAAATCAATAACACATACGTCCTCCTTCTTTTCCTTTTTCTTCTTCCTGGGGTGAGAGTCAGATTCCTGGGAGGGGGCATTGAGCTCGCTGGAGTATTCCCGTATTAACACTTCAATGGCCCCTTTAATGATCTGATCTCTTCTTTTTGTTTCTTCATCTAAGGCTTCATCGTCATCATTTGTAGTCTCTGGCCTGGCATTCTTGGGAAACAAGGCAAATTCAGAAAAATCACCAACCTAGAAAGTGAAATTTATTTTGAAGCAAGAGTTGGTAAAACCCAGTGTTTTCTCCAAAACACTTGTCTGGGAGTCCTTGTATGCAGCGCTATTTTTATTATCAACTTAGCAAAACTAGGCTTTGGCTTAATGTTTGGAATTTTTTTTGTCTTGTCATTTTCTTCCCATTTCTTTCCCCTTTTAATACTTAAGAATCCTAGGACCTAACCTACCATAAACAAAAAATAAATCTCAAGACTATCAGTCTATATAACTTGTACACAAAAATGATAAAAAGTTTCTACACCATGGACCGATACATTTTCTTTCTTAAAAGTTAGTCAACCACAAGGTTTTTTAGAAACCATATTTCCTAAAAATCATTGTTAAAAGTTCTTCGTTTAAATTCACATATTCTACTGGGTGGCTAGGTGGTGCAGTGGATTCTACTCTTTTTCCTATATAAAGCAATACTCTCCTAAAGTTCATGTAGTCTTCAAGGGAAGCCTAGCTACTTAACACTGTTTCCTTTCCCAATGTTATCCTAACCTTGCACTTGAACCATATTTGTTTCAACTGTAAATCTACTTACTAATTGAAAACAATCTGACTTGCATTTTACAAAAATTAATGCTTATTCAATTAGTTAAGATTTCAAAAAAATTAACAATTCAGAGAGAATATTATCAGTAACAGAGTTTCCATGTACTATAGAATCCTCAAACCTTGGAGAGTGAGGAAGAAGTGATAAGACAGACATGGAAAAAATTATGTTTATTATAATTTTATTTCTTAAAAATATCAAGTACAGATCAAACCACCTGCCCCACATTCGTGGCTTATAGTCACTGTCATAATTATAGTCAAAAGCCATGATACTACTGTTCCTGATTATACACTTTGATGATGGTAGCTCATGATACTAAACTCACATACATAGGTAACTTGATAAGCATTATCTCTGCAGTTCACTTTAATAAAAAAAAAGGCAGGAAAAATGTAGTTCTACCTTCGACATTCAAAAGGCTATAACTAGTTGATCTTTAATTCAACAAGTATATACTAAGCACCTACTGTATTGTATAGTGCTGTGAGATACAAAAATAGACTACAGATTTTCTAAAAAATTGAGTAGGGGGGTTTGTTTCTCAGTTGAAGAATGTCTTTTTATAACTAGATAGTTCTTAGTTATTATGTATATTCTAGCAGACATGGCTCCAGGGTCAGGAAACTATATCACTGCTCAAGTGAATCTATAAATAAATGATTTTCTTAAGATTCATGGTTGTACATAAAAATATGCTGATTATTTTGAAAATCTAAAAATTTGGCTCAGTGAAACACTTTCATGACCAAGCAATATTTAGCATTAGTTAAGTCATACAATGAACTCATTCTCACATGCTATGGATAGAAAGAAAAAATAGTAGTTGATCAAGAAAAACAGACAAATCTGTGGAGAAACCCTGGGCCCACTTGCTATATGCAGAACACTCACATTTTCTTAATTGATAAACATGAAAAATGGTAGGAAGGGCTCAACATTCCTAAAATGCAGGTAATATATAAATATTAGTAAGCTGAAGCATTATTTACAGGGTGGCTAATTTTGGTAAGCCAAAAATACATTAAATTTTTACAGGGCTGGGTAAAAGATTATAGCCAAGACTGGAAAGCAGGCAACAGAATCACAATTATTATCACAAAAGAAGTGGAATGGAAGACCAAGAAGATGTTCAAGTTTTGGATTGGTGCAAAAGAACCCCCCCCTCCACCTTCAAGTAAAATCCTCCACTCAATATCCCCACTTCTTAGTATACCTTAATATGCCCTTTCATAAAGTCATCCATCTACTCACCTGGTAAGATTAATAATTTATGTCAGACAAATAAGCAGTAATAATAATGATAAAAAAAACAACTATAACAATTCACATTTTTAGAACCTGTATACTTCTATAAGGGGAGGACAAGTTGTTTAAAATTGTGTAGGTTTAATTATTATTTGTACTTACTTACAAAGCTGTCTTAATGAATTAGTTCTGTTTGGAATAGTCTGTACCAATGTTTTCTCTGGAAAGTTAACCTTGTCCAGCCTCCCCTTCCTACCTTCATCCCAACCTGGAACAAGCAAACCAAGAGTCATCCACCCACTGTGGGTGGACAAAATATTTAAAATATATGCATACTTTTTAAAAAGTATGTACTTTGGTCATAACCATATTATCAATATGATCTACTAAAGCCCTACATAAAAATTTCAAGAAAAAATTTTTTTACTCCAAATAGGACAGATGATCTACTGGAGTGACTCACTAAGACACATACCCCATTGGACGCTTTCCTCTTCGCTTTCCATTCATCTAACTGTGCCTTAGTCTTCGCATCAACTTTAACTAGAAGCTTCTTCTCACCAATCTGAAGATCATGCAATAACCGAAGGGCACGGAGGGTAGATTCAGGCTCTTTATATTCACAGAATCCAAAAGCTAACAATGGATATGAAGAAATATGTGAAAATATCAATGTATTAATGAATGCCAAGTTTAAAAAAAAATTTATGCATAATTAGAGCAAACTCATTACAGGCATATGCTTACAGTTTGTGGGTTTTACAGGTCCCTTTTATGGACTCTTCACTATTCATTAGCACCTCCACCAAAAGGGAGGAGAGGAAGAAGAAACTCAAATAAAACAATTTACTACGTTAATCTTTGATAAAATTATAGTTGGAAGCTGAAGTTAATGACTAAAATAAGGGTTTGATTTATCTGAATTTTAATTCATACTGTGTTCTCCAAAGTATTACTAACAATTGAGGGCTAACTGCGGTTTAAATATAAGGAAAACAACTACTTTTTAGTTGAAAAAAACGAGATGTAAGAATTTAAAATACTTAGTAAATGGAAAATTAGAAATAAGTTTTTTAACCGGAAAATGAAAAAAATTTAATTAAAACGAAAATATTTGCTATTTACTCAATTTCTTGAGTTTTGTGGCATTACAGGAAAAATGAGGCCTTTTCTTTTTTACTGATAGATCAACTTTGTTATTATTACCACCCTTGAAAATCATATTCAAGGGCTCTTACATAGCTGGCTATCCATCAAAACTGCTGCTTTTCTTCATCGACAGTTCCATTCTGATCATGAAGACCCTTTTCAAACCCCATACCCCCTGCTTAACAGGTTTCTGATACAGGAAGGAAAATATCAAACTAAAACATCAAATAAAACACCAAAATAATAAACTGTTCCATAATGTATTGACTTCCTGCTATCTAACATCAACCACCAATTACTCCCTTCCTAACTACAGACCAGACAAAGAAAACAACTCCCAAAAAAGAACTGTATCCATAGAGCATAGCAAAAAAAAGTTAATTTAACTTATAACAAAGGCAAAAAAAGTTCATCTACCTTGAAGTTTTCCAGATGCACCTTGAACTCTCTTCCAGCTCAAAACTAAACCACATTTCTTTATTTAAAAAAAGAAGATAAATAATTGTTATTTATAAAATCAATTAATTTTAAATGCAAAGATTACATTTCTAATCAGACTAAAATGAAGAAAAAAGGCATAAAGGACTTACTTTTATTCGAATTCTAAGAAATTCAAACATTTTTTGTTAGATAAAACATTACACTTGCAAGAAAGAAAAAAGGAATTTTGTCACATCTTCATAGAAAAGTAATAACTAAAACTTTTAAAATTAATTTGCTATTAAATCATTAAAATGTTTGTATAAAAGTATGACAAAAATCAAACTTTTACTATTATCATTTTCAAGAATGAAGAGATGAAAAAGATCTAATATCAAAAGAAAACTAGATTTGAATCCCAACTCTATGACACAATCAATGTAACCTTGAATTATTTAACCTTTCTAAACCTTGATCTCTATAAAGATTATAAAAGTTATACTACCTATATCACATGGTCGTTGTGAGAATCAATTTAGAATATATAAATGGTTCATAAATATGAAACTATAACTATTAGAAAATATTCTTCAACTTACAGCTAAGAGCTGCCTAATGAGCATATCAGAGGCTTTCTCAGAAATGTTGCCAACAAAAACTGTAGTCGTGGGGCCACTGTTTTCATCATTCTCTTTGTTCTTTAGACCTGGATGATCTTTTCTGGCTCCCAAATGCTTTCCAACCATGGACACAGTGGGTACTAAAACCTAAAAAAGGAAAAAAAGAAACAATAAAATGCTTTGTCTTCATAAGCAATTGTCAACCTGTTTTAACATGAACTAAAGCAAAAGAATCACCACATAAATTTAAATTTATTGTTAACAAAAATAACACACTTAAAAGAATTATTACCACTGTATTATAACTAGTTGATATAAATTTAATCTTCCTAAAACTCCTAAAGGATGCTGTTTTCAACAAAGCTCTAACTTTTAATTGTGACTCTCCACCAAAGAGAATCACTAGAAGATTAAGAATGGTTTTTTGACATTTCCTATTAGTATTGATATAAGTTAAACATGACTGTACCTATTTTATAATCTATACCAGATTACTTGGTGTGATGGGAAGGGGGGAAAGCAGAAAAGAAGATAGAAAAATGTGGAATTCAAAAGTTTAAAAATGCTGAATGTTGAAAATTATTTTTGCATGTAATTGAAAAAATAAAAACTTTTAAAAAAGAGTAATTTCTTTTTAATTCAGAAAGAGAAACCAAAAATTAATCTTGACAGCATCAGATCAATTCAATAGTTAAATTTGGACAGTAACAAGCAGTCCCCAAATTTAAAATGACCCATATTCACAAAAGGGATTGGTATTGGTACAGTGCTTCTAGCAGCACTCCTGGTCCCAGCTCAAATCCCCTCAATCTGAATATAAGGGTGACAGCAGTTGGGGATCTTTAGAGACTCTAACTTAAGAAGATGAAGAAGAGAGAAGATGCAAAAAAAAAAAAAGCAAAAACAGATCAGGGGATCTCTTTGTCCCAAAGTCCCGTTCGCCTCCCCCTACGATCCCTCCCATTGCCTAAAATTCTAGGAATCGATAGTCTCTTAAAGAAATACAAATCATCCAGAGGGGTTAAGGGACACTTATTAATATGTTAATCAGCCAATTTATAGATCAGTATGAATTCAGACTTCTTTCCTTTTAATAATGATTTGCCTTTAGTAAAATGACATACTACTACACATACTTCATAATGGTGCTGTGAAAAAAAGCAATTTGTAAATCTTTATAACACCACATAAGTGTAAGGTATTAACACCTGGCTGAAAACAGTTGGACTGAGAATGGAAACTTTAACTAGAAGAAAAAGTTGAGTAATTCTGGAGTTTGTAATAAAGCATATTTTTACACAATAGGAAAACTGGAGATACTAAGCACATGAAGAAACCAGGGAGAGTTATGTACAACAGTGAATGTGTGTGTACAAAAACAGCTGACTATATGGTCAGAAAAAAAATGGAGGAAACAATTTAAGTTTTCTACTCCCAGGACCCAGAACCCCAGTATTGTTAGTACAACAATCCAGTTATGTTACAGACTATTAAAAATGCATTTTTTCAATCTGGCTTGAGAACTTAAACATCATTTACAATGTTTCTTTAGTAATGAGAGTCAAGTTCTAAGCGAATCGCTTAAAAATTAACTTACGAATAAAATTCAGTCATAAATTAGAAATTGATGGTACACATTAATTTCTAAATATTTATGTTAATATGAAGAAGTTTGGGATCCAAGCAAGAATAGTTTAAAATTCTGTAGCAGATTGCATCTTGTAATTACAAGAGATTTACACATCACAACTTAGAGGAATACAGACAGAAACTATTCATGGTTGAGGGGAAAAGAATGAAAAAAATTCAATGGATTTGATGGAATGGAAATGATTCACCTAAAAATTTTAAAAGGTGGCCATACCAATTAATTTTTCAATCAGCATTTGCTGTATCTAATGAAATGCTTAAACCTGATAGAGGTAAAGAAGGTATTGAAGCAAGGAAAGAAAGCAAAAAGAATACTACAAAATCATTATCAAAACTATTAAGACTTTACCTAAAGCACCCAAATGAAAAGGGTTCTATTTTTTTCATCAAGAAAATTCAATTTAATCCATTTCCCCCCTATAAAACAAATTCTTATCGATGGAAATAACATTACTTATATATTCTTTACAACTCAGAAATGGATTTCATTTTTAGAAGGTATCATCATACATACTTTAAGTAATGATTTTTTAAAAAAAGTAATCTAAGTTTTAATGATACCTCTGAACAGGGATGCTATCAAGGAAGATAAGGCTATTGAGAATCAGCATAATGACAGAGGCCAACAAAGAATGCTGGGCTATGCAGACCAGAATTAAAAGTCCAGTTGTGCCAATTATTAGTCATATAAGAGTGAAAAACACTGCATTTGACATTCAAGAAACTAAGTTTAAATCTGAGCTCTTCTACTTATATATGTCTTATTTGTCCCTTACTATTTTCATCCTTTTCAGACCAGACAAATGATGCATTTTAGTTTTCAACAAATATCACTTATTCTTGTCAAAGTGGAAAAAAATTATTTGCTTGGCATGGATAAAAATTAGGCTCAAAATCAAATTTTGTCTCATAAAAGTAGTACAAAGCATAACCTATAGGTTTCAAACCAGAACCTTTGGATTTGGAAAGATATAAAAATGTGTTTTCCTATCAAGAATTCCTCTATTTTTTTTAAATTTGCAAGTGGAAAAAAAATCAAATTCTATGGGCAACAAACTATGAGAATGAACATGTAAAAACAATTTAGTAGTTTTCAAATAAAATGTACTAAGTTAATCTAATTTAATGATTAGCTAATTGTTATTTTGTTGCACAAGACAGGCATAAATAGTCAATGTATAATTAATATTGCTTTTTCCTAGTCAAATCAAGGATTTCTAGAATCTGGGAAAAGGGAAGAATCTGATGGAGTAGAAAGTTGATCAAAGGAAATCCTAGATTCATAATTCGTAGAAAATTTGATGTTTACCAGAAGAGGTGTCACCTATGCAACACAAACTTTCCTTTGCTATTTCCTCTCTGGAGGCAGAAATCTAGTCAATGAGGAGAATGAAGACAGCAACTACTCTTTCACATAAGGCTAAGGTGGGTAGGTTATGATAAATTAGTCATATCTTCATGTAGTTGGGATGCTTAGAGCAAGGGAAACAGTAATAAAGATGAACAATTTTGGAGCATGGAATGAGAGGAAAAGCCTGAGGTAGAATAATAAATTGGGGGGGGGGGGGCTTGGAGGGAGGATATTTGATTTGGATATCCAAGGACCTACATGGAGACAAGGGGAAAGGAGAAGGAAAAGAGGGAGAGGAAACAATATGAGTCAGAAAGAGAGAGGGAAGAAAGCAAGGGCAGTTTTTGTGCAAGACAAAAACTCTTATTAAACCATCTTGGATGTTTTGTACAGCAAGACCCTCCCCTTCCACAGTCACATTTCCAAGAGTAACGGTGTGAGATTCAGTCATTAGACATGGGTCAAGGACTTATTAATTATACATAAAAATTATCTATAGACTTTTAAATGCTCATAAATGATAAATATTATTATGTAACAACATAAATTATGCCTGCTATTCAAATAATTTGATACTAATGACAGCTTTCAGTTAAGAGTTCTAATTATTCTGTTATCAATTAAAATTCTAAGCATTATCTTCTGTTTTTATCTAAGATTCCCAATGTAACCCTCTCCCTTCCCTTCCCAGGAAGCCATACCATAACAAATGTTTTTTTGTTTGTTTGTTTGTTTTTGCAAGGCAAATGGGGTTAAAGTGGCTTGCCCAAGGCCACACAGCTAGGTAATTATTAAGTGGCTGAGACCAGATATGAACCCAGGTACTCCTGACTCCAGGGCTGGTGCTTTATCCACTAGGACAACCTAGCCGGCCCCACAACAAATAATGTTTAAAAAAAAAGGAAGAGAAAAAAACAGCAACATTGACTGACTGACCAACACAATTGACCTGAAAATATATACAACATTTCTATTTATTATTTTGAAAGTATGAATATGCAGAACAAAAAAGAACCTAACTCAACAGTATTTTTAGGTTAAAAAGAAGTACCCCTTACTTCTCTCCTTAAATTATACTTACAGTTGGAGCAGGAGTCATAATGCTCATTGGTACCGGAATCATTGGGGTCCCTAAAGAAATAAAAAAAAGAGAAAAAAGGATTATATCTGTAAGACTTAGAAAATTAACCCCATGTTTATTACATGCAATGAAAATATTGCTCAGAAAATTTAACATACTACTTCAATTCTATTTATTGTTTGAAATATAACTAATGAAAAGGTGGCACTCATACAAATGCTATCATTTTGAATGCAAGTTGATAACAGGCAAGTTTAAATGGCATTACATGCAACAAAAAGCTATTTTAAAGCAAGCAGAGTTTTACAACATGCACAGCTTTCTCTGTAAGAACTGAATGAAAATCTGCATTTTACTATCAATTCACCAGGTTCAGCAGATCCCCCAAAATTAATGTTCGGTTAAATCAACCTACTTCATGAGGGTGAATTTACTTCATGTGAGCACTAGTCTTAGTACTTTCTCTTTAAGTTAAAAAAAAATCTGACCACTGAGAAACTATTAAATTAATACTAAAGAGTATATTATTCACTAATATTAAAAAAACCCACAAAACTCAGCAATGACTAAGATTAGTCTAAAAATGATGAGGAAAATCTTAGATTTTGCTATGTCTGAGTTTTGAAAGTAGTTCTTGTAAATCAACAAAAGTTATAATGACAGATCAAGTGTATTAACAGACTAACACCCATTTAAAATCAATAAATTAATAGATTCTCTAAGTTGACATTTCTGTTCTTACTAGTATAAACAATTAAAACTACCTTTAATTAGGGGCTGTTGATAAATCAAAGAAGTTTTAGTTAGGTCTAGTAATATGATAAAATTGTTCTGGGCTAATTTTTAAAACCATCTATGTGGTGTAGCATCAATATTGTAACTTGTAACATATATAAAATGTAATACAATGACCAATACTGGTTTAAAAGGATAAATTACGAAACAGTGAAGGGAGAAATGTGAGGGTCCAAAAAGGCTGAAGGTAGCTGACACTGACAGGATTACAGAGTAATTGAGTAGACTATTTTTCATTGTTATAAGAGAGAGTTCAACAGGAGATGAGAAGTTATACTGAAAAATATCTGGGGACAAAAAAGTTATCAAAACTTTAAAAACAAACATGTACACTATAAATTCAAGTTTAAGAAGGTTTAAAAAAATACTGATTTTATAATATCTAAAAAAAGACTTCTAGTTACCCTGAAGGTTTATGTTAAGCATTATGGATTAAGGATTATGTTAAGGATTCACTTCCAATCAGCCTGGTATAAATTCTTGCATTTAAGTCTTAAATTGAAAATTAGAAATGAAGATATAAATAAGAGGCTATATTCATTTAAATTAGTCCATTTTATAAAAAATTAATCCATTTTATTAATCCATTTTATAAAAATTTTCAACAATTTCAAGTCTGACATAAAAATTTGTGAAATGTGCAGATTTTATGGTTTATGAAACATTTTTCCAAATAAAACCCCAAAACAAGATCAACTTCTGAACCTAAATAAATTTTCCACCTTAAACTCCCAAAAAATATGAAACAATAAAAAATAAAAAGTAAAAGATCTGCTTTACATCCCAAGATCTTAAGTATTCTGTTTACATTAGTTTAAAACACTAGTCACAAAACAAAACAAAAAGTCAATAGACAAAAGGAAAAAATTCATTTCCTCTTTTTTTAAATATCCTAAAAATATCAAGAGTTTTGTCTCCCTATCCTGTCCTACCAATTTTGCTTGAAATAAAAATCAATTAAAATAAATTGTGCATTTCTCAAATACAACTTCAATATAGTAAAAAAAAGTATCTCAATACTTCAACTAAGTATTACATATCTTCTACAAGTAATTGTTATAATTATATTAATTGGTAACATAATTATGCTGAATTGACATGTCAATCAGTGTAATTTAGTGTCTTCTACATTTTAAATTATCGGGTGATAATAACTACATAGTTAAGAGACAATTTTAGGAAAATTTATTTCCCAAAGGAAATGTCATACATTTTCCCCATGGAATTGGAAGTGTAACAGAATTATCACCATCTAATAAATGATTTCACCTTCTAAATGGAAAAGGAAGACCAGACATCTCGTTTGGGGGTCTGCTGACCCATAGTACAAGAAAATAAACAAAGGTCAACTTTTTTTTTCTTGAAAGAGAAACATGCCCTACTTACCTTCTCTTTCCCTTTTTAATTTGGTATTGTGTTCATCAGAAAAATATATTACACTTAATATTTCTCCTCAACATCTCAAAGGGATTTAAAATTTCTCATTTGTCTTAATAAAAACACTTTAAGATATAGAATGAGTATTTACCTAAACCAGGGATATTTAGACACTAATTCCCCAAGGGTTATCTTTCTGTGATTCTGAACAATAAGGTGGAAATAACATCTAGAAAGACCTACTTCTCAATATATGTTATGTATATGTATGTGTGTGTGTGTGTGTGTGTGTGTGTGTGTATCCTCTCAAAGAACTTCAGAAAAACATTAATGTTAAATATACTTCAAGTACATCAAAACTTTATTTAAGAACATTTTATTGGATTGTCATTAAACTATCCATTTAGGTTAGGTTAAAAGAACAATTTTAATTATTAATTGGGAGGTCATGAAGGGTTTACTGTCTCAAGCATCCTACTTACCCCCCTAACCTTCCTCTTTCCCTTTAGATCCTCAAACACTCCTTCCTTACCACATCCTTGTGATTTTCCATTCCAAACTACTGATGAGATGGAATGGTTGCTGTTGATTTGAAATTTGGGATTAAAAAAAGACAATAAATAAAGCATGCTTCTTCTAGTCAAATGAGGTTGGGAAAACTGCTGCTTAATTTTCTACTTTTACCCTCAAGAATGAAAATCTAAATACAAAAACTAAATATATATGCACAAATGAATACAACACTACTAATTCTATATTTAATGTGAACTTCTAATATCCCCTACATCTTTTACTAGACTAATAAATTTATTTCCTTGGGAAAAGAAAGCAAGTATAAGAAGATTGGCCTAGAAGGAACTGATAATAAGTTAAGAAGATTATCTTCCACAAGTTGTTTTATATTCAGAAGATTGGAAAACTAAAAGTTGTTATTGCTTAGCATATTGTTAT
The DNA here is from genome assembly GCF_037893015.1 of Macrotis lagotis. Classification (NCBI taxonomy): domain Eukaryota; kingdom Metazoa; phylum Chordata; class Mammalia; order Peramelemorphia; family Peramelidae; genus Macrotis; species Macrotis lagotis. Next base: position 252,292,481 of record NC_133661.1, read on the forward strand.
CTAGTGGATCACATTAGTGCTTGTGAGGATCACATGCCTATTCAGTTGCACATACATAAATGAGTTGACTTCCAGTCTGGTTTCCAAAAGAGAAAAAAAACTAGGTTTTAACACAGGATAGCCACATAAGATGCAACAGAGATAAAAATAATCAGTTAATGTTACAGGAACTAAGCTATCTTCTGTTTCAACCCCCCCCAGGTATTGTCAATGGATCAGGCTTAACCTGTGTGTCTTTCTAAGAGGAAGTACAAAATGGTTGAATCTGAGATTTGCAGAGTTTCTGACATATAATTGTGTTTTATTTGCTCTGTAAATATAGGTATCAATCTACAATATAGGTCTGCTAAGCAACAGTTAGGATCATCAATGAAAGAGACACATAGAAAACCTATTAAAATTTCAACTTAAGAAATGAATACATGATTTAAAGCCTCTCTAAAAGGTTGAAATAATACATCCATCATAAGGAAATCAGAATTAACTCTAGACTTCATGGGATGGAACTGTTCCCAATTAAATTCCTTGTTTTTGAATTATCCATTAAAGTAATACCTAAATACTTTATGCAACTTAGCAGAGCAATTTCACATGTCTTCCCCCCAAAAAGTCTTAATTATCAACTACTTTTATCTTACTACCAAGGTCTGAAGTGGTTATCTAAAAAATACAGCACAATGAGTCTTATCTTCTTAGAAGTTATGATAAAAACCTAAAGGTTAAAAAAATCCAGACATTCTTAAGAGTTTGGATTAATAAAATACCAGGAAACCACCAAAACCAGCACATTATTCAAATCAGAAATTTATTTAAATTTAAGCCACTTCTGAAATTATAGGTTCCACAAAAGTATTCATTCCATAATAACAGCAACAGTTTACCTGGAGGCACAGGTGGAGGAAATCCAGGAAACTGTGGGGGCGGGATACCTGGTGGGAGAGCTGGGATTCCCATAGGAGGTCGATTCAAGTGAGGAGGAAAAGACATTCTTACTGGAGAAATCTTAAAAAAAAAAAAAAAAAAATCTCAAAATACTTGCAACTATTTTCTCTCACAATCCAATAACATTTATTATTCCAAATTTAACCTTAAATGTGTCAGCAAGTGAAGTCTTTTATCTATTCATTTGCAAATCAAATGAGTAATCCCTAAATCTTTTTTTTTTTTGGTTTTTGCAAGGCAAACAAGGTTAAGTGGCTTGCCCAAGGCCACACAGCTAGGTAATTATTAAGTGTTTGAGACTGGATTTGAACCCAGGTACTCCTGACTCCAGGGCCGGTGCTTTATCCACTACTACACCTAGCTGCCCCGAGTAATCCCTAAATACTTTTCTATAACAGTACATTGTCAAAGCTCAGAATCAACTAAAAAAAAAAGGTTTTAAAGTTAATAGCTATCTAATTCGAGAAAAAAAAGAGGAAAAATATTCCAGGATTTCAAATACAAATAGCAAGGTAAAACTATATCTGATTCAAATCAAAAGATTATAATGGTCTTAAGAGTTTTTAGCAGTTAGTCATTATAGGTCCTGATAGACCTATAAATGGTATAAAAGCAAGTGAGATAAGGAGAGCACTGGATTTGAGAGTCAGGAATATCTGAGCTTGAACCTAGTCTGAGACACTTACTGGAGAAGTCATATTAACTTTGCTCAATCTCAGTTTCTCATCTATAAAAGTGATAAAAACAGGACCTAGCTCCCAGTGTTGTTATGGGGTTCAAATGAGATAATAACTATAAAGAACTTAGTAAGCACTCTGTAAAGTGTAAGCTACTATAACCTCTCGGTCTCAAATTCCTTAAACTGCAAAATGGAGATAATAGTACTTATGTCACGGAACTGTAAGTATTAAATGATAATATATGTCAAGAATTGTGTAAACTTTAATGTGCTATATAAGTACTATTTATTATTATTACTTATAGGTCAAAATTTTTTTACTTATTAAGTGGTTATTCCAGTTCCTATTTAAAATTTACAAAGAGTGATTCCTGCTCAGGTCCAGGTTCAACTGGAAAGATCTCTAGGATTCTAGGTATGTCTAGTTTACTTCAGTGTGACCTTGGAAAAGTCCTTAAGCTCAGGGGCTTCAGATTCCTCAGCTGTAGTAAGAGAATATTGAACTAGAGGACCTGCAAGATTTCTTCTGGAAGATCCTAAGAATAATTTCAACAGCTTTAAGCTTTAATGTATCAGTTTTCTTAAAAGCAGAACATATATGCACTTTTAATAAAGTGAACATAAGTACCAAAAACATTTTAAAGTATAAATATAAAAGTTCCTATTTTCTTATTTCATTCTCAACAAAAGTTGGGGGTTACAGGAGAAAGGCTCTGCAGCCTAATACATGAAACTGATTGTATAAATTAGTCCATATTGGTCCGGCTAAAATTAGTGTTTTGACCATCAGGAAGAACTTAAGTTAGACATTTATAAAAATCTTTCCACCAAAACTATGGGCATTTGTAGCTATGAGAAAATTTAAATAAAGGAAAAACAACATAGTTCCTTTTCTTCTGCAACTATCACTTTTCCTTAAACTCTGCTCAATGACATTTTAAAATTCCAAATTATTTCCTAGGTCTGGAAAATGCAGTTTTTTCACCAAAAAAAACCCCACCGAATTTTGTGCATACTTCTAAACACTATCTATAGGCAAAGACAACACATTTAACAATTTCTTCTTGGATGCCCTTGCAGTAGGTATCTTACATTCAAAAATGTTTTGTACTAGAAGGTCTATAAATCACTTTGCTCTTCCTAACAATATTTACATAACTCCTGATATAATCAGTATTATCTCAGTTCCCACTCAGGAGAATAAAGTATAAGTATATTTTAATTTATTCAGAAATATATGAATAGGACTTATCAGACTTTTCTAAAAATTAAAAATAATAAACCATCTAAGATGTTTCCTTCAATATTCAATTTAAATTACACTAAAAGAAGATATTCTTTTTCTGGCTATTTATTATATGTCTCCTTCTTACATAAGTATTTCTTTTTTGAAAACCATTATCTATATTCCTTTATTCATTTTCCCCCCTAAAACATTCTATTTTTAACCTACATGGGGGGGGGAGAAGGAGGTTTATAAAATAGCACTTATGGAAGTTGCAGAAAAAATTATTTCCCTCTCCCAACCCAAATTTAGAACTTTAAAGAGAGATTTCAATTTATAAGAAGTTTCTAAGAGAACCATCAAAAATCCTTTTCTAAAAGGACTTGAAGATTCCCCCAATCCTAAAGTTTCTCCTTATGACATGGGAGCAGGAAAATGAAACCAGTGGAGACACATCATATGGCATTTTTAGTACCAAGGTCATTTTTATGGAAATTTATTTTTATTTCAAGAATAACCTTTTCTAAGAAAAAACTGTTAAGTTATACATTTGTGGAAAGTATTCATCTCAAAATATTTATTTCAACATCTTAAAATCAATAATCAATCACTGAATTATTTCAAATTAGATATTTTATATTTTGGGATCTAAAATGAGCAAATTTGAAATCATGAATAAGATTAAGAATATATTATCAGGGGGCCTCTGGGTGGCACCTGCCCTGGAGTCAGGAGTACCTGGGTTCAAATCCAGCCACAGACACTTAATAATTACCTAGCTGTGTGGCCTTGGGCAAGCCACTTAACCCCATTTGCCTGGCAAAAACCTAAAAAAACAAAACAAAACAAAAAAAAGAATATACTATCAGGGGCAGCTGGGGGGGGGGGGGGTGCAGTGGATAGAGCTGTGGTCCTGGAGTCAGGAGGACCTGAGTTCAAATCCAAACCCAGACACTTAATAATTACCTAGCTGTGTGCCCTTAGGCAAGTCACTTAAACCCACTGCCTATCAATGCCATCCCAATCCAGAGAAAAAACTATGGAGTCTGAAAGCATACTACCTTCACTTTTTAAAACTTGTTTTATGTTTTTTTCTTTTTCTCTTTTTTCACCCTTTAGTTCTGATCCCGATTTCACAATGTTGACTAATATGGAAATATGCTAAACATGATCATACTATAAAACCTTATGAGATTACTAGCTGTTGTGGGGAGAAGGTAGGGAAGGGAGAAGAAGAAAAATATAGAACTCAGAAGTTTACAAAAAGATGAATGTTGAAAATTTTCTTTGCATGTAATTAAAAAAACAAATAAAATGGAGTTAGACTAAGAATATAGCGTCACATAAAACATTCATATACATTATCTGTAATAAAACGAAAAGTACTAGTATAGTCAGAGTATTTTCTGATTTTAAACTTTGTTTTTAGTAAAACATTAGTACTAAATTTGGTTCCCACAAAAGTATATTACAACAGTCTTCATATTAAGAATTTCACCTACCAATATGAAAGCTAAATTTATTCTAAGTCAGTCTATTCAACAATTCAACAAAGGAATATCTACTACATCTTAAGTGCTTGTGTTAGCCTGAAAAGACAAGTATAAGCAAGATAGCATTTCTGCCCTAAAAAGAATTTTGAATATAAAATTTTTGCAAAAGTTTGTTAAGCACTTTACATTTTATCTCACTTGATCCTCACAACAACCCATGAAGTAGGTATTGTTATTACTTCTATTTTACAAGTGAGGAAACTGAGGCAGATAACGCTTAAGTGACTTACCCAGCCCTGAAAGAGATGAGAAAATGCAACTTCCTTCCAGTTCTTTGGCTAGGAGGTTATAGATATGAAACAATGGTATTGTCAAACTTGGTTGATATGTTTAATTTTACAAATTGTTTTAAAAAAATTTCTTCTTGCAAGAACTGGACAAGAGAAAGGGAAAGCTAACAGTCTGAAATGACAGTGATATAAAAATGACAGTGGAAGGGAAAAGCCTATTTGGGGAAGCAAAAAATAGGGGAAAAGTAGGTGAAGGACAGCCAAAAGGAATAAAGCATGATTATAGCGGAGGGCCCAAACCAGATTCAAATGTAATGGGGAAATGTTTTACCATGTTTATAGTGTTCTAAAAAAACAGTAGCCTGCCAGGCTCTCAGTGGTATTAAATTCAAATGAGGAGGAGATAGAGAAGAGCATGAAACACAGTAAAACAAAATAAGGATCCCTGATGAGCGCAAACTGAATTAGAAAACAACATATTAACATTATCTATGTTCTATTTATTTTTATTTTGCTAAATATTTTTCAATTACATTTTAACCTGGTACAGCTCACTCAGGAGTAGTATAGGCTACCAGTGGCCCTTGGGACAATGTTTGATACCTGTGCTCTACAACAGCTATGCCAAACTCAAATAGAAAGGGATCCTGGAGATAGTAGAATGACTTAGAAAACCACAAATTGACACCTTTGTTGTACTATATTTGTACTAATTTTGTTAAAACATTTTAGTTTGTAGGGTGCTTTCACTCTAGTATGCTCTATGATACCTCTGCTACAGAGGACCTGGTTCAAATCTCACTTTTGATAATTACTTTTTATATAATCTTTGATAAATCTTAGCTTTCTGACTCTTCAGTTTTCTTATCTGTAAAAATAAAGGAATAGACTAGATCCAGGTCTTTGATATCCTTTCCACATCTAGACCTAGTAACATGATCCCAATATCTCAAAATTTTAGAATGGTTAAGCAAATTATTATATATGAATGTAATTAAGAAATGGCAAATATGAATAAAAATGTAAAATGATATAAGTAGAACCAATAAAACAATATCTACATTGAATGCAATGTTATGGTTATTTCTACCCTTATATTCCTTTCTCTCAGGTAATTACTTTTTATACCCTATGAATTTTTAATTCTGAGCCCCCCCCACCCCATTTACCTTCTCCCCTTATGCTCCCTAGCTAACAATGCAAATACTTTCTAATCTCAAATGAACTCCCACTGTTATACAGCAATCTTTTTACTCCTGATCTTCTACCCCAATTGTCAAGTGCTTTAAAACTACTTTGCTGAGCTACCCAAGCAATACTGAAAAAGTTCCTCAAACTCCCTTGGCTACTTTATATGCAAAATGAGGGGGTTGAAAAGTATGGCTTCTGAGGGTCCCTTTTAGCTCTAGATCTCTGATCCTATGAACTAAAATAAGGTTAGAAATTGTGATCCACACATGTAATAGAATATCACTGGACTCCAAGAAATGGTGAATATGAAAAACTCAGAGGGGAAGGCTTATATTTAACTAAATTAAACAGAACTAATAAAATAACGATTTAAATGGGGGAGGGTAAAAATAACTAAAAACTTTAATTAATTATAATGAACAAGCTTGGTCCTGGGAAAAAAAGTTTAATAAAGGGAAGGAGGTACTTTTTTTAAAGAAGTGAGGGATTAGGATTGTGGAATATTGCATATATTTTTCAATACTTATTACTTAGTAACTGGTTTTGCTAAAGAGATTTTATTTTAAAAAGCTGTTATAAGGAACAATTTGCTGGCTAAGGGAGAAATAGATGATTTTGACTATATTAAATTAAAAAGTATTTGCACTAATAAAACTAAGGTGGCCAAGATTAGAAGGGGGTCCTGATAAAGGTCTCATTTCTAAAATACATAGAAAATTAGGGGCAGCTAGGTGGCGTAGTGGATAAAGCACCGGCCTTGGAGTCAGGAGTACCTGGGTTCAAATCAGGTCTCAGACAATAATTACCTAGCTATGTGGCCTTGGGTAAGCCACTTAACCCCATTTGCCTTGCAAAAACCTTAAAAAAAATAGAGAGAATTGATTAAAATTTATAAGGTCACAAGTCATTCCCCAATTGACAAATGGTTAAAGGATATGAACATATAGTTTTCAAATTAAAAAATTAAAATTATATATAATCATATGAAAAAATGCTCCAAGTCATTATTACTGATTAGAGAAAAGCAAATTAAAACAACTATGAGGTATCACCTCACACCTATCAGATTGATTAAAATGACAAAAAAGAGAAAACAATCAAAGTTGGAGAGGTTGTGGGAGGATTGGGACATTAATGCACTGTTGGTGGAGTTGTGAACTGATCTAACCATTCTAAGTAGCAATATGGAACTATGCTCAAAGAGCAATAAAACTGATCATACCCTTTGAACTGGCAATACCAATGACTAGGCCTATATCCAGAAAAAAAAAATCATAATAATTGGGAAAGTCCCACATGTTTCAAAATATTCATAGCCAGGTCTTTTTGTAGTGACAAAGAATTGGAAATTGAGGGGATGCATCAAATTGGGGAATGGCTGAAAAAGTTATGGTATATGAATATATTGAAGGAGTAGTACTGTTCTATAAGAAAGCTCGAATGGCTGGCCTCTAGAGAAGCATGGAATGAATTAAGGATCTGATGCTGAGCGAAGGAAGTAGAACCAAGAGAACATTGTACATGTAAACACCATTGTGAGTTGTTCAGCCTTGATGGATGCAGCTCCTCTCAGCAGTTCAGAGCTAGGACAAACCCTGGGAGACTCCTTATGGATAATACTATCCACATTCAGAGGAAGAAAAACAAAACAAAGAAAAACCTACAGAATCTGAACGAACACTACATTCACTTTTTTAAAAATTTCTCTTACGTTTTTCTTTCCTATTTCAGGGTTTTCTTTCTTTTCCCTTAGTTCTAATTTCTCATACAGAAAATGACTTATCTGTAAATATATTAAACACAAATGTACATGTACAATGTTCACTAGACTGCTTTGTTAGGAAGAAAATTATGTAACAAATATGTATATGCATGTGAATGTTGAAAACCTTTTATAACATGCAACTGGAAAAATAAAATATCAATTGTGAAAAAAGAAATAAAGGTGCTGTAAAAATGAAAGGTAATAAAAATCATTTCTTAAAAAACTCAAACATAATAAATTCAAAGAGATATAGGAAAACTAATAAGTTAGGAAATAAGATTGTAAATAAAGTCAAACACTAAATGGACTTTAATAAAGATCTTGGAAAAAAAAGAAAAATAAGGAAGTATCACTTTTTTAGTGAAGGTGAGACACCTTGGATGTGGAATGTTTACGCATGCTATTAAAGTGAATTCACTGTGTCAGATGGATTTTACTCATACATAAAAAGGGGTAAAATTTTCTTAAAGAAAAAATAAACTAAAAAATGAGTTCTAAATCTATGATTCTTCCCCATTTCATTTCTACCTTATTTGGCTCTCCACTTATGGAGAAGTTACCATGGAGCAGGGCCTCAAATCAGGAAGACCTAAATTCAAATTTAGTCTTAGATACTTACTAGTCACTTAACCTCAGTTTCCTCAACTGTAAAATGGAAATAATAATAGCACCAACATGCCAGGGTTGTTGTGAGGATCAAAGGAGAGCATATCTGTAAATGCTTACTTAACACATACTAAGCACAGCATACAGAAGCTATTTCATGAGTGCTTGTTTCTCTCCTTCCTTTCCTTTACTGGAAAAAAAAAATCCCAAAGTCCCATCCCTCAAAAACCTCAACACCAGCACCTGTTTTCCTGCTTCATTTAATATAGTTACTGGAGAAGAGGCAGTCCTCATCTCAGTCAGCCACCTCTCTTCAAGGTGGCTTGACTTTGAAGCAATCCCCTTATGACCAAACTTCTAAGAAAGCAATGAACTCTTTTACCGTCCTCAAAAAATATCACAGATTTACAACTGGAAGAGACCTTAGAGGTCATCTAGCCCAAATCCTTCATTTTACAGATGAGTAAACCAAGACCTGGAATGGTTAAATGCTTTGTCAAAATTCATACAAGTAAAAAGGAGCAGAGCCAGTCAGATCCTCTGATTCCAAATCGAGAACTCCCTCCACTGTATCACTCAACTTCTCTCTTCCTACTCACACTTGTGAACTCCTTACAATCAGGTTTCTCATCCTACTAAAACTGTTCTCTCCATGGTTACCAATGATCTCTTAACTGCTAAATCTGATCCCTCTATGAACACAGTTCTCCAAGGAAGAAATTTAAGCCATATTAATAATAGTACCAAACAACAACACTCCAAATCACTAAAATAGTAAATTAAAACAACTTCTTTGATTCTGCTTCTTACCCTTTCAAAACTTTATGGTGTTAAGTGCTCTAATCATTCTGGAAAGCAATTTAGAAATATTTCCCAAGACACCAAATGGTGGACTTAACCCACTTTACAAGACTCTGACCTAGCAGTGTAGAGTAAGCCTATATTACAGAGAGATCAAGAAAAAAGAAAAAAAAGTATTCATATAAAAATAATTTATATTTATAGGAGCTCATTTTGTTATGACAAAGAACCAGTAAGTAAAGGGATATTCATCACTCAGGAAACAGAATAATAAATTGTGTTATGTCAATGTAATGGAATACTGCATCATAAAAATGGACAAAAAGGGCAACTTTTGAGAAACTTGGGGTGATAAGCTGTATTCACTAATGCCAAGTTAAATGAGCAGAATAAAAAGGTCAGTTTTATAACAATAATACAATAAAGACTAATTCCAGAGGGCCAATGATGATTATATTGTCCACCTCCTAAGAGAAATAGGCAATGAGACAGATTTTTGGTCACAGCCAATACAGAAATGAATTTTGCTTGATGATACAGATTTGTTACAGGAATTTTTTTTCAATTTGGGAAAAGAAATAAGCTGGGGATAAGGGAGAATGTTAGGGATAGATTAACCATCTCCTCACCAAAAAAGATAGGGGAAAAAGGGGGTCATTGAAGTATTTTTTTTAAATACACAGAAATTAGAAGGAAATTCAGAAGGCAAGTTAGTTTTGAAAGTTACATGTTACATAGATGTAGAAATAAAAGGAAAAGCTGTACATAACAGTTTCATGGTTTCATGTTCAGTCCTTTCTATACTTCTTTGTATAAAGAAAAGTTCATTTTAATTAATGTTTCTTTAGTTCAGAATAAAAATGAATTTGATCCTCAACCTCTTGAACCTCTCTCTAAAGCTTCTTACATTACTGACCACTCTGTCCTAGTTCTAGATATTCAGTCTTCCTTTAGCTTCTGTCTGTTCAACTACTACTTCTTCCCCAGTTCATCATCCAACTCCCAGTCCATAATATGGATGCCCCTTAAGACTGTTTCTGAAGTTGCCCTTCTTTGAACTTCCCTATTTCTGTCAAAGGTATCACATAAGTTCATGACCTCAGAACAATCCTTGTCTCTTCCCTCTCTCTCTCACACATTCTCCATATTCTCTTCCCTCTCTCTCACACACATTCTCCATATTCCAACAGTAGTCAAAAACTGGTGACTTTACCTCCACAGCATTACTATTTTCCCCGTATTTCTATTTTCTTACTTCAGGCTCTTACCACCAGTCTCCTGGACTACTCTTAATTGTTATTCTAGTCTCTGCTCTCTCTAATCCATCTCCCAACAAAGTTGTCAAAATAAATTTCCTAAATAAGAGACCTAACTAACATTCACTTCACTGTTCAAATCAATCAGCATTCAAATCATTTACCCTTTGCACCTAAGGTAAAATTCAAACTCCTTAGGCTGGTATCTGTCTTCCCAGCCTTATTTCACATTTCTCTCCTTCTGTGCATTCTATGTTCCAACCAAATTGGAATGATACTTATTTGTTACTCTAACTCAATTATTATCCATTATATTTGTGCAAACAATCCCTCATTCCTGGAATATACTCTTCTCAACACCAGGTCTCAAAATCCATTCTGGATAGGATGATCTCTTAGGTCATTTTCTATGCCTCTGAGATTTGTAAAATCAATGACCTCCCTTCAAAGCTTGGCTGGCGTTCCACGTCTTACACAAACATCCCTACCTGTCCCCTCAAATTACCTTGCCTAAACTCCTCCTCAAAGGAAGAAATCCAAGTTATATTAATCATAGTACCAAACAACAGCCCTCCAAATCACTAAAAAAGTAAATTTTCTGGATAAATTTCATCGACTCCAGGTTACCTCTGGGATCCTTTGGCATTTAAAGCTCATTCCACCTAACCATTCCTAACTTTTTGGTCTTCTTACACATTACTCCCCTCCAAAAACAGTATTCACCAAATTCCTACATGTCATAGGATACTTCATCTCCAGTTTCCTGAGTCTACATTAGCTGGAAAGCATTCCCTTCTCATCTCTGCTCTGTCTGTGCTTACCCTTCTTTCCCCACCTCAAAATCCCAAGTTTCAAGACTGAATTCAAAACTCACCTTCTATGTGAAAGCACTGGGTTGCTCTCATTCTCCCCTCACTGCTACCATCACCCCAGGTGAATTCTTCCTCCCTCAATTACTTTATATAAATTTTGTATATCTACACTTATATTCATACGTGTCTTTCCCAAAAAGCTCATTGAGAGAAAGCAGTATTCTACTTCTGCCTGTCAATTCCCAGAACTTAGCATAAGTTCCTTATACTTAGCTAACACATAAAAGCTTAATGACTGAGAACTGGAGACTGTCTCATTTTTGCTTTTGTGTTTCCAGGAGCAAGTAAGTGACTAAATATGAAGTAAATACTAAGTTTAAAAAAAAAGAAAAGAAACTAATCTCCATCCTTTGCTCCCTCCCTGGTGCAAAAAAGCAACATTAACAAGGACACAAACCAGTAACTAAAGTTCAGCAATAAAGGAATGTTAAATTTATTTTTAAAAAGTCAAATCAGCCTATGTATTGACTTCTCAAGAATACAGTAAAGTTATGCTCCTCCTTGGAGATATTTAAAGATAGGTAACTGAATGGTAGAAGATGGGACTGGATGACCTAAATTTTCTTTAGGGCTATTATCTTTTGAGGAGACTTTAAAAAAACTCAAAATGTCAAGATAATGTTAAAAAAAAAACCAACCCTTTATTGATTATTTTCTGTTAAAAGAAGAGTCCCCTCCCATATTAACAACTACTTGATGTTACCATGATTTATTCATTTTACTTCATCCTACTGTGGCAGTCAGGTCCAGGAGCTGGTGTAGTGGAAAGAGCAGACAGAGCCAGCAGATCTAGCCTCTAGTCTCAGCTCTGCCACTAACTAGCTGCATGATGTTGGGCAAGCCACTTGCCTCTCTGGGCCTGTCTCCTCATCTGTAAAATGAAGAGGTTGGTGATGTCTAAGGTCCCTTCCAAGCCTAAGATTCTAGTATTCCAAAGAAAACAAGCCCAAGAGGTAAGTGCTTCTTGGCTTCTTTTGTCCGCCTCACCCTTGGCCCAAACTTTCCACGCTACAAATGTACTTGATCCACTTCAGAACTAGTCTTCTTCCAGTGGTGTGCACACTCTCTCCCCTTCAGACCGTGAGCTCCTGGGGGCCAGGGCCTGTCTCTGAACTCGCTCAGCATCCCCAGGGATACTGTGCAGTGCCTGGGCACACAGTGGGCACTTCATTAACACTGACTGACACCTATGTGAATACAAACATATTTGCCTTAAGTATTTAGAGATGTCACTCTGGCCTCCAGACCACGGAATGGATAGGAGGGGAGAAGAAGAGAGGTAGCGAGGGAGAAGACAGGGAAGAAAAGGGCCTTCTGGCGGAGGGGGCGAGGGGGGTGAGGCAGGTGCCAGGAATGAATGGTAGGGAGGGGGCAGTTTAAAGGGCAGAACTCTGTCAATTCAAAATACACCCTGGCGGCTACGACAAGGCCTGCGGAATACCGTAGAATGCGTCCACCCGGCACGGAGAAGTTGGGGGGAAGCATGCTGGGGGAGGGGCGGATTGGGGGCGAAGAGAGGGGGGAGGGGACGGGCCGGTCCATCGGGGGCCGCGAGCATGCCCTCTGCAAAGGGGTGCGTGGGGGGGCTGGGCAGCGGGGAGCCTGCCCGCCCATCTCCTCGTGGCAGCGAGCGGGGCCCCTCGGCGGCGGGGCGGGCAGCGCCAGGCCGGACGGGCTGCAGCGCCCCGCCCGGAGGCCGCCGTCCACCCTCCCGTCCCCGGGCCGCCGCCGCCCGCCTTCCTGCCTCCCTCCCCGGGGCCGGGGCCGGGCCCAGCTCGCCGCGCCGCGCCGCGCCGCGCCGCGCTCCCCTCCTCCCGCCCGGCGCCTGCTCACCCGCCGCTGAGGAAATGGTACCGTCTTTGCGGCCTCTGGGGCTCCGGGTCACGGGTGGCCGCGGCCGGTCCTGGAGTCGCTACGCGCCGTTCGCCGTGTGCTGGATGCCGAGGCGCCTGCCCGCTCGCATAGGCCGCAGAGCCAGCCGCGCTGCGCGGGGTGCTCTCGGACGTCCTCCGCTAGGCCGGCGTGCACCGCGGCCTCCGGGAACTGGAGGCGGGAACCATAGAGAGCCGAGCCTTCCGCAGGCGCCTCCGCCGAGCGACGCCGCTGCGCGCAGGAAGGGGCGGATCCTAGAGAAGCCGGGAAGTCTAGAAAGCCCGGATCGAGGGGGCGGCAACTTCCGGCGCTCGCCGCCATCTTTGCTTGCGGCCAATGGGAGTCCGCGGCGGCTCGACGCCATCTTGAGGTCAAGGCGGCTGAAGCCATGGAGGAGCCGGGCAGCCTCCCGCTACGCGTGACATTGGGCCGTGCTCGGGCGGCTAAACATCTCCTCGGAGCCCGGGCTCCTTTAACAAAAAAGGGGGGCTCCCTGGGTCACCCCTGGGACGCCCCACCCACGAGGGGCTGCCGAGAACTCCCGAGACCGGACTTCCAACAGCCGGCGACCCCGAGCACAACGAGAGGCGCCTGTCGCTAGGAGTAATCACCCGGGTTGTGGTTGGTGGCAAGACGGACAAACAAGGAAAGCCTTCGTGGAGGGGCCTCCACGCTGGACACTGCGGCTGTGCCAGGCCTGGAGCCCTGGCCCTCCGGGGGGGGGGGGCGGGTTGGGGGAGGGGCGGCCCGGGGCACCCCTCCGTGAGTGCGCCGGGATTTGCCCTTTTGGGCGGGGAGGGGGGAGGGTTTGATTGGATTTGTGACTTCTAAACTTTGCCTTCTCCGCTTTATTTGCCGGTCGTTATCTTAACTAGCCAGTCGCCTGCGGTTACTGAAAGATTAAATTTAACTTTCTCTGGTTCCGACGGCCAATTAGTGTTTGAATTGAGAGAACTGGCCTGCTACCCGGATGATACTTGCATGAAACTCTTCCAAGAGGACTACTAACTGGAGTGTTTTGAGAATTGCAAAACACTTCATGTGTTCTCTGATTTGCTTAGGTCATACTTGTACCCACCAACACACACCTCAACAGATCATCTCTAAGAGCTCTCCAAACTCTTAATTCCTTTGATCCTGTTGCTTTGTGGAATAATGGAAGGAATCGGGGGACCTGGGTTTGCATTTTAGTACTTCCACTTAGTGCCTTGATGACCTCTTCCAGTCTCTTAGCTTTCTCCATGAGAGGGGGTTGGCCTAGATGAACTCTCTTAAGTCTTTTCCAGCTCTTCTATCTTATGTCTTACTATTTTATTGAGAAAAATGAAATCAGAGGAGATTTGGACCTCTTCATTTTGTTTTCCCTTAAAAACCTCTTTGCTGGGGCGGCTAGGTGGCGCAGTGGATAACGCACTGGCCCTGGAGTTAGGAGTACCTGAGTTGAAATCAGGTTTCAGACACTTACCTAGCTGTGTGGCCTTGGGCAAGCCGCTTAACTCATTGGCCTTGCAAAAACCTAAAAGAAATAAAAAAATAAAAAAAAAACCTCTTTGCTTCTGTCTTGGCTGTGTGGCCCTTTGAAAGCTAACCACCATTTGTTGTTGGGCATGTCAGAACTGAACCAAACCATTCCTCAATTATTAAATAGGGATAACTATCACTTAACCTCACAGTGTTATAGAATCAAATGAGATAATATATGTAAAGCATTTTGTATATCAATATACTACTTATATGCCAAATATATTATCATTTATGGGTAGCTGGTTGACACACTACCAGGGCTAGAGTCAGAAAGACTTTCTTGAATTCAAATCTGGCCTTACACACTTACTGGTTGTGTGACCCTGGAAAAGGTACATCAACTTGTTGACCTCAGTTTCCTAATCTGTAAAATGAGCTGGAGAAGGAAACAGCCAGTTACTCTGGTATCTTTGTCAAAAAAACCCAAAATAGAGTCTTGAAGAGTTGAACATGCCTGAAACAACCAAACAACAATTATTGCTCATACCCTTGATCTAATCTGAATCAACAATCAATTGCACTGATAAATGGTTAACATACAAAGATAAAACAAAAAGTAGTCCTTAATAGAGTTTACATTCTACTAAAAGAATATCTGTAGATACATTTATTTGATAATTTGATGAGGGATAGGAACTAATTATTGAATAATATCTAGTATTCTAAAAAACAGTTAAGGACAAGGTACATACTAAGTTTAGGGAATGAATAACAAGTAGATCAGAACTTAGTATATGTGAAGAGGAATAATTTGAGATGGTTAGATTGGAATATAATCAGGACTTCAAATGCCAATAGACAGTTTGCATTTCAAGTCAATAAAGAGCCACTGATAGTTTTTTTAATTGAAATTTTATTTTTCCAATTATATGCGATGGTAGTTTTTCAATATGCATCCATTTGCAAATATATTTTTTTCTACCATTTTCTACCACATTTTTCTACCATCCTCCCTTCTTACCCCCCGCCCTATGGTGACATCTGGTAAAACTTGTACATTCATGTATAACATCACTGATAGTTCTTGAAGGTGGCTAGATTAAAAAAATTGGGGTCAGATTTGTAACTTAAAAAACTTTTGGGGGTGCCTAGGTGGCGTAGTGGATAAAGCACCGGCCCTGGAGTCAGGAGTAACTGGGTTCAAATCTGGTCTCAGACACTTAGTAATTGCCTAGCTGTGTGGCCTTGGGCAAGCCACTTAACCCCGTTTGCCTTGCAAAAAAAAAAACCCTAAAAAAAAAAAACTTTTGGCAGATGTCAAAATATTCCCCGCCTACTCTTAGAACCTTGCTCCATTGATCAGTCTCTTTCTCTACTCACTCCTTTCCTAGTGCATACAAACATGGTTAAATCTTCCTTAGCATTAAAAAAACTCCCTTTGCTTGACCTTGCCATTCTTCCAAAATTATATGCTATATAATTGCTCCTCTAAGAAATAGTCTAAACTCTTTGCTTTCAGTTCTGCCATCTTCACCTATTCCTCCCCTTGCAATCTGGCTTTCACTCCAAATTTCTCTTAACTCCTTTCTCTTTTTTTTTTTTAGGGTTTTTTTTTTTTTGCAAGGCAAACGGGGTTAAGTGGCTTGCCCAAGGCCACACAGCTAGGCAATTATTAAGTGTCTGAGACCAGATTTGAACCCAGGTACTCCTGACTCCAGGGCCGGTGCTTTATCCACTATGCCACCTAGCTGCCCCTTCTCTTAACTCCTTTCTAACATCATAGGTGACTTCTAAACTTCACCAGTACAGGAGAGGGAAGAGACGCAGCAATTTGAAAGAGATCTGGGGATTTTTGTGGGCTATAAATTCGATATGAGCCAATAATGTAGTGAGGCAACTAAAAAAAAGCTAATGTATTCTTGAACTACATGAAAAGTGATACTCTGTTCTAGTGATACTCTGCTCTAGTGAGATCATATACAGAGTTTTTGTTTGGTTACTACAAACTGAAGAAGAATATAGAGAAGTCAAGTGGCATACCGAGGAAGGCAAACAAAATGATAAATGTCCTTGAGCCATATATCATAGGAGCAACAATTGGAAGAGCAAAGGAGATTTAACCTGGAAAAGAGAAAATTCACATTGGTGCAGGAGAGTAATCTTCAAGTATTTGAAAGGCTACCTTATAGAAAAATATTAGATTTGTTCAGTTTGACCTAAGAGAGCAGAACCAAGAGGATTGGGTGAAAGCTTACTAGGGGGCAAATTTATTTTAATGTTCTAACCCTTAGAGTTGTCTAAAAGTTGTGGTCTTCCTTGGAATGGTGCAAAATTCCCCCTCATTAGAATACTTAAGTGAAAGACTGACTTCTCATATGTGTTTTAGGAGAGATTCTTTCTGAGTATGACCTGGACCAACTGACCTTAGAGTTCTCTTGCAATTCTAAATTCTGTGTTTTTCAGTGATCTTTTCTAACTTTTTTCTCCTTAATTTTTTTAACAGTAATTGATACTGTTGATCATTTCTTCCTTCTAGATCAGGAGTTCTTAACTTTTTGAAGTTACAGACCCTTTTGAAAGTCTAGGGAAACCTTTTCAGAATGCTTTTAAATTCATAAAATGCATAGAATTATAAAGGAATCCAATTAACACTTAAATGCAGTTATCAAAACAAGTTCCATAGACTGTAAGTTAAGCATCCTTGTTATAGATATCTCTTGATTTTCATTTGATTCTCCTACTTTACTGCTGCTTCATAGTCTTACTTCTGACCCTAAGAGTGAAGAATTCTGAGGTCTAATCCTTCTTCACTATGGTCTTTGTCTTTTGCTAATAGTTTTAGGTCATCATTTCTGTACAAATGACTCCCAGATCTATATATCTAGTCTTAATGTGAAATCTACCCCTTATTACCAACTGCCTCCTGGAAATCTTCACATGGATATCAGCATATCACATTCAAAATTTCTTTTTATTTATTTAGTTAGTTAAGTTTTTTCAAGGCAATGGGGTTAAGTGGCTTGCCCAAGGCCACACAGCTAGGTAAGTATCTGAAGTCTGATTTGAACTCAGGTACTCCTGACTCCAACCAAGGCTGGTGCTCTATCCACTACACCACCGAGTCACCCTGTACATTCAACATTTCTAAAATAGAAATGCTATTTCCCACCAAAACCATCCCTCCCAGAACCTTATCTATTATTATGGTGGCTCCACAATTCTTCAGTCATCCATATCCATAGTCTCTCATTCTTTGTCTTTTCTATCTTCCTGTTCTATAGCCAAATTATGGAAGTAGCTTAGGTGAGCTAGTAATACTGGAGGTCAAATCTGGCCTCAGACATTTCCTAGCTGTGTACCCCTAGGCAAGGCACTTAATTGGCCTGCCTCAGTTTCTATAAGTGTAATTTGATGGTAATATAACACCCACCTGGAAAGAATTTGTAAAAAGCACTTAACATAGTGCTTGGAACATAGTAAGCAATAGTGATATAAATGCTTATTCCTTTTCTCTGCCTCCTTATCTCCTACAGAGTCTGCTCAGAAAACTATCCTAGTAGTTTAACACCCTTATCACCTTTCCCTGTATGATTTCAATTATTTCCTAATTTTATTTAACTTGCACTCAGAAATTTCCAGTACATAAGACGCAAAACTACTCCTTAGTCTTCCAGTCCTTGTCAACCTGCCTTCCATCTACCTTTTCAGTCTTAATTTATATTATTCCCTTTTTTTTGAATTATAAAGATTTATTTTTGAGTTTTACAATTTTTCCCCTAATCCTACTTCTTTCCCCCACCCTCCACAGAAGGCAATTTGCCAGTCTTTACATTGTTTCCATGGTATACATTGATCCAAATTGAATGTGATGAGAGAGAAGCCACATCCTTATGGAAGAAACATAAAATAAAAGGGATAGCAAGATCAGACAATAAGATATCAGGTTTTTTTTCTAAATTAAAGGTAATAGCCTTTGGTCTTTGTTTAAATTCCACAGTTCTTTCTCTGGAGACAGATGGTATTCTCCATTGCAGACAGCCCCAAATTGTCCCTGATTGTTGCACTGATGGAATGAGCCAGTTCATCAAGGTTGATCATCACTCCCATGTTGCTGTTAGGGTATACAGTGTTATTCTGGTTCTGCTCATCTCACTCAGCATCAGTTCATGCAAATCCCTCCAGGCTTCCCTCAATTCCATCCCTTTTGGTTTCTAATGGAACAGTAGTGTTCCATGATATACATGTACCACAGTTTGTTAAGCCATTCCCCAATATATTATGCCATGTGAACACTGAACTCTTGATACCAGTGCATTTATATCTGTAGTGGATATGAAGAATATTTTCAAAATGCTCATCTGAAATTTTTGCATTTTTTTACTTTTTACATGCTTCATATGGGGGGGGGGTGCTCGCAAATATACTTTCTTCCCAAAAGAGACATTGTGAACAGGGTATGTTCATGAAATGTTAGATATTTCTAGGCAGGTCCAATTCATAAAAGTCCAGTAAAGAGATTTGGATAAATTTTTCTTTTAAGTGCATATCTGGTATTTGCAAGTTTGCAGGTAATGTGTTGATGTCAATTGAGAATAGTGTAACAAATATACTGAAATTAAGCTGATGTTTTCTAAAATCTTGAAATCTATTCACAAAGACCTTGACAAAGTAACAATGCTGCATGCAAAAAAATTGTCTGTTGCAATTTACAGTAAGTCATGTTTTAAAATAAAGATCCTAATTCCTATATACATATCTTCTGTAAAAAAAAAAAGCTCCAGTGATCTGTGAGACCACACATGTAGTTACATGAAAAAGTTAAACCATGTTAGTTAAGAGTTAACCTGGTCTGTGATGGTGCAATGCTAGCATATGTGCTCACCCACATGAATGGATTTTGAGGGCCAGAAACGGTTTGGACACACCTGTTCTACAGGAAACCTTTTGTGATCCCTTGTAATTCTAGTGTTCCCTCTGTTAAATTATTTCCTATTTATCCTGTATATAGATTGTTTGTACAACAGGTCTTTGCATGTTTTCTCCATTAGATTTTGAATTCCTTTGTATCCCTAACGCTTAGAACTGTGCCAGGGTACATAGTAGATGTTTAATAAATACTTATTGACTAACAACTAGACTAACCAACCATACGTGAATAGGCCCCATAAGGTATGATTCTGCCCACTAAATAAAAAAGAGAGATAGATTTACACTGACAACTTGCTGAACTGAAATCAGACAATTCACTTTTGCTTCTTTTTTTTGTATTTAGTGAATATAAAAAGTTATAAAAAGAAAACCATAACTCGTGCTGAATGGTTGTTCATTGTTATGATGTAATTTATTTTTGCTTTATTCTGAATAGTTGTTGAATGTTAAATAATTTATTATTTCTTTATGTACTTTCAATTGAAAAAATATCGGAAAAATTTACCTGCTAGTCTGGCAACACTGATGAAAAATTAATTGAATAATTATTAACATAATTATTTTTACAAATATTTCTTATCCCTATAAAATTGTCAAAAATAATGAAGTACATGATTCTTATTTAAAATATTAATATTTTAGTGAGAATAAAAATGGGTTTTATACCACCAATAAATGAAATAAAGTTTAAATATTGTTTATTTCATTTTTGTGTTGTCCTTTTTAATTTTGATATTTTTTTTGTAGTGCATTAAAATAATTCTAGGTTCAAGCCCTGCAAACTGATTGTATGATCCTAGGCTAATTACTTGAACTCCCAGTGCTGTAGATTAGACTTTAAGTTGCAGAAACAGTGCCAGTCTACAGTAGTAGAAGGAATTTCTTTATCTAAGAATTTCCTGTTTCATGAAAATCACAGTTGAACTTTATATATCTTACAAATAAAAATATATTCATAATTTTAAAAAAATTTAACAAATATACATGGTGTAAGTCACAGAAAAATTTTGCTGATAGAAGTGCACAAAATTTTGGAGAACCACTATTCATAGAGAATTATTTACCAGTTCTTTGTTTTTCCCATTTCTTTTCCTTGGAGCACTCATTAGCACTGCCACCAGAGGGGGAAGGAGCAGTGGGAGGATAATTAAAAACCTATCATTTTCCTACTTCATAAAAAATGGTTTGATGGATGTGCATTTAGGAGAAAGAATCCTTACATTATCTATCATAGGGCTAATAATTTCAAACTCTGAGTTTAAGGTGATCAGGCAAAAGCCTGGACCTGGGTGGATCTTTTATGTCTTGTTTGTTTTTGCATGCTCTAGAAGCAAAAGAGAGAAAAATATGAGGAGGAAATAGATATTTCCCTTTTTACCTCCAGTTGTGAGGTTTTTTTTTTTAAGAAAACCATATTTTGACAACTTCCTGAATTATGATTAAAAGAAATACATGTAGGATAGTTGTTTTTTGACCCACCTTCCCCAGCCCAGGAAGAGCATTTAAGGAGGGAATTAAGTGTAAAGTTGTATCTACAGCCTGTATTCCCTTTATCCTTGATGGTAGAAAGAAAAGCAATTGATGTGCTTATCACCTGTCATCCTTTACAAAGTGTCAAGATGTTTTCCTTGATCGAATTTAAAGGAGAATATAATTTTTTGGCTTGACAACTACTCCCTAGGCAAGGGAATCTTAATTTTTTGGATGTTATAGACCTCCTGGTTAGTCTAGTAAAACCTTAGAGAATGGTTTTACATGCATGAAATAAAACTACCAATACTGAATATTTAGGGTGGCAGAGCACTGGCCTCAGAGTGAGGAGGACCTGAGTTCAGATTTAGCCTCAGACACTTAATAATTGCCTAACTGTGACCTTGGGCAAGTCATTTAACCCCATTACCTTAAGTAAGTTTTTTAAAACATTAAAAAACCTGTTTTAGACACATGTTCACATAGCCTCAAAATGGACTTGAGAAGATAGACCTGGTAATTAGAATCAAGTTGCAGAGTAGAAGAGTTCTTACAGGCTCCCCCAGCTATCCACCTAGCAGATACCTTGGCCCTGGTACTCCATAAGGAGAAAGAGATGTGCCAATCCTTTAGTACCAGAGGTGTGGATTTTTCCTGACTTCCATACAATGTGTACTCTTTAAGTTTGTATTCATTCCTCTTATAGATGCTCTGTATATTTGTGGAAGGATTATAGAGAGATAAGCATACTAATACATTGTTGGATATGCTGTGAACTGATCCAATCATTGTGGAAAAAAAACTAGTTTGGAATTAATTTGCATTGGAATTATTAAATTGTTTTGTAAGACTAAATTGTTCATATCCTTTGACCCAAATCTGTTCACTATTAGGTATTTAACTAGGCCTGTACTTCTAGGAATACCAAAGACTTAGGATAAAGTCCTATATACTTCAAAATATTCATCACAACACATTTTTGGGTAGCAAAAGATTTGGTAAAAAGCAAAATTGATTCCCATTGATTGTAGAACAGTTGATTTTATTATATAATAGAAGTGTAATGTAATTTCATTCTTATAATGTATTATCAGAAATAATGAATATGAGGAATTCAGACACTTAAGTTTTGTATGACTTCTAAGGTCCAAGAACTATTCCAACCGGGTCTGTCTGAACTGATGAAAACAGAACCAAGAAAATACTGTATACACAATGTTATCATTTTGTCAAGGAAAATAGCACCAATCATAATTCAGATTAACTTAATATTTTTCCAGAGGATTTATAAGGAAACATATTTTTGCCTTCCCAAGAGAGCAATTGTGGACATCACATTTCATAATACTGCTATATGGACTGGTTTTGCTTCACTCTTTTCTTTGTTAAAAGTGAAGGTTCTATGATTTGGTGGGCCAGTATTTAGAATAAAGATATGATTTTTTCAAAACATCAATAAAATTTTCTTCATTACTCTTAGTTTGGAGTGTTTGTTCCCTCATTTTCCTCTTCACCTCAAAAAAGCTTGCTTCTTGATAGACCTAAGAACTTTAAGGTAGTAGATGGGAGAAGGGACCCAGACACTTGGACAGGAAGTGAGGGAGTGGGGGGTGGTGCAGCACTTCACTAAACTGGAGGGAATGAGCTCAGTAGCTAGCCAGAACCAATTATGTGCACCCAAAAGTCACTTGGGGCAAAGACTTAGGCTGGTGAATAAGTGATACCCAATGTGTGAAGAAGCTGAAATGTTTCAAGATCTGATCCCCAAAGAAACCATCATCAGAGGGAAAAGAATCAGTGAGCTATAGGAAGGGAACAATTAAAGAGAGAAAAAAAAACTGACAATCTTGGAAAAAGAAAATCAAGGACCTTGAATATGATTAGATAGACCAACAGGGCTGATGTTTGTCATTTTTCAAAGACCACATCAGGGAAGTGATGCTATGACAAGCTGTGCTGTCACCAGCCTCACTTTCTCCTCCAAAGCCATCTGGGTCCAGTGGCCAAATATGAATAAGACTGGAGATGTTCCTGTATGTGAGGCAGCCCAGGGTCACACAACTAGTAAGTGGCAAGTGTTGGAGGCTGGATTCAAACTCCCATCCTCCTGAGTCCAAGGCCAGTGCTCTAACCACTGTGCCACCCAACTGCCCCAAATCAATAGGGAAAACAATAAGAGGGAAATGACCTCCATATCTAGCAAATATCTATGAACAAATATTGTAAAACACTGGAAAACAAAAGTCAGATGGATGAGAACATGGAACCACAATATGCTTTTACTCAATGATTCAAAAGAGAAATGAGATGGATGGAAGCAGTATTTCCAGACTGTACCGTAAAAATAATGAGCAGAATAGAAAAACTGAATCTAATACAGCAAGTTTCATCAAAGAATGGATTGTCCGTGTGTTTTAACTATTGGATCCCAGTTTGTTGAATGCAGAATTCTGCTAGAATTGGTCCCAGTCAATGCTAACAAAAGTACAGTGTCTACCTCCCAGTAAATACTCATGACTTTCAAAGGGAACTTCAAACTCATACTAAAGTAGGCATATGGTTAGCATTTTAAAAAAATGCTTCTGGGGCAGCTAGGTGGTGTAGTGGATAGAGCACCAGCCCTGGAGTCAGGAGTACCTGGGTTCAAATCTGGTCCCAGACACTTAATAATTACCTAGCTGTGTGGCCTTGGGCAAGCCACTTAACCCCATTCACCTTGCAAAATCCTAAAAATTAAAAAAAAATTTTTTTAAATGCTTCTAAGACTTTTTTTCTTTTTGAAGCCCCTATTGATGATACCATTCTTCATAATTCCTTTCTCCCCTTTGAAAGCATTTTCAAATTGGTCACATCCAAAAATATATCAGCTGAGTCAGTACACTGAGTCCTTTATCTCTATGTCTCAAGATAGGTAGCATACTTCATCATTGGTACTCTTGAATTATCACTATTCATTGCTTTCAGAGTACTGAAGATTGTTGAAGATGTTCTTTATAATACTGTTATAGAATAGTTTTATTGGTTTTGACCACTCCACTCTGCATCAATTTATGAAAACCTTTCCATGATTCTCTGAAACTCTTAAAACATTTCTTATAGTGCAATAATAATATTCCACTACATACATTTACCATATTTTTTCAGCTGTTCTCCCTTTATTTTCATTTCTTTATCATTACAGAAAGAACAGGGTTTTTTTTTTTTCTTTTATTTCTTTGGGTTAGAGTACCATATTATTCTTACATGATATTACTTTGGCCTCTGGTACCTTATTTACCTTTAAAAGGAGGGATGACTTTGCCCACTAGACCATCTCTCAGAAGATGTCTTAATCTTCCTCAGAGGAGTCAAGATGATCTAGAGTAGCCTCTCATTTGATGTTGGAGGCCATATCTGAGAAGATATCTTAGAACTCTGCAAGACCATTTTTTTGTCTCATCTGTATACTCTCTTTGCTCAAAGATGCTCTCATCTTTGCCAGATTGACAATACTAGTTCTGAGTACCTGAAGTGCTGTTCCTTTTGCTAACACAGTCATAGCTGTATCAATAACAAGATATCCTGACTAGGTCTCCTGAAAACCAGAGCCAGCTTAGGATGCTCCAAACGTTTGACATCTATCAAGGCTGATTTTCTATATGTTCTCTAACCTTAACATGTATTAAAGCCTTCCCTTTCTTTTGCTATGAGGCAGTTGAGAATTTTACTTAGGCCTCTTTGGCACTCTCTTCTTTACCATATTGTCTATCCAGCACTGGTAGATGTCTACTCAAATAGTAGTAGAGACTTGACAAATTTCATTTTCATTATCCTTATGACATCATGAGCAGGTTCTCAGAGATAATCCACCATATTTCTCTACCTCAGTCCTGTGCCACCTCTGAATCACGCATTCCTAACAGGATTCAAAGACTTGCTCATTTTGTAGATGAGATGGCTCCCCTAAAAAAAAAAAAAAAGACTAATTTTTCCATGCCAAATTCCTTTTAATGGGGCTAGTAGGTGAATTGTCTTCAGTGTCTCTCCTTAACTGGTGCTACTGCACCTAGTTCAGTTGGAGCTGATGCTGTAAGACACATTGATTTGTTGATAATATATATGTTATTCCAGATAATCCTCTTGCTAAAGGCATGCTTCTTATTTCATCTTCAATCATTCCTTCTTTCTCCAAGAAGACCTTAAATGTTCTTGCTAATTTTTTGTTGTAGGTTATCATCAGAGGGTTCACATTCTCAAATAATATAATTAACAGTATTTTCCTGGGAGTGCTAGAATACATTACTGTTTCAGACAGTAGATATAACATCATTACTATCTCTAAATTCCCATATCTCTCCAATGTGTTCTTAATACTATATCATGCCCACTAACTATAATTAGTTCTCTAAGACGCAGTCCTAGGACCTCTTTCCTTTGCTTTCATTAGTCATGAATTCAATTATAAATCTATGCAGATGACTCCCAGACCTATATATCCACATCTAATTTCTCTCCTGAGCTCTAGTTCTGCAACATCAGATGACTATTGGATGGTTCCAAATGAATGTCCACACATTCATAATCAGATTCATTTTTTCTCCAAAGCTTCCCCATTACTGTCAAGGGTACCACCATCCTTCTAGTCAATTAGGTTTACCACCTTGATGTAATCCTTAACTCCTCACTTTCTCCCCATATATCATCTTTTTCTCCACAATATCATACTTATGTTCCTTCCTTTCCACTCACACAGCAGCCACTCTAGTTCAAGGTCCTCATCACCTTTCACCTATATAAATTGCTCCTTCTGCATCAAACCTTTCCTCACTCTAAATCATCTTCCACATGGCCACCAAAGTGATTTTTCTCAGGCAGAAGTTCATGTCATTAACATACGCATTCCTCAGTAAACTCCAGTGATTCACTATTGCCTCTGGAATCAGATCTCTTTACAACCTGGCTTCTTCCTGCTTTTCCAATCAATACTCCCTTCTTCACTTTCACTGATCCACCTATGTTGGTCTTCTCAATAGGGGATATGGTGTCTTCAGGGATTTAGTGTTTCATCTGTTACCCAATTCTTGCCTGTATATCCAAAAAGTTGTAGCATGCTCAGCAGCCACATTCTAGTAAATCTGTCTGGGCAGATGGGCTAAATCAAGTTGATAGTAGCTTATAAAGCTAGTTCTCAACCACAGTATATACCAATAGCCAACATTATAATTAAACAACAACTTCAATGAATTTTAAACAACATAATAGTTATTTTACTGTAATTGGTTTGTCTTAGGAAAAAACCCAAACATTAGAAAACTCAACCATAT
This sequence comes from Macrotis lagotis, assembly GCF_037893015.1. Classification (NCBI taxonomy): domain Eukaryota; kingdom Metazoa; phylum Chordata; class Mammalia; order Peramelemorphia; family Peramelidae; genus Macrotis; species Macrotis lagotis. The sequence continues at coordinate 252,318,639 of NC_133661.1, forward strand.
GAGTAAGTTTTTCCAACTAAAGTCTATATCTTTTTTTTTAAATGTTCTTGGGGGCACAGGCCCTGGAGTCAGGTGTACTTGAGTTCAAATCCAGCTTCAGACACAATATAATTACCTAGCTGTGTGGCCTTGGGCAATTCACTTAACAGCATTTGCCTTGCAAAAAAAGAAAAACTAAAAAAAAAATCCATCCATTTGATTCTGATCCCTTAAATACACTTTATAAAATTTGAATCAAACTTCATGACTAATATGGAAATATGTTTCAGATGATTGCACATGTATAATCTATATCAGATTACATGCTATCTTGGGGAGGGAAAAAAATTTGAAATTCAAAAATCTTACAATGATGAATGTTGAAAATTATCTTTACATGTAATTGGAAAAAATACTATTAAGAAAAAAATTTTTAAAAAATTAAAAAAAAAATTGAGGGGGTGGCTAGGTGGGGCAGTGGATAAAGCACCGGCCCTGGAGTCAGGAGTACCTGGGTTCAAGTCCGACCTCAGACACTTAATAATTACCCAGCCGTGTGGCCTTGGGCAAGCCACTTAACCCCATTTGCCTTGCAAAAACCTAAAAAATTAAAAATTAAAAAAACAAAAGAAAAAAATTGAATCAAACAATGGAACTGAGAACACAGTCGGGGGGCCTGTTCGCTTCCTTAAATTAGTCAAAGCTGGGCACTCACATACGTGGCCCTTAAAATACTCAAGATACTTTGACTGCATGTCAACCTAAGACCATAGAGTATTAGTCCTCAAAACTGTGTTTATTTTTCCCTCCGTCAGACAGAGGATGCAATTAGTTCAAAGAAAAGGTATTTAATGAAAAAACACAAAAAAAGTTTCAACAGAACATTCCCCTTCACAAACCAGGGGCATACCCTCCCATAAATACATAAATCATCTTTTGGAAGAAAGAGTACACAGATATAGGGTTTATGAATGAAGGGCATACTTTTTTTTTTAGTTTTTTGGGGTTTTTTTGCAAGGCAATGGGGTTAAGTGGCTTGCCCAAGGCCAGACGGCTGGGTAATTATTAAGTGTCTGAGGTCGGACTTGAACTCAAGTCCTCCTGACTCCAAGGCAGGTGCTCTATCCACTTGGCCTCTTAGCTGCCCATGAAGGGCATACTCTTACTAGTACTTATGCAACCTAAGAAAGGACAGCTCCCTTGTCTTTATGCTGCAGCACCATCAATGTCATCTGATGATGTCATCCCATTGCTTTCATTGAGCAGTTACCAGAGTGGGAATTATCTCCTACTGGAAACTTCTGGGTTTCTTCTTAGGACCACTTGATGATCATCTCAATTCCAATCTGCTAGGGTATGAATTCTAGAACTTCTCTTTAATAAGAATAGGACAGCTTTTTTAATCATAGCTAAAATACTCAGTTAATGAAAGCCAGGCTAGGAGAAGCTAGATGGTACAGTGGATAGAGCACCGGCCCTGGAGTCAGGAGGACCTGAGTTCAAATATGACCTCAGACACCTAATAATTGCCTAGCCGCGTGACCTTAGACAAGTCACTTAATCCCTTTGCCTTAAATAAATAAAATTAAAAAAAAAAAAGAATGAAAGCCAGGCTGCATACTCCCAGATTAAGATTATGTTTTTTTGACTCCTTGGTCTAAATCTAATTTAGGGTTAAACTTTCCCAATATCCTTTCTTTTTTAGCAGTCAAATAAACTTGAGTGGGAGGAAAAAAGGTAAGCCAAGGAGTCAAGGTCATTTTTTCCCATCTACCTACCTATATTCTTACCTTAAGAATTACATATCTTGGGGCAGCTAGATGGCTCAGTGGATAGAGCACTGGCCTTGGAATCAAGAGTACCTGGGTTCAAATCCGGCCTCAGACACTTAATAATTACCTAGTTGTATGGTCTTGGGCAAGCCACTTAACCCCATTGCCTGGCAAAAAAAATAAACCTAAAAAAAAAGAATTACATATCTGTCATCAGCAAAATATCAGTATTTTGGAGCTATATTTTGGCTGGTGGCAAGATCTTGGTGTATGCCTACTTCAGTAAGAACTTTTTTTTTGCCAGGTAAATGGGGTAAAGTGGCTTGCCCAAGGCCACACAGATAGGTAATTATTAAGTGTCTGAGAGCAAATTTGAACCCAGATACTCCTGACTCCAGGGCCGGTGCTTTATCCACTGCGCCACCTAGCCACCCTTTCAGTAAGAACTTAAGAAGTGGAACACTTGTTAAACCCTTATTACCTATTAATCCCCATGCTAAATTCTGAGGATCCAAATATATGTGTGTATTGCTTCTAGAAGCTTGCAGTCTAATTGAAGAAGTCACCAAAATGGCAGTTGGAAAGGAAGCATGTGCGGTGGTAAAATATGGAGATGGCCTAGAGATGGTGGGGAGGACTGATTCAAGGCAAGAGTTGACAAAAGCTTACCTTTAACAACTTATCATCACCGGGTGATGGGGTGAGGGGCAGAGGAGTTGGGGATGATGACCAGAGAACAGGAAATGGCCAAGAAAAGTAATATTTAATGTAAATGCTGCAACATGAAAAGGGTACAGATTTTGGTCCTGTTGCTAGGGCAGCCTGAAAAAAAATTTTAATGTGATCTCTGTGTTCAATTAAAAAACATTAAGTGTTTTTTATATACATACATACATACATATATATATATATATATATCTCCACACATACTCATAAAAGTATACACATACATAAAATGCTGCTGAGGGTTGAGGATACAAAGGCAAAAACTAAGCAGTGCCCTCAAGGAACTTAGATTTTGCTAGAATAAAACAAGAAAACAGAAGTAAATACAAATTAAGTCAGATGGAGAGAAAGTACTAATAACTAGGAAGATCAGGAAAAACTATCCAGTGAGGCAGCTAGATGGCACAGAAGATAGAGCACCAGCCCTGAAATCAGGAGGACCTGAGTTCAAATCCAACCTCAGACACTTAATAATTACCTAGCTGTCTGACCTTGGGCAAGTCACTTGACCCCATTGCCTTGCAAAAAAACAAAAGTTTCTTAGAGGAAGTGGCACCAAATCTGAGCATTAGAGGAAAACAAAGATTTTAAGTAGAAATGAGAAGAGTGTATTTGAAGCCTGGGAGACATCCCATCCTGTGCAAAAATATATGGAATGCCAAGTTACTATTGAGCCAGTTTAGCTGGAATGAGGAGTATGTGAAGAGGAATAATATGAAGTCAGTATGGAGAGGTATCAAATCATAGATTAGAGTTCAAAGGAACTTTTGGAGATCATAAATCCAATTTTTTCATCATGAAGAGGAAGCTCAGTTCTTCATAGATGTTCAGTAACTTACCAAGCAAAGACTGTTGCATAGTCAAGAATTGTCCCCTAAGGCCTTTGATTCTAGATATTTCATTAGCTTCTGAATTTTGTTGGGTAAGTAACCTAGTCACTCAGGTTTACCACCTTATCATCATCCTTAATTCTTCCCTATTGCTTATATACAGTCAGTTACTAAGACTTGTCTATTTTATCTCCTCAACATCTCTTGCAAATCTTTTTTTCCTTTCCTCTCACAGGATCATTATCCTAATTCCCTTCTCACATTCATCTATTTCAATAACCTGATTCAAACTTCCTGTTTTCATTCTCTTCCCTTTCCAGTACTTCCTTCACACAACTATTAAATTATTGTTCCAAAAGTACCAGTATAACCATATCTAGGATCTTTCCAAAGGGACTAGAAAGGTAATCAAGGTTCAATATAAATCAGATATAGAACAATTATTTACTGTTCTCCAAAAGAAAGGCTTAACATGCATAAGACCTACAAGTGTATAATGATAGAACAACTTTAAAAAGCTGCAGTAATAACATAGCTACACTGTCCAAGGAAGTTGATGCTTAAAACCTCAAGACAAGAGTCAGTTGAAGGGCTGCCTAAAGTTGGACCCCTAAAAATCCATACAAAGTCCTTTTCGTTCCCAATCTCCATATCCGCCCTCTGGGGCCACCCTTTTCCTTTGTAAGAGGATTGATATCATCTGGAAACTTTTCGAGTGGCTCCTGTTCTAAGCTTGAATCTTTTGGATCATCATCATCAAGTCAGTCGTCCTTGAGGTAACTTGGGCTTAAGAGCTTCCTTGGTTGATCCAGACTATCCTTGACTAGAATTTGTTCTCTTCAAAGAACTACATAGAGAATCTTGTTGTCACTGGGGCCCAAGAGGCGCTACAATAGGGACCCGGAATGAACTGCCTAGCTAGCTGTGGAACCCCGCCCGAGGTCTCCAGGGCCACCTCCCGGCCGGCCTCCAGCAGTCACCCTACTGCCCTAATCTACTTTTAAATGGATTTACGGAACTGTTGTGGACCAAAAGTTTAGGGCCAGAAGGGGTCTTGAGGTAATCTAGTCCAGCCTCTTCACTTTATAGATGAGAAAACTGAGGCCCAGAAAAGTTTAAATCATTTGTTGCAGTGTAGGTAATTCAGTGGCAGAGCTGAGATTGAGAATCAAGTTCTTAAGTTCTAGAATATTAAAAGGTTAACTGCTTATTACTTGTATTTTCTGAGAAATAGGGGCAAAAATGATGCTATTTTTCTGTGTATGTGAGTAATGTAATTTGCCTCAGTTTACAAATTTGGGAGAGAGAGATATGGGATTCTCCAATCCAGGAACACACTCTTGAGTAGAGTCCCTGTCCCACTTAATCATTTTTCCTTATTATATGTCTACAATTTGTTAGTCATTTCATATCTACATTGTCATTTTTTCCTTGAAGAAAATTTTAAGTCCTACTACAGCCAACTCTTATTAATATATAGATTATCTGTAACAGTTTTTTTAATCTTAAATTAGCTTCTATCCAGTTGATGTGTGCTTTAAAAGTACAAACTAATTTGAACATTAAACAAAATATTTAGGAATGTAAATCTGCCACTCCTTTGGGGGGAAAATTCTTGTGTTTCAGAGCCAGACATAAATGTCTTTATCTGCTCATTTGAATTATTCAAGACACTGTTCTCCCTTCATTATTATTATTACAGATGATTGAATTGATTTCATTTAAATATTGTCTTAGATCTGAAAATTTTAAAGAGCTATCTTCATCATTTCACTAGTTAAGAAACTTATATAGGTCTGACTGTGTATTCGAGAAGTTTTGCTTCCTTTACCCCTTAGAATACAAACTTCTGGTATTTAAAGCCCTCTGAAGCCTTGCTCCAACCTATCTTTCCAGACATTTCATATCACTCCCCCTCACACACTCTGTGTTCTAGCCAAACTGGCCTGCTGCTTGTTCCCTGTACACGACTTTCCTCTTCCTATTTCTGTGCCTTTCTCAGACTGTCTTCCATGCCTCAGATGCTCCTTCTTACCTCCTTTTCTTTGAGTCCTTAGTTCCTCCCAAGCTCAACTCAAGTGGTGACTTCCTATAGGCTTTCTTGATCCCCAACCTATTGTTCCCCCCATCCCAAATTATTTTGTATTTATATTTACTTATCTGTGTATTTGTTGTTTCTACCCCCCTCCCCTCCCCAGTATAATTTAGTCTTGAGGCAAGACTTGTTCTGTTTTTTAATTTGTATTCCCAGGGTCTGGTACATAAGTCCTTAAGACTTGTTAAATTGAGTCAAGTACCTACTCTGAAAGGTCATGTAAAGATTCTCTTGAAAAACAAATTAATTTTGCTTGATATATCCCAATGGTATTTGAAAGCAAGAAAAGATAAGGGTTATCTGATTAACAGAGAATTTGAGACAATAGGGAATTAAAATAAATTGCCCCAGGTCACGTGATATTTAGAGTTAAGACCCTAAATATCCTGACTTCAAGCCTGATATTCTTAATCTTAACTATTGAAGTCTGTGTTAGACTTTCTTGTTGACAGTTGGGGAAAGCATAGGGGGTCTATAGCCTTTCAAAACTTTTGGCTAGGGGCAGCTAGGTGGCACAGTGGATAAAGCATGGGCCCTGGAGTCAGGAGTACTTGGGTTCAAATCCCTTAAAAAAAAAACAACTTTGGGCTAGATATCTGTCTATAAAGTTTTTTAGAAGTGATTTTTGAGAATGTTATATCTATTTTGTTATTTTTTCTGTGAGTTCTAGCTGTCTGCAAAGTTGAACCTAGCCTTGAAAAACTCATTCTTCATATATAAAGAGAATGGAATAGGATGAGTTTTAGGTATGTTCAAAGAAACCAATTCACCATTCTTAAAATAAAATGACTTCAGAGATTGTTCTCTGAGTCATCTCATCATTAAGAAGTCAAGTTCTTTCCTATAAGAGGAAGAAACAATATGAGAATGTGGTCAATGGTAATTAAGCGAAATATTGGAAAGAATTACTACTCTCTCAATGTAATGTTTTTGAGGATATTGGAGTTGAAAAAAATTAACTGGCCCCTTAGCTAACATGTTTGATGTACTTGTTTTCTCTTTATTCCAAAAGTCTTAAGAAAACAATTGACTGAGAAATGATGTGTTTAAATGTCAAAAAGTATATGTTTGTATATGTGTGTTTATTATGTATATGTACCCCTATCATATATATATATATACACACATACATATATACATATATATAAAATACAATTACAAACTTAAATATTGCGTTGCGGAAATATGAAGAATTATTAACCAATGGAAGGGATGTAGAGAAATAAGACATTGAAGCATTGTGAAATGAATCAACAGTTCTGTAGAGCAATTTGGAAGTATCCCCAAAGTGCTATAAACCCATGCCTACCCTTTGACCTAGTGGTGCTACTACTAGGTCTGTATTCCAGAAGAGATGAAATATGGGAAGAAAAGAATCTATATGTATTGGGATATTTATTGCAGCTCTTTTCTAGTGGCAGGGAGCTGGAGATTGAGGGGGATGCCCAGTGGTTGGGAAATGACTGAACAAATTGTGATACATGATTGAGATGAAATGCAGTTCTGTTATGGAAAATAATGAATAGGATGCTCTCATTAAAAAAAAACAACTTACATGAGCTAATGCAATATACAAAATAAACAGCAAATATTTCAGGATGATCAACTGTGAACGACTGACCTTTTTTCAGCAATGTTGTGACCCAAGAGAACACTGATGGACTTGTAATTAAAGAATGCTATCTATCCCAAAGACAGCTGATGGTGTCTGAATACAGACTGAAGCATGCTTTTTTTTTCCACTTTGTTTTTCTTGAGGTTTCTCTTTTTTTGGGGGGGGTTATGTTTACTTTTACAGCATGATTAGTAATGTTTAAAAAATAAAAGCCTTCATTAAAAAAAGCATTTTTTTTTAGTTTTTTTTTTGCAAGGTAAATGGGGTTAAGTGGCTTGCACAAGGCCACACAGTTAAGTTATTATTAAGTGTCTGAGGCTGGATTTGAACTCAGGTACTCCTGACTCCAGGGCCGGTGCTCTTATCCACTGCGCCACCTAGCCGCCCCCCTGCTAGGTAATTATTGTCTGAGATTGGATTTGAACCCAGGTACTCCTGATTCCAGGGCTGGTGCTTTATCCACTGTGCCACCTAGCTGCCCTTAAAAAAAGCATTTTAAACTAAGTTTCATTTCAATAATAGTTTGGTTTTTCAACTGAGGACAAACTTTCCATTTCTTGGACATGATTTGAGTGAAACTTTGCCTAAAAAAGCAAGATGAAGAATTTAGATAATCTAAAGTGTTTTTAGCACTAATCAAAACTCAAAATCTTCCTTCTTTCCCTTCCTCCTTCCTTTTCTCCATTCCTTCCTTTGTTCTTTCCTTTTTTTCCCCTTCCTCCCTTTTTTCCTTCCTTCCTTCCTTGGCAATAAAAGTACAGATTTCAGGTGATTTTAGGATTAGGGTGAGAAAGTGGTGGGGGTATGAAGGAATTGGACTAGATAGCCTTATAAAGGTCCCTTATAACTCTAAATCTATGGTCTTATTACTTGTAACAGATAAATATAACTAAGCCAAAAAGTTCAACACATTAGCTTCATCTGAAAATATATGCCTAATTTCATACCACTATCCCTGCTAACCTGGCAGACTTCAGTGTTCTGGAATCTCCCAGTGTTGAGTTCTCCTTTATTTTCATGTGGTCATCGTATTAGTTATTCTCATTTTTCTTGCTTGTCTATTAGTCATAGATGTCTTTCCAGGTTTCCTCTGGATTTGGCCTTTCTTAAATTGAAAATAGTTAATTTCACATACCAGAATAGTTGATTATCTGCAATAGCTGTTGCTATTGCAGAAAGTACTACTACAGGGGGCAGTGCAGTGGATAGAGCACCAGCCTGGAGTTAGGAGGACCTAAATTCAAATCTGGTCTCAGACACTTTATAATTACTTAGCTGTGTGATCCTGGAAGCAAGTCACTTAATCCCATTCCCTTGTAAAAAAATCAAAAGAAAAAAAAGTACTGCTATAAAAATTTTTCATATGTACTTGAGGTTTTCTTTCCTGCCTCTTGACTTCCTTGTGGTATATACCTAGTAAGTGGTATTGTTGGTTCAAAGGAGGTAAGTATATTTTCATGATATTTTAAAAATCATAATTCTAAGTTGTTTCTTAGAACAGTTGGATCTATTCATAGTTCCAATATTTCATTTTTTTCCTCAATTACATTTTTTATTTTATATTTATTCTTTTTGTACAAATGTTTTTTTATACATTAATAAAATATTCTTGTTTAAGAGTAAACGGAATACTCCTTCCCCCCACAAAATATAGACTCACTTGAGTAATAAAGTAAAGGGGAGAGAAAAAAACTAAAATTAAAATAAAAAAAAATAATAGTAATAAGTATAGGTATGGCCAGGTGGCACAATGGACAGAGCCCCAGCCCTGGAGCCAGGCGTACCCGGGCCCATATCCGGCCCCATACACCCAACAATCACCCAGCCATGTGTCATGCAAGCCACCCCAACCCCAATGCCCTGCAAAAACCAAAAAAAGAAAAAAAAGACCCCCCCCCAAAAAATAAAATAGTCATAATAGTAGGGGTGGTTGGGTGGTGGATAGAGCATTGGCCCTTGAGCCAGGAGCACCCGGGTCCAAATTCCGCCTCAGACATCCAAAGGTCACCCTGCTATGCGGCTCCAGGCAGGCCACACAGCCCCATTTGCCCTGCACCCCCCCAAAAATAATAATATTAAAAAATGTGCTTCAATCTTTGTCCCAACATTAACAATTCTGTTGCGGGTGGATCACATTCTTTATGTTAAGTCCATCGCAAAAGTTACTTCCATATTTTTCCAATGTTGCCATTGCTGATCGCAACTCCCTCCTTTCATATTTCTCCATTACCATGTACTATATTTTCTCTTCCTTTCACTCTGACTCTGCTGTAGAGTAGCTGAGTGGCGCAGCAGACAGATCCCTGGCCCTGGGGCCAAGAGGCCCCGAGCCCCCATACCACCCCTTGGGCCCAGCATCTACCTGGCCCTATGGTCCCGGACAGGACATCCAATCCAGCCTCTTGCAAGAAGTAAAAAAGAAAATGTGTTATATCTGACCACTCTCCCCCTATGGTCCATCCTCTCCTCCATCACTCACATCACCCCCTTCCCCCGTCCCCTACAACTTCTTACTACAGATGTCTATACCCCATTGAGTATATATGCTGTTTCCTCTCCTAGCCACCTTTGATGAGAGTGAAGATTCCCTCATTCCCCCTTGCCTTCCTCCCTTCCATATCATTGCAATAGCTCATTGTAATAAGAAAAAACTTATTATATGAGATATCTGGGCCTATTCCCCCTCTCCTTTTTCTTTCTCCCATTACATTTCCCTTTTTTTTTTCTATTGACTCCATTTTTGCACCATATTTTATCTTCAAATTTGGCTTTCTTCTGTGCTTCAACTATAAAAGCTCCCTCTACCTGCTCTATTAACTGAGAAAAGGTTCATATGGTTATTATCATTGTCACTTTTCTATGCAGGAATACATGCAGTTCATCATCATTAAGTTCCTCATATTTTCCCCCTCTCCTCCAATCTCTATGCTTCACCTGAATCCTGTATCTGAAGATGAAACCTTGTGTTCAGCTCTGGCCATTCCAACAGGAACATTTGAAATTCCCCTGGTTCATTGAAAGTCCATCTTTTTCCCCTGGAAGAGGACATTCAGCCTTGCTGGGTAGTTGATTCTTGGTTGTAGTCTAAGCTCTTTTTGCCTTCTAGTATATTATATTCCAAGCCCTACGAGCTTCCAGTGTAGATGCTGCTAAGTCCTGTCTGATCCTGACTGCAGCTCCACGATATTTGAACTGTGTCCTTCTGGCTGCTTGTAATATTTTCTTTTTGACTTGGGAGTTCTGGAACTTGGGTATAATATTCCTAGGGGATGGTTTTTTGGGATCTCTTTCTCGGGGCAGGGGGGATCGGTGGATTCTCTCCATTTCTATTTTGCCCTCTGCTTCTAGAATATCAGGGCAATTTTCCTGTAGTAATTCTTTGAAAATGATGTCAAGGCTCTTTTCCTGATCATGACTTTCAGGTATTCCAATAATTTTTAAATTATCTTTCCTAAGTCTGTTTTTCATATCAGTTGTTTTTTCAATGAGATGTTTCACATTTTCTTCTAATTTTTCATTTTTTTGGTTTTGAAGTATTGAGTCCTTATTTCTTGTAAATTCATCAATCTCCCTGAGTTCTATTCTTTGTCTGAAGGATTTGTTTTCCTCAGAGAGTTTTCTTATCTCTTTTTCCATCTGGCCAATTCTGCTTTTTAAAGCATTCTTCTCCTCAATAACTTTTTGAATTGTTTTATCCATTTGACCTAAGCTGGTTTTTAGCATGCTATTTTCTTCAGCATTTTTTTGGATTTCCTTGACTAGGCTGCTGACTTCATTTTCATGTTTTTCCTGCATCTCTCTCGTTTCTTTTCCCAGTTTTTCTTCCAACTCCCTCATTTGATTTTCAAAGTCTTTTGAGCTCTGTCATAGCCTGAGCCCAATTTCTGCTTTTTCTTGGAGTCTTTAGATGCAGGAGCTTGTGCTTCCTCATCTCAGACTGAGCATTTTGATCCTTCTTGGGCTCATATGCAAAATATTTCTCAATGGTCTTCCTCTTGTTTCTCTGCTTGCTTATCTTCCCAGCCTGAGCCTGGTTTTGAGGTGCTTCCTGAGCTTTTGGGACACTCCCACAAGGGTCTCAGTGTGTGAGGCTCTGTCCTCCCTCCTGGTCTGTGAATGTCCATAAGCGCCCCCCTCTGCCATGGGGCCGAGGTGGGGGGGCCCTGCTGTTCTATTGGGGGGCCTAGACTGTGATCAGGATCTGAATGTGGTCAGAGCCCCAGGGTCCTGTTCCAGGGACAGAGGACAGAGCTGGGCAGTTTCTCTCTCTTCACTCCCCTCCCTCAGCTCAATGGGCTCATGCCCTGGGGCTCCTGCTTACCGGCTTCACCTGCTTCTGTTCCTGGTTCTGGGCTGCAGAAAGACCAAGTTGCTTGCTGTGTGCCCTGAGGGCTGGGCTCCATGTGCTTGCTCTGGCAGAGGTCCCCCGCTGTTCCCCCACTTTGTGCCCAGTGCTCCCCGGGGTGCAGCTCAGGAGACTCCCCCACTGCTGTGAGCTGCAGCTCCCAGTGCCCTGGGGCTGCCTCCGGGAGGCTGAAGCTCTTTCACTCTGATGGGCCGCCCCTCAGACCCCGGGGAGCAGAGCCTTTCTGCTTTTTTCCAGGTTACCTTGAGTAGGAGAACTGCCGCACTGGGTCCCTTTGTGGGTTCTGTCTCTCAAAAGTTTAGAGTCCTTAGTTTGGAAGTTTTATGAGAGAGCTTGTAAGAGATGTTGCTCTCTTGTTGCCATCTTGGCTCCGCCCCCCCCATATTGCATTTTTAATCTGTTTTATGACATCGCTTTAATTCTTTTGTAATTTTGCCAATTAGCTGGAACCTTTTAACTTGCTTTAAATTTGCATTTCTTATTGCTAGTGATTTGTAGAATTCCAGTGATGATAACAAACCATTTCTTTTTTTAAAAAAAAACTTGATTATTCATAACCTTTGGAGATATATTCTTTTGAGCATTATCTTATCTTTTTCACCTTTTTCAGACCTAGTCAAGAACCAGTCCGACTATCACAGGACTATTTATCTTCTTTGGCTTAAGGAAAAAATGCCAGAGCTCACAGGTGTATTTTTGATGTATTTTATTTTTGCACATCAATTATTTCACAACTCCCTTAGTATCTTTTGATCTTAAAGAAAAATTAAAATGGGCTAGCAGCCACTCTGTTAGCACACTCCTTACAGTTTTCCTTTAATCTGTTATCTGAACTAGTCAATTGGCCATTATATTTGACCAGAATTATGTCTTTTGTCTTGTGGTCATTCATATTATCTTAGGCAAGTGTACAGTTTTTCTGCTTTTGTTTTCTTTACTTTTTAATCAGTTCATACACATCTTCCCGAATTCATAATTATATTTGTGAATCCTTATGTCACAGTGATATTTCATAACATTAATATGCCATCTATTCCTGGAGTGATGAACTCCTGTTATATTTCTAGTTTTTTTCTACAACAGAAAATGCTGATACTGATATTTTGGTGAATGTAGGACCTTTCAGTCATTGACCTTTTGGGGATATATGCCCAAAGGTATTATCACTGGGTCAAAGAATGTGAATAATTTAGTAACTTTTCTTGCATAATTCTGGAATTGTTTTCCAGAATGTTTGGATCAATTGAGAATTAACTATGCTTGTCTGCCCATAACCCCTCCAGGATTGGCTGTGCCCATCTTGTATAATTTTGCCATTTAAGTGGGAAGTGATATTTCTGAGTTGTTTTAATTTTCATTTCTCTTCTAAGTAATTTGGAATGTTTTTATGTGGTTTTAGTTTGCATTTAAAAAACCCTATAAGGATGAATGTTAAAAGGTAAATTAGAACATTGTGAAATATCTTGAATTTGTATAGGTCTTTTAGCTTTTCAGGGTATTTTCCAATTTTTTTATGTAATCTTCATGTAATTTTCATGTAATTTTTCAGAAAAAATCCTACTGGGTAGGTAGAAAAGATGGTTTTATTTACATTTAAGAACATAGGATCATAGACCTCTAGAGTCAGAAGGGACTTAAGAGCCATTTTGCCAATGAAAGCACTGAGACTTGCCTAAGGTTACATAGGTATTTGTAGTCTGCAGAGGCAAGATTTGAACCTCAGATTACAGAGCCAATGTTTTTTTTCCTTTGTACTATGTTGCTTCCACAATTCATCAAATACCTATAGTAACTATTCCTTTTAAATTAATTTGTCCAATTATATGTAAAGATAGTTTTCAACATTGATTTTTATTAAATTTTCTCCCACTTTTTCTTCTCCCACCTGATATAGGTTATATGTAATCTGATATAGGTTATACATGCATAATCATGCTATACATATTTACATATTATTCATGCTATGAAAGAAAAATCTGATTAAAAGGAAAAAATATGAGAAAGATAAAAATCAAATTTAAAAAAGTAAAAACAGATTGCTTTGATCTACATTCTGACTCCATAGCTTTTCCTCTGGATGTTGATGGCATTTCCATCATCCAGTCTTCTGGAATTGTCTTAGATAGCTGTATTGCTGAAAATAGCTAAGTCTTTTATAGTCTTTCACAAGATGTTGCTACTACTTACTGTGTACAGTGTTCTTCTGGTTCAGCTCATTTTACTCAGCATCTGTTCATGTAAGTCTTGTTAGATTTTCTGAAAGCTGCTTGCTCATTATTTCTTGTAGAACAATAATATTATATTGCATTCATATACCATAACTTGTTCAACTAGTTCCCAGCTGATGAGTATCCCCTCATTTTCCAATTGTTTGCTACCACAAAAAAGCGGCTATGAATATTTTTGTCTATGTGGGTCCTTTTCCTTTTTTTAATGATCTCTTTGGGTTATAGACCTTGAAGCTAGATCAAAGATTATGCACAGTTTTAAAGCCCTTTGGGCATATTACAGATTTCTCTCCAGAATGGTTGGGTTAGTTCACAACTACATCAACAGTTATTCTATTCCTGATGCTGTGATACTGTGTAGATATAGAACTATGAAGCCCTGTTCATAGGGTTTGCAAGGTTCTTTGAGAAAGTGGGGTAGAGAATCCATTAAGAAGGAGAAAAAGGGACTACCTTCTTTCAAAGAGGGTCCAATTGAGTTTAGAGAATATAAATTTATGGTGATCCACTAAATTTAACTGTGTGATTTTTCCATCTCTGTTTAATAGCATGAATAGGAGTGGAGGAGATGAATGGTGGGAGTCTTGAAGACTTTACATCACAGAGTAGGTATCAACCTGATGGGGGGAGGGGGGAGAGAGAGAGAGAGAGAGAGAGAGAGAGAGAGAGAGCGAGAGCGAGCAAGAACGAGAAGAAATGTGTACTAGTATGTGAAATTCTGGACCAGAATATGCAGTCTTTACTGTTTGAAGACTGGGAAAAAGATCAGGAGTAAATGTTAAACTCTGAGTCACAAACTGGAGACTATTGGCCCAATATTATTTTAAATTCCAGTGGTATTCTGACTTACTAACTCCTTAGATTGAGATACCAAACACCAAAGTTTAACTTTCATGAGATATTAACATCATTATGAAATACATTAACATGTAAAATAAATACATTAACAAATCCTCATGAAATATCTATTTAAGAGCAAAGGTCCAAAAAAAATTCAAAGATACCAAGATGGAATTATTACTATGAGACTATTACTGTGGCAATCCAGGACTGGGGCATACAAAAGGTCAAAAGAGTGGGAATGCTTTGCACAGCAGCATCTGGGATCTTTTGGTTATCATTAGTCTAAGTTTGGGGAATTATGATACTGGTGTTGATAGTTACACAAATTTTTATCAGTGTATTTGGTGCTCTGCTGCTGTTGTTTGTCCTTCTTTCTGAAAAAACCATGACATCAGGGAGATGATGCCATGACCTACACATGAATTAGATTTGAATGAGGGAGTGCTGTACAAAGTCACCAGCTGTGAATCAGGACAACTGGAGATGGCTTTGAATGTGAGGTTATAAAGGTATTAATTGTCAAATGTCTAAGGTTGAACTCAAGTCCTTCTGATTCCAGGGCCAGTGCTCTATCCACTGTGCTAATGTAGAAGATACAGGCAAAGGAAAAGGAAGGCACATACCAATTACAAATACCTACAGTGCTTATGGGACAAAAAAAGGAACAAAAGCTAGCTTTGCATTTTTAGAGGACTAAGTTACATTGTATTCAATATCTAGGGTTAATTTAGTATTGCTATATTTATAACACATTTTCCTTATATTCTTGATCTAATCACAGTTTGATATGTGTGAAAAGCAATGAGTGAATGTGAGAGAGGTAGAATTACAAGATTTGAATGTGTATGTGAGCTATCAGAAACCTAAATAAAAATCAATAACCCAAAAGAGCCCCAGATTGTGGAAGATCTTAAGTAACTAGGCAAAGGAGTCTGAACATGACTCAGGAAGCCAGATCATGGTAATGGATGTCTGTCAACAAGGACACCTCCTTTCTCAAGGAGGTATGTACCAGATTTTCTGTCATCCTGCCCTTATAATTAAAGGGACTTAAACATGCATGTAGATTTTCTAGCAAACATCCTTAAATCCCAGCGCACCTCAGTCATACAAAATGGGAGTCTTACCATCTCACATACATTTCTATGATTAAAAACTTGGAACATTCTTTTATCCAATCACAATCATTATCTCTTCCTATGCCTTAGTCAATCATTACATCTCTTATTCAATCATTGCAATCATTACATATTTTTTCTTCACTGATACCATCCAGTACTTCGCTTCTATATCTCAGTACTTTCTCAGCCAATTATCCCTGTTCTGATTTAACCTTTCTCTCTTCCCAGTCTGTACCTTATCATTAATCAGTACAATTCCATGTAGTTCTGTGCTCTGGACTCTGTTGCTCAGCACCTCTCAAACCTTAACCCCAAATCTATGATCAACTTTAATGGATGCAGCTCCTCTCAGCAGTTCAGAGAGCTGGGACAAACCTGGGAGACTTGCTATAGACTACACTATCCACATCCAGACCTAAGAAAAGACACACTATAAAATCTGAATGAACTATGTTCAATTTTTAAAAATTTCTCATTTTTCCTTTCTATCCCTTGATTTTCTTTCATTTCCCTTAATCCTAATTCCTCATACAGAAAATGACTAACACATAAAAATGTTAAACATAAACGTATATATGCAGTGTTCATTGGACTGTTCACTGCTGAGGGGAGAGGGGTGAGAGGGGAGGGTGAAAGAAAATTATGTAACTTAAAAATAATACATGTGAATGAATATTGAAAAACTTTCATAACATGTAATTGGAAAAATTTTAAAAATAAATTTGGAAAAAACAAACCCCAACCCCCAACAAGTTTTCTGTTTCTATGATTAAGAACTGACATTTTACCTGATCATAATCATCCCATCTCTCCCTATGCGTAATCACTCCCAACTTTCCTTATGCTTTCCCCTTTCTCTTCTCTCTTCAATTTTTCCTTTTCTGTTACTAGGCTTCTGTTGCTCCTTAATACTTTCTTAGGCAGGTGTGACTTCACTTTCTTCCCTTCCCAGTCTCAACTTTCAAAATGATCTTCCTTAAATATAATTCTAACCATGTCATCTCCCCTACTTAATAAATCCAGTGATTTCTTAGTATTCTAGAATCAACTAGAAAAGCCTCTGCTTGCCTTTTAAAGCTCTTCCCAACCTAGCCCTTTCATACTTTACTACCCTCTCCACATACTACTTCTTCAGCCATACTGCCTGGCCTCCTAGCTGTCCTTTCTATAAGATATTCTAACTCTTGATGTGTACATTTTTACTGGTTGTCCCCAATTCCTGGAATGCTCTGCCTCATCATCTCTGTTTCTTGGATTTCTTGGCATCTCTGAAGTCTCAAATCAGAGATTTTCTTCAGAAAACCTTCTCTGGATACCCTTATGTTCTGAGATTACCTCTAGTTTTATTTATATGTTGTTGTTTGCATGTTGTCTCCCCATTTAGATTGTGAGCTCCATGAGTGCAAAATTTTTTTTCCCTTTTCCTTGTCTTTCCAGTCCTCAACACAGTATTGAAATATTGACTTCTCTTCTTCACCCCTTGATTCCCAGCTGTGTGCCCTCTGACCAAAGGAGACACTGAGTCATGATTCAGAGCATAAACTGTTGCCTGTGATATATCTTCTAGGCCTTTTCTTAGTTTTCCTAAAAGGTCTAAAAGTTTTGCGTCTTGAATGGACCTTGATAGCATTCTAGAATGTTTCAGGGTGATTCAGTTAAGAAAAATTCATTTTACTCTATGTTCCCAGATCTACTGAGTGGAGGCTATGGAATTCCATGGCATTTTATTAATTACTCTTAGCCCTTATTTTTGCCAGTGCTTGGTGGTTGGGAATGCAGAGCCAAATCCTGAGGTGTTTTAGGATTGTCAGGGGAACTTTGAGATCATCTAATCCAGACTCCTTGATAGTTAAAGAAACTGAAATCACACAAGGTTAGTGACTTTCCCTGGGTCACAGAAAACCAAGAAATAAACTCAGATCCTTTTGACTACACATCCACTGTTATTTCCTGTCTACCATGACATCCTCCAGTCAACACCCTCTTCTTCCTCCTCCCCCAAAATGGAAGATGACATCTGGCTGTTCTTGAGGATATTGCCTTCCCTAGTCAGGGGTAGTTCCTTCCATACTTTATTCCAATCTTATCTGTTCATGGGGTCCATTGGGTCTAGGAGTCTCAGCAGGTCTACCCTGATTGCTTCTCTTTGAAGTTGTGGTCATGCTCCTTTTCTTTGCTGTGGCATTTTTAGGCATTTAGTGAGAGACATGTGTTTAAATGGGACCCCTAGCCACTAGACACTCAAGTACTTATTTTTTTTTTTAAGAAAATTTTTTTAAATTTATTTTGAGTTTTACAGTTTTTCCCCTAATCTTGCTTCCCTCCCCGCCCCCCACAGAAGGCAGTCTGTTTGTTCAAGTAAGTACTTATTAAGCACCTTTTTATGTACCCTACATAGTGTTAAGTGCTAAAGACAAAAATTCAATGAATGGTACAATTTCTGTTCTCCAGGAGCTTATCTTCTAATCAGGAAAACAGCAAATACATTTTTAAAGTCAGTAAGATAAGACTCTAGGAAATGGGAATTCAAGAAAGGTTTCATATAGGTGGTGATGCTTCAGGTATGACTTGAAGAGAGGAATTCAGTGAAATTGAAGGGAAGAAGTTCATTCCTGGCATTGGGGATAATCATGGAAAAGAACCAGAGACGGGAAATGAAATGTATTGGAGGAACAGAGAGAGAAGGACAATTTGACTCCATTACCAAGTACAGGAGGGCAGTGATGTTCGATGAGGTTGTAAAGCTAGATTTGGATCAGTTTATAAAGGGCTTTAAAAGCTAAATCAAGGAGTTTGTATTTGATCCCAGAGGAAATCAAACATTTTGGCCAGCAGTATGACAATGAATGAGAGTGGGGAAGGTCCATTAATCTACTGCAATAATCAGTATGAGAAATGGTGAGAGCCTGAACTAAGGTGGTAGGTATATGAATGGAGAGAAGGGATCAGATGTGACAAATGTAGCACCTACCTTTCAGGACTGCTGTAAGGATAAAATAGGATATTTGTAAAGTGCTTAGTCATCATTAAAGTGGTATTAAAAATACTAGCTATTATGTTATAGAAATGTAAATGTAGGATTTCTCAATTGGTTAGTATATGAACTGGTTGAAAGTGAAAAGTTCATAATTCCAAGGTTTATAATCCTGGATGGCTAGAAGAATGGTGGGGAATAGAAGAATACTTCTACAGAAATAAATTTTGGAAGAGGGGGTGGATTGGAGAAGCAGGGTGGAAATCACGAAGTTTTGGACATGTTAATCTGAAATATCTCTAGGATATCCGGTTTGTGATGTGGCATTAAACTTCTGGGGAGAGAGTAGGTTGGATATTCAAACAGATATGGGAGTCATTAGAAATAATTTGAACCTATTGGACCTAATGGGGAACTGAGAGAGACTGTAGAGAGAAAAGACTAAGGACTTGGGTCAGAGCCTTGGGAAATACCAACAATTAGGGGGTGGATCTGGATAATTGTTGAACCAGCAGATTACACTGAGAAGTGGTCAAACAGGTAGGAGGAGAACCAGGACAGAGGTTGCTGGTTAGACAATGGCTAGAGTACTGGACCTGAAGGTAGAAAGATCAGAGTTCAATCTCAGCCTCAGACATTCTCTAGATGTTTGACCTTGGCCCAGTCAGTTATTTTGCCTCAACTGTAAAGTAGGGGGAATAAGAGTTTCTCCCTCCTAGAGTAATTGTGAGGATCAAATAAGATATTTGTAAAATGCTTGCACATAGTAGGGACTTAAGAAATATTATATTTCTTTCTAGTGTCATGAAAGCTGAGAGAGGAAAGATTATCTAGTTGGTGAGGGTCATCAGCAGTGGTACATGAGGCAGTTAAGTGGAGAAGGATGAGACCTGAGAAAAGACTGAGATTTTCAATTCACTGGTGATTGCTAAATTTGGTGGGGGGGTAGTCTTAGTCTGGTGATAAGGGCAGAAAGCAAATTGCAAAGGATTGAATAGTAGATAGTGGGGCAGCTAGATGGCGCAGTGGATAAAGCACTGGCCCTGGAGTCAGGAGTACCTAGGTTCAAATGCGGCCTCAGACACTTAATAATTACCTAGCTGTGTGGCCTCGGGCAAGCCACTTAACCCTGTTACCTTGCCAAAAAAAAAAACCAAAACCTAAAAAAACCCAAACAAAATAGATAGTATATGTAGCTTTTTCTAGAAGTTTGATTGAGATAGGAAGGAGAAATAGGATTACATCAAAAAATTTCCTCCCTTTTAGGAAGGAATTCCTATTTTTTTATCTCTAATTTTATATCCTTATATCAGTTAACCAAGTTCAACATATATATGTGTATGTATGTATGTATGTATATATATATATTTATTATTATTTTTTTTCTTACTTGGGTCTAAAATTTGGTATGTGTCATGCTACAGGATAAACAGTATTGAAATCAACCTGTAGGGTATGTCTTATACTACATGATAGACAGTATTGAGATAAAGCTGTAGGGACCATTTCCCTTTTCCTTCATCTTAAAGCATCAAATGACTGACTGGAAGATGTTAGCTATCCATTTCTGAGTGGTCTTGGCATATTGAATAGAGTCATCTCTGAACCCTAAATTTTCCTCATTCCTCTCATCAGGTCACTGAGCTTCCCATCAATGATCTGCAGGGTCTGCCAAGGATTCATTACTGGCCAAATGTAGTTGTATAATACTTGCTCAATAGGATGAAGGATCTGCCTAAATGGCTCCTCTTGTCTTCACAGTTATTAGGATTTAACCTTTTGGTCAAAACTAGGGTCCAATAACAGACTACCAGTTGCCTTTTTTTTCCCCATTTAAAGCAATTTTTAAATTGAGGAAAACTGATTTTTTTCCTTCTCATCTTCCCTTTCCCCAGTGAAAAGGGAAAAAAACTCTCATAACAAATATGTATAGTCAAGTAAAAAAAATTTCACATTGGTTATGTCCAAAAAAATGTGCACTTTGAATCCATCATCTTTCTGAATGGAGGTGGTTAGCATTTGGTTAACTAGAATTCAAGGTTGGTCATTATGTTGGCTAAGCATTCCCAAGTCTTTTTATAATGGTCTATTGTTGTTATAGTATGAATTGTGCTCCTTGAGCTGCTCACTACATTCTTCATTTCATACAAGTCTTCCCAGCTTTCTTCGCTGAAATCATCCCTTTCGTAATTTTTTTCCCCCTTTTGGTTTCATATTCTCCTTTCCTCTACCCCCTAATTATTGACAAGAAATATACATATCATGCATATCCTTCATAATTTTTTCAGCACAATTTTTTTCCATCATATTCACATGCCATAACTTGTTCAACCATTCCCCAGCTGATGGCAGTGCCTCAGTGACCAGTTTTTTGTTGCAGAAAAGTTACTATATTTTTATTCATAGAGGTTCATTTCCCTCTTTCATTAATCTCCTTATCACTTGCCTCTTTTAGAGATATATGCCCTATGGCCTTGCCCTAGAAATCTATTGGTTACTTTTGTCTGTTGCCAATGAGAGATTAGCTGAGCCACCTTAATTCCTGATTAAACCTGGAGACCTTCTATACTATACTATATCCTTATTTGGATATGTACTTAAAAAAATAAGGCTGTCTGAATTCTAGCCTTTATCTCTCTAAAAAATAAACGTGGAATGAGGAATAGAGCCCTTGATTGGGGGTCAGGGAAGTCTCACCTCTGACATTAGGGAATGCAACCCCAGGCAAATAATTTAACTTAAGCTTCAGTTTCCTTCTCAGAAAAACCTATAATGGTTTTGAAGCTTGTTTTATGAGATTATATACATAAAAGACTTTTAAAGTTCTATATAAAATATGAGCTGCTGTTGTTTCTCAGATAAGACCCCACAGAAAGAATGGGGCTTTCCTGATTGTGCAGTAAATGGGTCTTATTAGGAGTTGATGAATGTATGCTTGTTGCCATCTCACTCCTACCATCCTTTGAGGGTTTGTTTTTTTTTAAATGTGGTCTATGGAATAGGATGTAGTGACTTAAGATTTGGGTGGGAATGTCTGAATTATGACTGATTTGGGTGTCCACATACCCTTGGGGAAGCCCAGTAAATGTGCACTTGCCCCCTCACCAGGGGAAGGGTTACTGCTTTGGGGGCCTGAACATGCCAAATGCATTTATCTGGACTGTGACTGCCTGGGCTTTCTCAGAGGACTTGTCCCTTTCTTCTGATAGTGGTATCACATTAAGACTGATTGTAGAAACCGATGGGTCTATGTTCCTCCTGTCTTTTGTACTGGCCAAAGAGGAGAATGTAGTGGTGAAATCACAGGCATTTACCTCTTTTTCCTGGGGTTCTTTGATGACTTGCTTCCTCTGGGTGGTGATCTTGTTCCTTTGTTTACATTTTTAGAAAGTTCATCAGACAACAAGCATTTATTAAATGCTTTCTGTGTGTGCCAGACAATATGCTGAATGATAGGGATACAAAGGAAGGCAAAAGAAATCCCTCCTCTCAAGGAGTATTACATTTTCATGGGGAGGCAACCTGTTATTAACTAGGTACATATAAAATATATTCAGAAGAGAAGAAGCTAATTTGTAAAGGAGAATGCATGTAAAGGGTGAGATCAGGGAAGGCTACCTGCAGAATAGCTCCAGCATTCTGGGTTGGGTAACCAATAACGAATTTAAATCAGTTATTCAATATATGTATTTCCTATTACCTGGGTTTTGTCCCTGGTGCAGTCTGCAGTCTACACTGACCTTATCCTTTGGCTCCTTATTTAGAGGCAGTTGATGGCCCATTGGATGGAGTCAGGAAGACCAGAGTTCTGACCTGGCTTCTGACACTTAGTACCTGTGTAATCCTAGACAAGTCACTCATCTGTTTGAATGTTTTCTTTGTTGTAAAATGAAGTTAGCATCTTACAGGTTTGTTGTTGAGGACTAAGTGAGATAATATTGGTAAAAATAGGTGCCATAAAATACTTCTCTAGCCATTTCTGGGGATAGAATTGCACTAGCTGGCTCTATTTTCTAATTTGGATGAGTAGTCAGTAACAGTGGATCACCTGGGTATTGGTTGAAAGCAGCAGGGAAAATGACCAAATTATCTGGAATCTCCCAAGTTTTCCCTTCGTGTGTCCTTTCCACATCTCTAAGTCAAAGTCCTTCCTACTTCCTGATTTGACCTAGAATGTTGAAACCAATGTGACTGGGCATTTACTTTTCTATGTCATTGGCCTCATTATGTCTGGGCCTGTTTTTTTTTTTTTTTTTTTTTTGCTGCCTCAGTTGGCTTTTGAATACCCTTCAGGGATTTTTGCAAAGTTAACTTATATGCCTTTAGTTACTCCTGCCAAAGTCAGTTCTGCCCCCTTTCCCTTAGAGTTGGCTTAGAGAGCAACAGACATACCCTTAAATCTTTGGATTCTTTTCATTTTTTTCTAGTCTTGTGGCCATTTTATATACGTGTTCCTCTCTGTTCATAAGAACTAAATGGCTTGGACTAGATGATCTCTATGATTTCTTTAATTTAAGAGTCAACTGAAATGTTGTGCTGATGAAATTTGATACCTAGCTTACATCTGTTGTTTTTAAGTTTTAAAATGGTTTCTCCTTTTCCTCAACTTGTGAGGTAAAATTTGTGTATTACTGTCCCCATTTTACAGATGAAGAAATTGAGACTTTTAGAAGTGAAATGACCACTTCATGGTCATATAACATTTTGGATATAGGTCTCTGGTCTTTAAGACCAGTTACTGAATCAACAACACCTTCGAGAGAGACTTAAGAGTTGGATTTAGAGGGTGATACTGAATAATGATCATTTAGTTGCTGTTGATGACTTTTTACCCAGTTCTCTCTCCTGTCTTAATGGAGGGGCTTTAGTTTATTAAGTGCTGATTCTTTTTGATTTTATTTCTAGCCATTTCATATTTTACTATCTTCTGTTGTTTTATAAGGTAATAAATGAAGAAGACTTTATTAAGAAATTGGACTGCAAACCTGATCAACATCTGAAGGTGGTTTCTATTTTTGGAAATACCGGGGATGGAAAGTCTCATACTCTTAACCATACATTTTTCTATGGCCGTGAGGTCTTCAAAACATCCCCAGCACAGGAGTCGTGCACAGTGGGGGTTTGGGCAGCCTATGATCCAGTCCACAAAGTGGCAGTAGTAGATACAGAAGGGCTCCTGGGAGCTACTGTCAACTTAAGCCAGAGGACAAGACTGCTGCTCAAGGTTCTAGCCATCTCTGATCTGGTCATCTATCGGACTCATGCAGACAGGCTGCATAATGACCTCTTCAAGTTCCTTGGAGATGCTTCGGAAGCCTACCTGAAACACTTTACTAAGGAGCTCAAGGCCACTTCTGCCCGCTGTGGCCTAGATGTCCCTTTATCTACTCTGGGTCCTGCAGTCATCATTTTCCATGAAACAGTACATACTCAGCTATTGGGTTCTGGTGAGTAGTTTGCAGATGTATATTGATTTTGCTGAATAAAAGAAAAAAATGTAGAAGTTGTTAGTTTGCTAGTACTTTCTTGGTGATTGGTAATAAGTCTTTTCTCCTCTTTATATTTCTTTTTTTTAAAATTTTTTTTGTATATATTTTTTTACTTTTTAAGTTTTTGCAAGGCAAATGGGGTTAAGTGGCTTGCCCAAAGCCACACAGCTAGGTAATTATTAAGTGTCTGAGATCAGATTTGAACCCAGGCTCCTGACTCCAAGGCCGGTGCTTTATCCACTATGCCACCTAGCTGCCCCTATCCTCTGTATATTTCTTTACCATTTATGTATGGTATAGGCCTAGTAAATGTTGACTGATTTCCTTTCCTTCTCCCAAAAGAAAAAAAAAAAAGATGTGGAGGAGAAAATTTTTTTTTTCCCTCAAGGAATTTGATTAAGTATTATATGTTAAAAATGCTTTGGAGTTAGAAAATCTGGGTTTGAAGGATAGACCTGTCCATTTTCTGTATGACTTTGGGCAAGCTACTTTTTACTTCTCTTTCTCTTTTCTTGTCTACAAAAGAAGGGGAGAGAATTGACCAGCATTTCTCAAATTTTTTTGGTGTCAGGATCCTTTAATTCTCTTAAAAATTATTAAAATTGGGGTGGCTAGGTGGCACAGTGGATAGAGCACCGGCCCTGGAGTCAGGAGGATCTGAGTTCAAATCCGGCCTCAGACACTTAATAATTACCTTGCTGTGTGGCCTTAGGCAAGCCACTTAACCCCATTGCCTTAAATAAAAATTTAAAAGAAATTATTAAAATTTATAAAATTTATTAACTTTTTATTTATTTGGGGTTTTTTTTTGCAAGGCAATGGGGTTAATTGATATGCTCAAGGTTATACAGCTAGGCAGTTATTATTAAGTGTTTGAGATTGGATTTGAACTCAGGTCCTCCTGACTCCAGGGTAGGCAATAATTATTACTAAGTGTCTGAGCCTGAATTTGAACTCAGGTTCTCCTGACTCCAGGGTTGGTGCTCTTATCTACTGTGCCACTTAGCTGCCCCCATTATTAACTTATTTAAAAGCAATAATCCATTACCTATTAACAAAAATCATTTTATGGAAATAACTTCAAAATAAAAAATGAGATGAGTAGTATTTTTATATTTTGCAAATCTCTTTAATGTCTGACTAAATAGAAGACAGTTTGATTCTCATCTCTGTTTCTGCATTCAGTCTATTGAGATATTTTTTATGTTGTTTTGGGTAAAGTATATGAAAACAATTCAGTCTATTGAGATATGTTATATGTTGTTTTGGTTAAAGTGTAGGGAAAACAATCCAGTTGTAGGAAATTTTTTTTTTTTTTGCAAGGCAAATGGGGTTAAGTGGCTTGCCCAAGGCCACACAGCTAGGTAATTATCAAGTGTCTGAGACAGGATTTGAACCCAGGTACTCCTGACTCCAGGGCCGGAGCTTTATCCACTGCACCACCTAGCTGCCCCTGGAGGAAAATTTTATAGATAAATAATGTCTTCGTATTATGAAAATAGTTTTGACTTTGGATACTCCCAGGAGTCAGTCCTTATATTGAGAACTACTACACTAGATGGTGATTAAAGTTCCTTCTCATTCTGATCCCTTTGTTCCTATGTTAGTTTGCCTTGACCACCATGTTAGATTTTGTTTTCTTAAATTGTAAACTTCTTGAGGTACCTTTCCCATGGGTTAGTGTACAGTTAAAAACAGAGAGAAAGCAGAAGTTCAGAAAGGGTACATGGGAGATTTGTATAAAATTATTTTTTATGTTGTATCCTATACAATTCTCTTTTTCCTATCCTTTGTGGAAGGAAATGTTCATCTTTGTTGAAAACATAATTTAATGAATTTTAAATATATTATATAAAATATTCTTATAATTTGGGGAATTGAGAATAATTACTTGGTGATCTATAGCAGAACCTCATTGCAAAATGGTTTTATGTTGCATAGATCTGGGAAATATTGTAGGTAATTAGCTTCATTTAGTAAAGACCTAATATAAAATAATTATCCTGTAGCCCATTATTGGTCCCATCCTGTAACCTAGCACTACAAAGGGGGCAGTTCCAGAGGTAATATTATTTTCACATTCATTCATCAGTTTTTTAATGATATGCCTTAATTTTAGTGGAGGGGGGTAGGGTGGGGTGGAGTGGTGATATTTAGTTTGTCAGTTAAATGCTGTAAAGTAATATTTTAATCAAACCAGGGAAGCCAGGAAAGAATAACATAAAATCAGTAATATTTGTTTTAGGGGACCTGGATGAGTAAGAGAAAGGAATTTCTTTACTTGGAAAATAGGAAGACTGAACAAAATGATTTCTTGGTTCTTTTCAGCTCTTTGATTATGAATATAAGAATTGGGGGTTTCTCCTGTGTTTATTGGAATATTGTCATTTAATTTTGAGGGGTTTGGAAAAGAGGTTCATTGATTCCATTGGGTCTGTAATTGAGTCATTTTTATCACTTCTAGGATGTTGAATTATCAAGAATTCTTTAATTTGAGGTAGACATAGAACAGACAGATTCTTTGTAATTCTGAGAGAGAGGGAGTAGAACTGGGAAAAATATGATTGTCACCTTTTATATTACATATGATTTCTACTTCTCTTTTACTTGATATGCCTCTCTTCCTGGGCATGAAGGTAAATGAATTATCTTCGTTTTGTAAAATGATACAGGATAAATTATTGGAGAGCTCATTCTGTGCTGATACTTGGTTTTGCTTCATTTCAGTTTGTGGCTTGTAACTAGTTGGGGGGTGAAACAGTGACTTCAGGCCCTGTGTGTGTGTGTGTGTGTGTGTATTCTTTTTGCTCTCTTAAAAAGTGGAAAGGACCTATAGAAATAGCTGGGAATACATATAGGAGACTTCCTTTTCTGTTTTTCTAACTTTCTTTATGAACTTAAGGAAGATGCCAATCCTAACAGTCTTTCTGGTTTTTCAAAAAGTTTTTTTTAAAGCTATTTGCTCATATTCCTGGATTTATGCCTTCACAGATCACCCCTCTGAGGTGCCTGAGAAGCTGATCCAGGACCGGTTTCGGAAGCTGGGTCGATTCCCTGAAGCTTTCAGTTCCATCCACTACAAAGGAACAAGGACTTACAATCCCCCTACAGATTTCTCTGGGCTCAGGCGGGCCTTGGAGCAGCAACTGGAGAACAACACCACCCGTTCTCCCAGGCACCCAGGGGTCATCTACAAAGCACTGAAGGTCAGTGTGTTCCCAGTGATCTGTACTCACCAAGCTCCTAGTATTCATTTAGTGGGGCACTGTTGGGAGAAAGGTGGGTAGTTAGAATACATTAGCAAGAGCTCCTTCCTGTTGTCTTAGATAGTGGAAGAAAATTGAGGTCTACATCCTAGGGAGAAGTGTGAGAAGCTTAGGCATTTTATTAATAAGAAAAGGAGATTCAGCACTAAACTGTCCTGATATTCCATGCTATTCTTTTACCAGTCCCCTCATCCTCTAGCTCAAGGAGCTTTAAAATCACATAATTTGAAAGAAATCAGTTTGTTTCTCTTGGACTTCTTA
Source organism: Macrotis lagotis (assembly GCF_037893015.1). Classification (NCBI taxonomy): domain Eukaryota; kingdom Metazoa; phylum Chordata; class Mammalia; order Peramelemorphia; family Peramelidae; genus Macrotis; species Macrotis lagotis. Next base: position 252,346,204 of record NC_133661.1, read on the forward strand.
GCATATATACATACAATATTAACAATATATGTACATGTGTACAATATGTACTTATAAATGATTTTCATTATGTATTCATTTAAATTCTCTTAAAGCATCTTTTTATATTGCAATCTTATATTTTATGGAACTAATGATGCCATCCCATATCATGATAGATATAGGATGTCTCACTGTACTGTGGAAAGTCTATAGCTTGGGTTTAGTTCTTGTATTTCAACATTAACACTTAAAAGTATTCCAACTATACCTATTTGAAAGCTCATATTCTTACTCCCTGCTCATTATACCTCTTCATCAAACAGCACTTGTTAATGCATATTGATACTTCAAAATCATATTGGTCCCTAGTGTGCTGACCTGCCTTGCTATGAGAAAAATCAGTTGAACTTTGGTTCAGGAGATTTGAAAGAAATGACTTAAGATCATAACAATTGGAAAAGTAGCAACTTAGTATTTCTAAAACATATAATAGGGGTGGCTAGGTGGCGCAGTGGATAAAGCACCGGCCCTGGAGTCAGGAGTACCTGGGTTCAAATCCGGTCTCAAACACTTAATAACTACCTAGCTGTGTGGCCTTGGGCAAGCCACTTAACCCCATTTGCCTTGCAAAAACCTAAAAAAAAAATAAAAATAAAAATAAAAAAATAAAACATATAATATCATTCTGATATTCACTATACTTTTTTCATGTTATATGTATACAGCCTACCCCCCACCCCCCAACCCTATACATACTTCTCAAAGTATTCCTGGATCCAGTATAGCTGGAGACAAAAATCTTGAAATCTGAAAACCCTTGACAATTCATGGTGATGGAAGTTGAGGCTGCCATGATAGCCATTCTCAGATCCTTGCCTGGATTGATATTTAGATGAGACTATCAAAGAATACTTAAGTCTGCTGAGAAGACTCTTAAATTTCTCTGAAATCTACTCCAGCCCTATTTTGCTAGACACATTTAAGAAGTGGAGGAAGAATGCTAAGGTCTTTCAGACTTATGATTCATAAAAGTTGTCTGGGTTGGCTATTTTGATTTATAAGGACCCTGACTGAATTGGAGTTATGAAGCTCCTTGCTTACTGATGTCACAGTGGTACCCATAGGACCCCAATGATCTTTATTTCTCTTACTGAAGTGGTGGCATATGATATTGAATGACCTAAAGTTGTTTGGGCTGTCCTCCACCAATGATGTAATTATTAAAATTTATAAATTCTTAAAATATTTAAAATAAAAAATTTATAAACCCTTAAAATATTTTTAAAAAGGGTATTTTAAGGCTATTCTTTTTTTTTTTTTAAGGTTTTACAAGGCAAATGGGGTTGTAGCTTGCCCAAGGCCACACAGCTCGGTAATAAGTGTCTGAGGCTGGATTTGAACTCAGGTCCTCCTGACTCCAGGGCCGGTGCTTTATCCACTGTGCCACCTAGCTGCCCCAAGGCTATTCTTTAAATTGATTAAAAGAGCAATTATTATTTGTTAAAAAAGACATAACAATTTTTATTGAATAAGGTAACTGTTAGAGATTAAAAATCAGAACCAGGGGAATTAGTGGATTAAGAGTTCCCATGATCCCCTATAGATCTAATTTCACCAACTTCTCCCCTTTTTCCAGGTTACTTATTATCTCTTGCCTCAACTTCTCATTAGTGTACTTTGAGATTAGCACCCATGTCATAATGAAATTTTCACAATATGGATCTTTAATATGTATTATTTGATGATGAGCTTGCTTTTGATTTTAAGAACTTTTTAGAAGTAAATTCTCATTGATTCAGAATTGTGACACTGAATCTGATATCTTAGTGGTTCAGATGGTGTGAACTTTAGTGGTTTTCCCAATATCCTAAAAAGTTAATTTTACCTTTTCTTATAATCTTTCTTAAGGTTGACCCCTTAAAGATTTTATTAAAAAGAGACATGTTTGAATTGTTTGACATGCCTGATCTCTACATTAGAATTCTGAACCACTAAATAAGAAAGATAGCCACTGGAGAAATAGATTAGTGGGAAGAACCAACAAATTAAGTTTTATCTTTTACAGTTATTTCCTTTCCACATATTGCATTATTAAGATATATCCAGAGGCACTTTCCCTTGCCCTTGATAGGCCTCATAATAATCTCCTTAACATCCACCAAGAATCTTTGTACTATTTCCTTTAATGAAATTTCCTTTTGTCCAGTTAGGTTCTAGGTCCTCATTTGTTTATCATGTGTATTCCTTAATTTTATGGTCTCTGCCTTTACTTACCACAGTGGTGACAAGAACTGCTTTAGCACAGAAACCTGTAGGGGAGTGTTTTCTAACAGAATTGGTAATTTAATCTTGCTAGTGGCAGAGGACAAACTCTTAATAAATAGTAAAGGTATAATATCAATATTTGAAGTCAAAATGTAAGGATTTTAGAGTGGGAAGTAACCTTAATAGTGGAGATGAAGCAATTGGGGCCCAGAGGGCTGAAGCTGGGCAAATATTGGGCAAATAGCCCAAGTTTTACATTAGAACTAAGACCCAGGACTTCTCACTGTAGAGAAATTTACTGGACTTTCTGTTGCTTTATATATTCCTTGTGAATTCAGACTGCTGCTGTGTAATTGAGGCAATCATTTAAAAATTAATATTGACTCTATATAACATTCTTTCTCAGGTCAGCAAAATAGAAAACTTTTGACTCTTAAATTCCATCATAAGAGAGTATTTACTGTCTACATAATCATTATTGGGTTGGGGTAGGGAATGAGGGAGAGGTAAATCTTGTCTTAGCATTTTATAGTCTAAAGCTCCATATTTGAAATAGGAAATGTATTGCTAGCTCTTGTTTAGTGTTAGCCATATGGATACAGTAGAGAAAGAGCCATGTTGTTGCCAGGGCAACTGAAGTTCAGGATCATCTGGTCTCTAAGCAACCACTCCCAGACATGCTACAAATGCTTTTCCAAGATTTCTTTTCAGAAGGTAGACCCTTTCCTGTCTTTCTCCTCCAGCCTTGGGACCTTGGGAGGAGGGGAACCCAAGAAACCCAGGAATGATGTGAGATCTGGAATGTTGGATGGGGAGCAAGTTTGGATCATGTGGTATTATCTACATTGGAAAAGAAAAATCAGGTTGCAGTTGGGGGAGGACAACTTTCATCCACTCTGGTACTTGCTAAACTCCCTAATATT